>NC_090928.1:1251308310-1251617400 GCF_040938575.1 Ambystoma mexicanum
CTCTTCCCCGTCCCCCTCATTCCCCTCTCCACCCCCATCCTCCTCCTCCTCCATCTCCTCCCATCTCCACCCCCATCCTCCTCCTCCCTCTCCTCCCACCTCCTCCCTCTCCTCCTCCTCTTCCCCCTCTCCTCTCATCCTCCCCCTCCTCCTCTCCCCTTCCTCCTCTCCCCCCTCCCCCCTCCACCCCCTCCCTCCTCTCCCCCTCTCCTCTCCCCCTCCCCCCTTCTCTGTCCCTCCCCCCTCTCTCCCCTCCTCTGCATCTTCCCTCCTCCTCCTCTTGGCCTCGCTCCTCCTCACCCTCCGCTCCCTGTCCCCTTCCTCCCCTCCACCTTCCCCCTCTTCCCTCCTCCTCCCCCTCCTCCTCTCCACCCCTCCTCCTCCTCCTTCCCCCTCCTCTCCCACCTGCCTCCTCTCTCCCTCCTCCTCTTCCCCTCCTTTCTCCTCCTCCCTCCCCCTCCTCCCTCTTCCTCTCCCCCTCCTCCCTCCCCCTCCTCCCTCTCCCCCTTCTCCCTCTTCCTCTCCCCCTCCTCCTCCTCTCCCCTCCTATCCCTCCTCCTCTCCCCTACACCTCCTCCTCCCTCCTCCTCCCCCCTGTCCCCCTCTTCCCTCATCTTCCCCCTCCTCTCTATCCCTCCTCCCTTCTCCTTCCCCCTCCTCTCCCACCTGCCTGCTATCTCCATCCCTCCTCTCTCCCTCCCTCCTCTCCACCTTAGTTTAGTTTAGTTTAGTTTATTACTTGTATTGCGCACCAAACCCACAGGTAGTCGGGCGCATCATGTAAGATTACTCACAGTTTAGTTGTACTTAATATACAATACAATACAATATGCATTATATACAAAATGCACTTTTACAATTTTTACAATTTACATATTTACAGAGAATATTTATACATTATATACAAAATGAGTATATGCAAAATCTTTGCAAGCGCCATACCGAGTGGGGTCCGGAGTAGAGGAGGGTAGGTTCTAGGTGAAGAGGGCAAATGCCAGAATCACGCTTAGCCATCAGAATCTTTGAACATTTTTATAAGGATGTGGCGAAATTTTGTGTAAGATGGTTCTAGTCTGAGTAGGGTAGGGAGTGAGTTCCATAGTTGGGTGGCCTTGACCTGGAAGCTGTTGCCTCCCACTTTGGCCAGTTTGAATCTAGGGGTCAGGAGGCAATTAGTATTTGACTGTCTGGTTAGTCTTGTCTCAGATTTAGCGATGATTCTGTCCATAAGATATCGAGGGGCCGCTTTGTTTACGCATTTATGTGTAAGGGATACGACTTTAAGTTTTATTTTGTCCATTGTCGACAGCCAGTTGTAAGCTCTTCTGGTGTCCGAGATATGGTCTCTCCTGGCAATTCCGAGCGCAGCTCTAAGGACGTTGTTTTGCAGGAGTTGGATTTTATTAGTGGTTTGCTTGCTCGCCCCAATGTACATGGCATTGCAGTAATCAAGTCTTGATAATATAAGAGCTCTAGCAAGGGTGATACAGCTGTCATTAGAGAGGAAGGCTCTGGCCGCTCTGATTAATTTACAGGTATAGGCAGTAGCCGAGGACAACGTGTTTACCTGTTTGTTAAACGTTAAGGCAGAATCCAGGTAAAAACCTAATGTTTTTACTTCCTTAGCAGTTGAAATAATGTTATTGTCGACGCTAAAGGAAGAATAATTTGGGCTTAGTTTCTTTAACGATAGTTATGTACCCAGGATGATGATCTCTGTCTTGTCATCATTCAGGCATAGTCCATGAGAGTTGTGTACAAAGAGTGGGGTGTCCTGACTGGAAAAGTCTAAGCCGACTGCCGCTTATTGATTGCAGCCTAGGTTTAAAGACAATGTGTTATCCTTGGATGCCACCATTTGTGTATTTACCAAGGATAGCAGTACATAAGAGAAGCATAATAATCCACGTGTGCTAGACCATTAGTCTGTAAAAGAACAGCTTTTATTAAGTGACTGTCCTTGTTCTTTTACATATTTTTTGTAAAGAAATTATAAGTACAAATATACAGGTGTACATTTTTTCACCAAAGTCACATATACAAAATATCAACAAATAAAACTAAATAGAGAAAAATGTAGAGAAAAGAAGAAAAGACATGTAGCAAAAGATAGGACAAAGTCATACATGTGCATGCTAACAGAAGTATAACGACATTCTGTTGCTGCTACTACATTTCATTTTTCTAATTGTAGACAGTTATCCTCGAAGGTAAAAGTCCTTGGATAGGTCTAACTAAGCCAGGCTAAAGGGTGACCAAAAAATATATAGTTGATCGACGTCCCTGAAATGAATCTCTACTTGGATCTGAGGGGGACCCCGCCACACCACAAGGGTAAGGGAGTCCCAGGACGTTTCGGCCTTAGTGGGTCACAGCCTTCTTCATGGAACCAAGGAGTGGAGTACCATAACGTTGCAACTGCTTGTGCAGAAAAAGCTGTAAACCCAACGGGTGGAAAAACGCGACGCGTTCCGCTCGACTCGCGAGCTTCCTCAGGCTTGTAGTTGTGATAGTCCATGAGAGGCCATTCATGCCTGGATGATGAGGTAAACCTTATTTACTAAGGCCAAATCCTTTTCATAATCACCGGTAATTGGTAGGAGGATCTGCGTATCATCTGCATAGTTAGTGTAGGTGATACCCAGATGATCCAAATCATCGAAAAGGGGCTTGGTGAAAATATTATATAAGGTAGGCGAGACACATGAACCCTGGGGAACACCACACGTGATAGGGATAGGGTCAGCTGAAGCAATGGGAGAGAATACTCTCATGGTACGATCACTGAGGAAGGATTGTATCCAAGCTATAGCTTCTGGGGAGAAGTATGCTGCCGAGTCCAAGTGGCTGCACAAGACCTGGTGATCGACCAAGTCGCACGCGGCCGATAAGTCCAGAAGCAAGAGGAGAGCTAGGTCGCCTCTGTCCCTGAGGTCATCGATCTGTGCCTTCAAGTCAATTAACGCAGTTTCAGTCCGTGTTGGGGCCGGAAGCCTGATTGTCTAGATCCCAGCAGGTGATTAGATTCTAAGTGTTTTTGGATTTGTAGATAGGCTATTTTATCTATGATTTTCAGGAGGAATGGCACCGTGGTAAGGGGTCGGTAGTTCGTGGGAATTAGAGGGTCTAAGGTTTGTTTCTTTAGTAAAGGGAGCACCCAGGATTCCTTAAGGTTAGTGGGGATGCTGTTGGTCCTAAATGATGCGTTCATCAGTTTAGTGATAAAGGGTGACAGTTCTCTGGCTGCATCTTTTATGAGTTGGGCAGGGCAGTTAGAGTGTTTGAGTGAGAGTATTGTCTTTTCTGTTTCGAGAATAGTAACTTTTGAGAATTTGAATCGTGTTTAGTGTGTCGGAAATAGTGGGCAGGGTTATAGAGGTAATATTGGGCGAGTTGGTTGATAGTGAAGCTTTTTTATTCTTAATTTTTGTTTGAAGAGTAGTAACCTGTCAATGCTTGTTGGATATTCGAACACCAAGGTTTGTCCTTAGTGCAGTTGTCAGGTACGGGGATGGGTGCTTCAAGTTCTTTGAGGATAGCAAAGAGTTCCTTAGTACTGGAATTAGCTTGGGCTATTCTTGAATTGTAAGATTCACGTTTGGCTAAGAGAATTTCTTTTTTGTAGAGGGCAGAGATAGCGTGCAGATTAGTTTTATTTTCTTCAGAAGGGTGAGCTTTCCATAGTAATTGGCATGATCTTTTTTTAGTACGTAATGTTTTTAGGTGGGGTGTGTACCAAGAGTTGAGGTGCGCCTTGGGTTTGCTTTTTCTGAGTTTAAGTGGCGCAATTGTATCCAGGGAGGTGGTCATGGTATTGTTGAAGATTTTGATCAGGGCATCTGGTCCCAAGTTTTCTGGGAGGGCGTTGAGGGTGGGTAAAATGAGGGGGAGTAGTTTATCGCAAGTGATATTTTTTTTGTTGCGAGTAGGGACTGATGGAGCTAGTAGTGCAGGCGGGCAATAGCTTTCTCAGTGTTGATGGTGAAGGGTTATCAGATGGTGGTCTGACCATAGCACAGGTGAGTTGGAAGAGATAGTCGCATTACAGTTATGGTCCGCTATCCAATCCAGAGTTCTTCCTTTAGAATGTGTAGGATCCAGTACTTTTTGGCTGAGACCTTGTTCTGTGAGGATATTTGCCACAGTAGAGGCATGTGCGTCTTTTGGGTCGTTATATCCTAAGTTAAAGTCTCCTAATAAAATTACTTGGGAAGAGTTTTTTAAATTGTTTGATATGATATTAGATAAGTCATCTTGGAAGGTACCAATGGAATTTGGAGGCCTGTATATTAGGTGGATTGTGAGAGTTTGGGTACAATTTAAGTAAAGTTTGGCTGATAGGTTCTCGCATGAATTGGTATCCAGGTGTGGTATAAGTCTGATAGGTAGGTTATCTTTTACAATGAGTGCAATTCCGCCACCTCGTGCCTCAGTTCTGTCTGATCTAAGGATAGTGTAGCCTTTAGGGATAGCTAGTGATAGTGCCGGGCCTGCCGCGGCGTGCAACCAGGATTCAGTGACTGCTAATAGGTCTAGTTGTTCTAGCTGTATGATCTCCGATATCTCAATGGCATGTGCTACCAGGGATCTAGCATTTATTAAAGCTCCTTTAAGAGTATGGCAAGGTAGGCCGGCTGGTGCTGTGGTCTGTGCTATTTGTGTTTGGTTACCTTTGGCTTTACTAATATTGGTGACAGGTGAAATGCAGGATCTGTTGTTACTAGGTGCTAGTGTTCTGGCAAGAGGTGCATACAGTTTAGGCAGTCTTGCCCGGAGTTTGCTATTTCTGATAGGGGTTGTGCACGGTAAAGATAACAGTGATTCTTGCATGGTTAATTTGGAAAGCCTTTCTACATTGATCCCAAGTGGGTGTAGTGCTATTATGATGGTGGGAGGGTAATAGTTTGCCAATGTGGTTTATTAACAGCGTGGTGGCTAGGACAAGGGTCATGCAGGTCAATGGGCTCCTAGTAGGGTACATTGTAGGAGTGCTAGATGCAATGGCCATACAGAGCCCTGTGGCAATATCTAGGTTGGAATCAGTACTTCTAGACCAAATACAATGAGCTAAGGAGGCACTTAGCTGTACAGTGCACTGTGGTGATATCTAAGTTTGGGTCATCACATCTCGACCAAAATATAGTAAGCTAGGGATACACTTAGCAGAGCAGTGCCCTTTGGCCGTATCTAGGTTTGTGTCAGCATGTCTAGATCAGAATACAATGAGCTGGGGAGACACTTAGCCGTACAGTGTCCAGTGGTAGCGCCTAGAATTCAGGTAGGTACAACAGTATGGCTGGAGGCATTAGATGACATCTAGATTTAACATCAGGCAGCAGGGCAAAAATGCATTAGTAACACCTAGATTTGAAGTACAGCAGTATGACTAAGGGCAACACCTAGGTTTAACGTTAGACAGAATGACTATAGTACATTGGTAACATTTAGGTTTGAGATAAGACAGTTGTCTACAAAGCATTAGGTCTGAGTTCAGTCTTAGCGTGTTCTGTGAAGTTGCACATGGGTTACAGACTTAACAACAGAAGCTGGCAAGGCAACAACAGGCTGAGATCAGGAATTTGATTAATGGCAATTCAATGCCAAACTTAGAATGTAAGGATAGCAATTCAAGTGAAGTAGCATGGCATGATATACATATCAATGTAGAAAGAAGTGCAGTATAAGCAAACATTACTTTATGACCAGTCGGGAAGTTGTCTCCCCCTCCATCCTCCTAGCCCCCCACTCCCCCCTCATTCTCCCCCTGTCCCCCTCTTCCCTCCTCCTCCCCCTCTCTCTCTCCCACTCCTCCTCCGCCTCCCTCTTCCTCTCCTCCTCCTCCTCCTCCTTCCTCCCCCACCTCCCTCCTCCTCTCCTCCCTCCTCCTCTCCTCCCTCCCTCCCTACTCTCTCCCCCTCCCACCTCCTTTCCCACTCCTCCCTCCTCCTCCCTCCCCCTCCTCCTCTCCCCCTCCTCCCTGCTCCTCTCCCCCTCCTCCTCCCGTCTCCTCCCACCCTTCGCCATTTCCTACTCCTCCCCCCCTCCTCCTCTCCCCCTCCTCCTCTCCCCCTTCTCCTCTCCCTCCTCCTCTGCCTCTACCCCTCCCCTCCTCCTCCCTCCTCCTCTACCCCTCCCCCTCCCTCCTGCTCCTCCTCCCCCTCCTCCTCCTCTCCTCTCCCTCACCCTCCTGCTCTTCCTCCACCTCCTCCCCTCCTCCTCCCACTTCCTCCTCCCTCGCCTCCCCCTCCCTGTCCCCTCCCTCCTCCTCTCTCTCTCCCACTTCCCCCCTCCTCCCTCCTCCCTCCCTCCTACTCTCTCCCCCTCCCTCCCTCCCCCTCTCCCCCTCCTCTCCCCTCCGCCTCCCTCCCCCTACCCCCCTAACCCAGCTGCCTCCTCTTCTCCCCTCTCCCCTCCTCCTCTCTCACCCTCCCTCCTCTTCTCACCCTCCTCCCTCCTCGTCTCCCCCTCCTCCCTCCTCCCACCCCCTCCTCTCCTCTCTCCTCCTCCCCCTCCTCCTTCCCCCTCCTCCTCCCTCCTCCTTCCTCTCCCACCTCCCTCCTCCCTCCCTCCTGCTCTCCCCCTCCCTCCTCCTTTCCCACTCCCCCCTGCTCCTCTCCCCCCTCCTCTCCCACCTGCCTCCTCCTCTCCCCCTCCCTCCTACTCTATCCCCCTCCCTCATCCTCTCCCACTCCTCCCTCCTCCTCCCTCCCCTCCTCCCTCTTCCTCTCCCCCTCCTCCCTGCTCCTCTCCCCCTCCTCTCCCACCCGCCTACTCCTCCCCCTCCCTCCTCCTCTCCCCTTCCACTCCCCCCTCATCTCTCCCTCCTCCCCCCTCCCCCGCCCTCCTCCTCCCTCCTCCTCCCTCTTCCTCCTCCTCCTCCCCCCTCTCCTCCTCCTCCCCCTTCTCCTCCCTCCTCCCACTCCCCCCTCACCCCTCCTCCCTCCTCCTACTCCTCCCTCCCTTCCCTCCTCCCATTCTTCCCCCCTCCACCCCCCTCCTCCATCTCCTCCCCCTCTCCTTCCTCCACCTCCTCTCCCTAACCCCTTCTCCTCCTCCTCTCTCCTCCTCCTCCTCCACCTTCCTCCCCCTTCTACTCCATCTCCTCCTCCTCTCCCCTCTCCTCCCCCCTCTCCACCCCCTCTCCACCCTCCCCCCTCCACCTCCTCCTCCTCCTCCTCGTCCTCCTCCCCTCCATCTCCTTCTCCTCCCCCCTCTCCTTCCTCCTCCCTCCTCCTTCCTCTACCCCTCCTCCTCACCCTCCTCCTCCCGTCTCCTCCCCTCCTCCTCTGCCTCTACCCCTCCCCCTCCGCCATTTCCTCCTCCTCCCCCTCTCTTCCCTCCTCCTCTCCCCTCCTCCTCTCCCCCTTCTCCTCCCCCTCCTCCTCTGCCTCTACCCCTCCCCCTCCTCCTCCCTCCTCCTCCCCTTCCTCCTCTCCCTCCCTCCTCTCCCCCTCCTCCTCTTCCCCTCCCCCCTCCCTCCTGCTCCTCCCCCCTCCTCCCCCTCACCCTCCTGCTCTTCCTCCCCCTCCTCCCCCTCCCACTCCCTCCTCCCTCGCCTCGCCCCTTCCTCTCTCCCTCCCTCCTCCTCTACACCTCCTCCTCCTCTCCCCCTCCTTCCTCCTATCCCCCCTACTCCCCCTCTCTCTCTCCCACTCCCCCCTCCTCCTCTCCCACCTCCCTCCTCCTCTCCTCTCTCCTCTCTCCTCCCTCCCCTACTCTCTCCCCCTCCCTCCCTCCCCTCTCCCCCCACTCCCACCTGCCTCCTCCTCTCCCCCTCCCTCCTCCTCTCCCCCTCCTCTCCCCCTCCTCCCTCATCCTCTGCCCCTCCACTCCCCGCTCATCCCTCCCTCCTCCCCCCTCCTGCCCCTCTCCTCCCTCCTCCCTCCTCCTCCCTTCCTCCTCCTCCTCCTCCTCCTCCCCCCCTCCTCCTCCCTCTCCTCCTCCTCCTCCCCCTTCTCCTCCCTCCTCCCTCTTCCCCCCTCCACATCCTCCATCTCTTCCCCCCCTGCTTCCTCCCCCTCCTCTCCCTAACCCCTTCTCCTCCCTCCTCTCTCCTCCACCCCCACTCCTCCTCCACCTTCCTCCCCCTTCTCCTCCATCTCCTCCTCCTCTACCCTCCCCCTGCCCCCTCCCTCCTGCTCCTCCTCCCCCTCCTCCTCTCCTCTCCCTCACCCTCCTGCTCTTCCTCCCCCTCCTCCCCTCCTCCTCCCACTCCCTCCTGCCACGCCTCCCCTCCTCCAGTCCCCCTCACTCCTCCTCTCCCCCTCTGACTCCCCTCCTCCTCCCTCCCCTTTTTCTCCCCCTCCCTCCTCCTCTACACCTCCTCCTCCTCTCCCCCTCCATCCTCCTATCCCCCTCCTATTCCCCCTCTCTCTCTCTCCCACTCCCCCCTCCTCCCTCCTCCTCTCCCTCCTCCTCTCCCACCTCCCTCCTCCTCTCCTCCCTCCTCCTCTCCTCCCTCCCTCCTACTCTCTCTCCCTCCCCCTCTCCCCCCACTCCTCCCTCTTCCTCACTCCCCTCCTCCCTCTTCCTCTCCCCTCCTCCCTGCTCCTCTCCCCTTCCTCTCCCACCTGCCTCCTCTGCTCCCCCTCCTCCCTCCTCCTCTCCCCCTCCTCTCCCCCTCCACCCCCCTCATCCCTCCCTCCTCTCCCTCCTCCCTCCTCCTCCACCCCCTCTCCTCCTCCTCCCCCTTATCCTCCCTCCCCCCTCCTCCATCTCCTCCCCCTCTCCTTCCTCTCCCTCCTCTCCCTAACCCCTTCTCCTCCCTCCTCTCTCCTCCACCCCTCCTCCTCCTCCACCGTCCTCCCCCTTCTCCTCCATCTCCTTCTCCTCCCCCCTCTCCTCCCCCTCTCAACCCTCTCCCCCTCCTCCCCTCCCTCCTCGTCCTCCTCCCCTCCATCTCCTTCTCCCCCCTCTCCTTCCCCCTCCCTCCTCCTTCCTCTACCCCTCCTCCTCCCCCTCCTCCTCCCGTCTCCTCCCCCCTCCGCCATTTCCTCCTTCTCCTCCCCCTCCTCCTCTGCCTCTACCCCTCCCCCTCCTCCTCCCTCCTCCTCCCCTCCCTCCTCTACCCCTCCCCCTCCCCCCTCCCTCCTGCTCCTCCTCCCCCTCCTCTTCCTCTCCTCTCCCTCCCCCTCCTGCTCTTCCTCCCCTCCTCCCCTCCTCCTCCCACTTCCTCCTCCCTCGCCTCCCCCTCCCCTCCCTTCTCCTCTCCCCCTCTCACTCCCCTCCTCCTCCCTCCCCTTCCTCTCTCCCTCCCTCCTCCTCTCCTCCCTCCTACTCTCTCCCCCCTCCTCCCTGCTCCTCTACCCTCCTCCTCCCTCCTCCTACCCCCTCCTCTCCCACCTGCCTCCTCTTCTCCCCTCTCCCCTCCTCCTCTCTCCCCTCCCCTCCTCCTCTCTCACCCTCCCTCCTCTTCTCACCCTCCTCCCTCCTCGTCTCCCCCTCCTCCTCTCCTCCCTCCCCCTCCTCTCCTCTCTCCTCCTCCTCCCTTCCCCTCCTCCTCGCCCCCTCCTCTCCCCCTCCTCCCACTGTCCCCCCTCCTCCTCTCCTCCTCTCCTCCCCTCCTCCCTCCCTCCTCCTCCCCCCGCTCTCCCCCTCCCTGCTCCTCTCCCCCTCCTCTCTCCTCCACGCTCCACCCTCCATCCTGCTCCTCCTCCTCCCACCTCCTCCCCCTCCCCCTCTCCTCTCATCCTCCCCCTCCTCCTCTCCCCCTCCCTCCTCTCTCCGCCTACCCTCTTCTCCACCCCCTCCCTCCTCTCCCCCTCTCCTCTCCCCCTCCTGCCTTCTCTGTCCTGTTGGGTGAGAATGTCATCACTGTATCTCTCCTTTCTTCTCGCCTTCTCGAGGGTGGCGCGTGTTCCTTGGGTGAACTGTGAGAACGCCTCCTTTCATACGTGGAGCCTCGACTTGAATATTTGCGCGGGCTTTCCCGCCTGGAGCGTCCACCTTCATGTCTCCCGCCTTCTCTCGTGCTTCCTGTGCTTTGGAGGAATTTAATGTTCTTGCAAACGGATTGGAAATGGTTTTCCCCCCCGCATTTATCACACTGATGTCCAATCGCGGGACATGGGCCTACATGGGGAAAGCGGAATCCACATCGGTAGCATTTCTTTTGTTCTGACGGACCAGCAGGTGTGCGGATGGGGCAGAGCGACGCTGACTTGGCATTTTGTGTGATGGAGATGTTACCAAGAGACTCGCTTTGCAGGGTTAATGCAGCGTCCGCTCTTGCAATTTGAAGAATCTCTTCCAATGTCCTGCTCTTTTGCAGTAATTTTTTGCGAAAGTCAGGAGAACCACACCCTGCGATGGCTTGTGATTTTAGAGCCTCTTCAGTGGAATATTTGTCAAAGTCACAGTATTTGGCTCTCTTCCTTAGCCTCATGATGAAGTTATCCATGCTCTCTTCTTTGTCTTGTGTAGTTGTATGGAAGACATGTCTCTCATAGTCGACATTCCTTAGGGGTGCGAAGTATGCATTTAATGAGTCAATTATACCTTGAAATGAGTTGGTGTTGGCTTCAGGCATTTCGAATCCAATGTCCCGCACCATGGGACCCAATGAGTGAAGCAGGATGCCTCTCAACCGGCGTTCTTCTCTCACACCAGATGCATCAATGTAAATGTGGAGTTCTTTCAGCCAGCGAGCCCATCTGGGGGCCAGGCTATTGGTATCAGTCATATCAAAATGAGGGACTGCTTGTAGCTGCAAAGATTCAGAGGAAATGTCCTCACTGTTACTGGCTGCTCTCGGAGTGGAGCTGACTTGAGGGCTCTGTAGGCCGCTGTCAGTGTTGTCTGCCGACATGTTAGTAGGTGTGTCTGAGCTGCGCTGCTGTGGCACTCTACTCACTGGACTGGTGTGCACTGCGGGTCCACCTCGTCTTCCTTCTTCAGCACGGCCTCGCCGGTTGAATGTGGGGGCTAGCGGTGATCTGGTCTGCATGGGACGTCACTGGACAGCAAGCGGCCTTTTCTCTTGCAGCGTGCGTGAGTTGGCGGGCGCCTTTCCACCATCGCCTCTTTGACTTGGTGTGACGCTGGGGTCGGGGCTTTCTGCGTTCCTCCGCGTGATTGGGTCAGTCGTCCTCGTCGCCAATGTTGGGTTCCGGCGGGATCGGAACCCCGTGATCAATAAAGCATGCAAATGAATCAGGCGCATGAAATGAGACGCGGGAGCCGGGGTAAATGAGATCTACTCTTCTTTATTATCCGCGTTTATTATCCGCGCCAAACTGGACTCCTAGGCGGTAACCCCGCCTCTTCCCTTTCCGTGGCGTCGCCCCGCCACCCTGGCATCAACAAAGAGAAAGGACACACATACTGACAATGCACGTCCATAGAAATAGGACACAACATGTCCCTCCCCCCCTCTCCTCCTCCTCTCCCCCTCCCTCCTCCTCCTCCTCTCACCCTCCTCCTCCTCTACCCCACCTCTCACCCTCCTCCCCCTCCTCTTTCCCCCCTCCCCCTCCTACCTCACCCCCTGCTCCCTCCTTCCCCCTCCTCCCTCCTCACCCCTCCTTCCTCCTCCTCTCCCCTCCGCTACCTTCTCCTCCCCCCTCCTCCTCCCTCTCCTTCCCTCCTCCCCCTATCCCCCTCCTCCCCTCTCTCCCCTTCTTCCTCCCTCCTCCCTGTCTCCCCTTCCCTCTCCTCCTCCTCTCCCCCTCCTCTCCCACCTCCCTCCTCCTCTCCTCCATCCTCCTCTCCTCCCTCCCTCCTACTTTCTCCCCCTCCCTCCTCCTCTCCCACTCCTCCCTCCCCCTCTTCCCCCCTCCTCCCTGCTCCTCTCCCCTCCTCCTCCCTCCTCCTTCCCCCTCATCTCCCACCTGCCTCCTCTTCTCCCCTCTCCCCCCTCCCTCCTCCTCTCTTCCCTCCCTCCTCTTCTCACCCTCCTCCCTCCTCTTCTCACCCTCCTCCCTCCTCGTCTCCCCCCTCCTCCCTCCCTCCTCCTCTCCCCCTCCTTCCACTCTCCCCTCCTCCTCTCCTCCCTCCCCCTCCTCTCCTCTGCCCCTCTCTCTCCTCCTCCCCCCTCATCCCATCCCCTCCTCCTCTCCCCCTCCTCTCCCACTCTCCCCCTCCTCCTCTCCTCCCTCCCTCCTCCTCTCCACTTTCTCCCGCTCTCCCCTCCCTCCTCCTCTCTCCTCCTTCCCCCTCCTCCTCTCCCCCTCCTCCCACTCTCCCCCTCCTCCTCTCCTCCCTCCCTCCTCCTTCCCCCTCCTCTCCCCGTCCCCCTCATCCCCCCTCCACCCCCATCCTCCTCCTCCATCTCCTCCCACCTCCACCTCCATCCTCCCTCTCCTCCCACCTCCTCCCCCTCCTCCTCCTCCTCCTCTTCCCCCTCTCCTCTCATCCTCCCCCTCCTCCTCTCCCCCTTCCTCCTCTCTCCCCCCCTCAACTCCCTCCCTTCTCTCCCCCTCTCCTCTCCCCCTTCCCCCTTCTCTGTCCCTCCCCCCCTCTCTCCCCTCCTCTGCATCTTCCCTCCTCCTCCTCCTGGCCTCGCTCCTCCTCTCCCTCCTCTCCCTGTCCCCTTCCTCCCCTCCACCTTCCCCCTCTTCCCTCCTCCTCCCCCTCCTCCTCTCCACCCCATCTCCCTCCTCCTTCCCCCTCCTCTCCCACCTGCCTCCTCTCTCCCTCCTCCTCTTCCCCTCCTTTCTCCTCCTCCCTCCCCCTCCTCCCTCTTCCTATCCCCCTCCTCCTCCTCTCCCCCTCCTATCCCTCCTCCTCTCCCCTACACCTCCTCCTCCCTCCTCCTCCCCCCTGTCCCCCTCTTCCCTCCTCTTCCCCTCCTCTCTATCCCTCCTCCCTTCTCCTTCCCCCTCCTCTCCCACCTGCCTGCTATCCTCCCTCCCTCCTCTCCCCCTCTCCTCTCCCCCTTCCCCCTTCTCTGTCCCTCCCCCCTCTCTCCCCTCCTCTGCATCTTCCCTCCTCCTCCTCTTGGCCTCGCTCCTCCTCTCCCTCCTCTCCCTGTCCCCTTCCTCCCCTCCACCTTCCCCCTCTTCCCTCCTCCTCCCCCTCCTCCTCTCCACCCCTCCTCCCTCCTCCTTCCCCCTCCTCTCCCACCTGCCTCCTCTCTCCCTCCTCCTCTTCCCCTCCTTTCTCCTCCTCCCTCCCCCTCCTCCCTCTTCCTATCCCCCTCCTCGTCCTCTCCCCCTCCTATCCCTCCTCCTCTCCCCTACACCTCCTCCTCCCTCCTCCTCCCCCCTGTCCCCCTCTTCCCTCCTCTTCCCCTCCTCTCTATCCCTCCTCCCTTCTCCTTCCCCCTCCTCTCCCACCTGCCTGCTATCCTCCCTCCCTCCTCTCTCCCTCCCTCCTCTCCACCTTAGTTTAGTTTAGTTTATTACTTGTATTGCGCACCAAACCCACAGGTAGTCGGGCGCATCATATAAGATTACTCACAGCTTAGTTGTACTTAATATACAATACAATACAATATGCATTATATACAAAATGCACTTTTACAATTTTTACAATTTACATATTTACAGAGAATATTTATACATTATATACAAAATGAGTATATGCAAAATCTTTGCAAGCGCCATACCGAGTGGGGTCCGGAGTAGAGGAGGGTAGGTTCTAGGTGAAGAGGGCAAATGCCAGAATCACGCTTAGCCATCAGAATCTTTGAACATTTTTATAAGGATGTGGCGAAATTTTGTGTAAGATGGTTCTAGTCTGAGTAGGGTAGGGAGTGAGTTCCATAGTTGGGTGGCCTTGACCTGGAAGCTGTTGCCTCCCACTTTGGCCAGTTTGAATCTAGGGGTCAGGAGGCAATTAGTATTTGACTGTCTGGTTAGTCTTGTCTCAGATTTAGTGATGATTCTGTCCATAAGATATCGAGGGGCCGCTTTGTTTACGCATTTATGTGTAAGGGATACGACTTTAAGTTTTATTTTGTCCATTGTCGACAGCCAGTTGTAAGCTCTTCTGGTGTCCGAGATATGGTCTCTCCTGGCAATTCCGAGCGCAGCTCTAAGGACGTTGTTTTGCAGGAGTTGGATTTTATTAGTGGTTTGCTTGCTCGCCCCAATGTACATGGCATTGCAGTAATCAAGTCTTGATAATATAAGAGCTCTAGCAAGGGTGATACAGCTGTCATTAGAGAGGAAGGCTCTGGCCGCTCTGATTAATTTACAGGTATAGGCAGTAGCCGAGGACACCGTGTTTACCTGTTTGTTAAACGTTAAGGCAGAATCCAGGTAAAAACCTAATGTTTTTACTTCCTTAGCAGTTGAAATAATGTTATTGTCGACGCTAAAGGAAGAATAATTTGGGCTTAGTTTCTTTAACGATAGTTGTGTACCCAGGATGATGATCTCTGTCTTGTCATCATTCAGGCATAGTCCATGAGAGGCCATCCATGCCTGGATGATGAGGTAAACCTTATTTACCAAGGCCAAATCCTTTTCATAATCACCGGTAATTGGTAGGAGGATCTGCGTATCATCTGCATAGTTAGTGTAGGTGATACCCAGATGATCCAGATCATCGAAAAGGGGCTTAGTGAAGATGTTATATAAGGTAGGTGAGACACATGAACCCTGTGGAACACCACACGTGATAGGGATAGGGTCAGCTGAAGCAATGGGAGAGAAAACTCTCATGGTACGATCACTGAGGAAGGATTGTATCCAAGCTATAGCTTCTGGGGAGAAGTATGCTGCCGAGTCCAAGTGGCTGCACAAGACCTGGTGATCGACCAAGTCGAACGCGGCCGATAAGTCCAGAAGCAAGAGGAGAGCTAGGTCGCCTCTGTCCCTGAGGTCATCGATCTGTGCCTTCAAGTCAATTAACGCAGTTTCAGTCCTGTGTTGGGGCCGGAAGCCTGATTGTCTAGATCCCAGCAGGTGATTAGATTCTAAGTGTTTTTGGATTTGTAGATAGGATATTTTATCTATGATTTTCAGGAGGAATGGCACTGTGGTAATGGGTCGGTAGTTCGTGGGAATTAGAGGGTCTAAGGTTTGTTTCTTTAGTAAAGGGAGCACCCAGGATTCCTTAAGGTTAGTGGGGAAGCTGTTGGTCCTAAATGATGCGTTGATCAGTTTAGTGATAAAGGGTGACAGTACTCTGGCTGCATCTTTTATGAGTTGGGCAGGGCACTGGTCACCATGGCAGTTAGAGGGTTTGAGTGAGAGTATTGTCTTTTCTGTTTCGAGAATAGTAACTTTTGAGAATTTGAATCGTGTTAGTGTGTCGGAAATAGTGGGCAGGGTTATAGAGGTAATATTGGGCGAGTTGGTTGATAGTGAAGCTTTTTTATTCTTAATTTTTGTTTGAAGAGTAGCAACTTTACCTGTCAATGCTTGTTGGATATTCGAACACCAAGGTTTGTCCTTAGTGCAGTTGTCAGGTACGGGGATGGGTGCTTCAAGTTCTTTGAGGATAGCAAAGAGTTCCTTAGTACTGGAATTAGCTTGGGCTATTCTTAAATTGTAAGATTCACGTTTGGCTAAGAGAATTTCTTTTTTGTAGAGGCAGCGATAGCGCGCAGATTAGTTTTATTTTCTTCAGAAGGGTGAGCTTTCCATAGTAATTGGCATGATCTTTTTTTAGTACGTAATGTTTTTAGGTGGGGTGTGTACCAAGAGTTGAGGTGCGCCTTGGGTTTGCTTTTTCTGAGTTTAAGTGGCGCAATTGTATCCAGGGAGGTGGTCATGGTATTATTGAAGATTTTGATCAGGGCATCTGGTCCCAAGTTTTCTGGGAGGGCGTTGAGGGTGGGTAAAATGAGGGGGAGTAGTTTATCGCAAGTGATATTTTTTTTGTTGCGAGTAGGGACTGATGGAGCTAGTAGTGCAGGCGGGGCAATAGCTTTCTCAGTGTTGATGGTGAAGGTTATCAGATGGTGGTCTGACCATAGCACAGGTGAGTTGGAAGAGATAGTCGCATTACAGTTATGGTCCGCTATCCAATCCAGAGTTCTTCCTTTAGAATGTGTAGGGTCCAGTACTTTTTGGGTGAGACCTTGTTCTGTGAGGATATTTGCCACAGTAGAGGCATGTGCGTCTTTTGGGTCGTTATATCCTAAGTTAAAGTCTTCTAATAAAATTACTTGGGAAGAGTTTTTTAAATTGTTTGATATGATATTAGATAAGTCATCTTGGAAGGTACCAATGGAATTTGGAGGCCTGTATATTAGGTGGATTGTGAGAGTTTGGGTACAATTTAAGTAAAGTTTGGCTGATAGGTTCTCGCATGAATTGGTATCCAGGTGTGGTATAAGTCTGATAGGTAGGTTATCTTTTACAATGAGTGCAATTCCACCACCTCGTGCCTCAGTTCTGTCTGATCTAAGGATAGTGTAGCCTTTAGGGATAGCTAGTGATAGTGCCGGGCCTGCCGCGGCGTGCAACCAGGATTCAGTGACTGCTAATAGGTCTAGTTGTTCTAGCTGTATGATCTCCGATATCTCAATGGAATGTGCTACCAGGGATCTAGCATTTATTAAAGCTCCTTTAAGAGTATGGCAAGGTAGGCCGGCTGGTGCTGTGGTCTGTGCTATTTGTGTTTGGTTACCTTTGGCTTTACTAATATTGGTGACAGGTGAAATGCAGGATCTGTTGTTACTAGGTGCTAGTGTTCTGGCAAGAGGTGCATACAGTTTAGGCAGTCTTGCCCGGAGTTTGCTATTTCTGATAGGGGTTGTGCACGGTAAAGATAACAGTGATTCTTGCATGGTTAATTTGGAAAGCCTTTCTACATTGATCCCAAGTGGGTGTAGTGCTATTATGATGGTGGGAGGGTAATAGTTTGCCAATGTGTTTATTAACAGCGTGGTGGCTAGAACAAGGGTCATGCAGGTCAATGGGTTCCTAGTAGGGTACATTGTAGGAGTGCTAGATGCAATGGCCATACAGAGCCCTGTGGCAATATCTAGGTTGGAATCAGTACTTCTAGACCAAAATACAATGAGCTAAGGAGGCACTTAGCTATACAGTGCCCTGTGGTGATATCTAAGTTTGGGTCATCACTTCTCGACCAAAATATAGTAAGCTAGGGATACACTTAGCAGTGCAGTGCCCTTTGGCCGTATCTAGGTTTGTGTCAGCATGTCTAGATCAGAATACAATGAGCTGGGGAGACACTTAGCCGTACAGTGTCCAGTGGTAGCGCCTAGAATTCAGGTAGGTACAACAGTATGGCTGGAGGCATTAGATGACATCTAGATTTAACATCAGGCAGCAGGGCAAAAATGCATTAGTAACACCTAGATTTGAAGTACAGCAGTATGACTAAGGGCAACACCTAGGTTTAACGTTAGACAGAATGACTATAGTACATTGGTAACATCTAGGTTTGAGATAAGACAGTTGTCTACAAAGCATTAGTTCTGAGTTCAGTCTTAGCGTGTTCTGTGAAGTTGCACATGGGTTACAGACTTAACAACAGAAGCTGGCAAGGCAACAACAGGCTGAGATCAGGAATTTGATTAATGGCAATTCAATGCCAAACTTAGAATGTAAGGATAGCAATTCAAGTGAAGTAGCATGGCATGATAAACATATCAATGTAGAAAGAAGTGCAGTATAAGCAAACATTACTTTATGACCAGTCGGGAAGTTGTCTCCCCCTCCATCCTCCTAGCCCCCCACTCCCCCTCATTCTCCCCCTGTGCCCCTCTTCCCTCCTCCTCCCCCTCTCTCTCTCCCACTCCTCCTCCGCCTCCCTCTTCCTCTCCTCCTCCTCCCTCCTCCTTCCTCTCCCACCTCCCTCCTCCTCTCCTCCCTCCTCCTCTCCTCCCTCCCCCCTACTCTCTCCCCTCCCACCTCATTTTCCACTCCTCCCTCCTCCTCCTCCTCCCTCTTCCTCTCCCCCTCCTCCCTGCTCCTCTCCCCCTCCTCCTCCTGTCTCCTCCCACCCTTCGCCATTTCCTACTCCTCCCCCCTCCTCCTCTCCCCCTCCTCCTCTCCCCCTTCTCCTCCCCCTCCTCCTCTGCCTCTACCCCTCCCCTCCTCCTCCCCTTCCTCCTCTACCCCTCCCCATCCTCTCCCCCTCCTCCTCTACCCCTCCCCCCTCCCTCCTGCTCCTCCTCCCCCTCCTCCTCCTCTCCTCTCCCTCACCCTCCTGCTCTTCCTCCACCTCCTCCCCTCCTCCTCCCACTCCCTCCTCCCTCGCCTCCCCCCTCCTGTCCCCTCCCTCCTCCTCTCTCTCTCCCACTTCCCCCCCTCCTCCCTCCTCCTCTCCCTCCTCCTCTCCCACCTCCCTCCTCCTCTCCTCCCTCCTCCTCGCCTCCCTCCCTCCTACTCTCTCCCCCTCCCTCCCCCTCTCCCCCTCCCTGCTCCTCTCCCCTCCGCCTCCCTCCTCCTACCCCCCTAACCCAGCTGCCTCCTCTTCTCCCCTCTCCCCCCTCCTCCTCTCTCACCCTCCCTCCTCTTCTCACCCTCCTCCCTCCTCGTCTCCCCTCCTCCTCTCCTCCCACCCCTCCTCTCCTCTCTCCTCCTCCCCCCTCCTCCCTTCCCCCTCCTCCTCCTCCCTCCTCCTTCCTCTCCCACCTCCCTCCTCCTCTCCTCCCTCCCTCCTCCTCTCCTCCCTCCCTCCTGCTCTCTCCCCCTCCCTCCTCGTTTCCCACTCCTCCCTCCTCCTCCCTCCCCTCCTCCCTCTTCCTCTCCCCCTCCTCCCTGCTCCTCTCCCCCCTCCTCTCCCACCTGCCTCCTCCTCTCCCCCCTCCCTCCTCCTCTCCCCTCCTCCCTGCTCCTCTCCCCCCTCCTCTCCCACCTGCCTCCTCCTCTCCCCCTCCCTCCTACTCTATCCCCCTCCCTCCTCCTCTCCCACTCCTCCCTCCTCCTCCCTCCCCCTCCTCCCTCTTCCTCTCCCCCTCCTCCCTGCTCCTCTCCCCCCTCCTCTCCCACCCCGCCTACTCCTCCCCCCTCCCCTCCTCCTTTCCCCTTCCCACTCCCCCCTCATCCCTCCCTCCTCCCCCCTCCCGCCCCTCTCCTCCCTCCTCCTCCCTCTTCCTCCCTCCTCCTCCTCCCCCCTCTCCTCCTCCTCCCCCTTCTCCTCCCTCCTCCCACTTCCCCCCTCACCCCTCCTCCCCCTCCTACTCCCCCCTCTCTCTTCCCTCCTCCCATTCTTCCTCCCCTCCTGCCCCCTCCTCCATCTCCTCCCCCTCTCCTTCGTCCCCCTCCTCTCCCTAACCCCTTCTCCTCCCTCCTCTCTCCTCCTCTTCCTCCACCTTCCCCCCTTCTCCTCCATCTCCTCCTCCCCTCCTCCTCCTCGTCCTCCTCCCCTCCATCTCCTTCTCCTCCCCCCTCTCCTTCCTCCTCCCTCCTCCTTCCTCTACCCCTCCTCCTCACCCTCCTCCTCCCGTCTCCTCCCTCTCCGCCATTTCCTCCTCCTCCCCCTCTCCTCCCTCCTCTCCCCCTCCTCCTCTCCCCCTTCTCCTCCCCCTCCTCCTCTGCCTCTACCCCTCCCCCTCCTCCTCCCTCCTCCTCCCCTTCCTCCTCTACCCCCCTCCTCTCCCCCTCCTCCTCTACCCCTCCCCCCTCCCTCCTGCTCCTCCCCCCTCCTCCGCCTCTCCTCTCCCTCACCCTCCTGCTCTTCCTCCCCCTTCTCCCCTCCTCCTCCCACTCCTTCCTCCCTCGCCCCCTCCTGTCCCCTTCCCTCCTCCTCTCACTCCCCTCCCCCTCCCTCCCCTTCCTCTCTCCCTCCCTCCTCCTCTACACCTCCTCCTCTCCCCCTCCTTCCTCCTATCCCCCCTACTCCCCCCTCTCTCTCTCCCACTCCCCCCTCCTCCTCTCCCTCCTCCTTTCCCACCTCCCTCCTCCTCTCCTCCCTCCCCCTCCCTCCCTCCCCCTCTCCCCCCACTCCCACCTGCCTCCTCCTCTCCCCCTCCCTCCTCCTCTCCCCCTCCTCTCCCCCTCCTCCCTCCTCCTCTGCCCCTCCACTCCCCCCTCATCCCTCCCTCCTCCCCCCTCCTGCCCCTCTCCTCCCTCCTCCTCCCTCTTCCTCCCTCCTCCTCCTCCCCCCTCTCCTCCTCCCTCTCCTCCTCCTCCTCCCCCTTCTCCTCCCTCCTCCCTCTTCCCCCCTCCACCCTCCTCCCTCCCTCCCCCCTCCTGCTCCCCCCTCTCTTCCCTCCTCCCACTCCTCCCCCTCCCCCCTCCTCCTCCATCTCCTCCCCCTCTGCTTCCTCCCCCTCCTCTCCCTAACCCCTTCTCCTCCCTCCTCTCTCCTCCACCCCCCCTCCTCCTCCACCTTCCTCCCCCTTCTCCTCCATCTCCTCCTCCTCTACCCCTCCCCCTGCCTCCTCCCTCCTGCTCCTCCTCCCCCTCCTCCTCTACTCTCCCTCACCCTCCTGCTCTTCCTCCCCTCCTCCTCCCACTCCCTCCTGCCACGCCTCCCCTCCTCCTGTCCCCCTCACTCCTCCTCTCCCCCTCTGACTCCCCTTCCTCTCCCCCTCCCTCCTCCTCTACACCTCCTCCTCCTCTCCCCCTCCATCCTCCTATCCCCCTCCTATTCCCCCTCTCTCTCTCCCACTCCCCCCTCCACCCTCCTCCTCCTTCTCCCTCCTTCTCTCCCACCTCCCTCCTCTTCTCCTCCCTCCTCCTCTCCTCCCTCCCTCCTACTCTCTCCCCCTCTCTCCCTCCCCCTCTCCCCCACTCCTCCTTCCTCCTCACTCCCCCTCCTCCCTCTTCCTCTCCCCCTCCTCCCTGCTCCTCTCCCCTTCCTCTCCCACCTGCCTCCTCCGCTCCCCCTCCTCCCTCCTCCTCTCCTCCTCCTCCCTCTTCCTCTCCCCCTCCACTCCCCCCTCATCCCTCCCTCCTCTCCCTCCTCCCTCCTCCTCCACCCCCCTCTCCTCCTCCTCCCCCTTCTCCTCCCTCCTCCCTCTTCCCCCCTCCCCCTCCTCCCCCTTCTACTCCCTCCCCCCTCCTCCATCTCCTCCCCCTCCTCTCCCTAACCCCTTCTCCTCCCTCCTCTCTCCTCCACCCCTCCTCCTCCATCTCCTCCTCCTCCCCCCTCTCCTCCCCCTCTCCACCCTCTCCCCTCCCTCCCCCTCCTCCTCGTCCTCCTCCATCTCCTTCTCCCCCCCTCTCCTTCCTCCTCCCTCCTCCTTCCTCTACCCCTCCACCTACCCCTCCTCCTCCTCCCGTCTCCTCCCCCCTCCGCCATTTCCTCCTTCTCCTCCCCCTCCTCCTCTGCCTCTACCCCTCCCCCTCCTCCTCCCTCCTCCTCCCCTCCCTCCTCTCCCCCTCCCCCTTCTCTCCCCCTCCTCCTCTACCCCTTCCCCTCCCCCCTCCCTCCTGCTCCTCCTCCCCTCCACCTCCTCTCCCTCACCCTCCTGCTCTTCTTCCCCCTCCTCCTTCCTCCTCCTCCCACTCCCTTGCCTCCCCCCTCCTGTCCCCCTCCCTCCTCCTCTCCCCCTCTCACTCCCCCTCCTCCTCCCTCCCCTTCCTCTCCCCCTCTACACCTCCTCCTCCTCCTCTCCCCCTCCATCCTCCTATCCCCCTCCTACTCCCACTCTCTCTCTCCCACTCCCCTTCTCCCTCCTCCTCTCGCTCCTCCTCTCCACCTCCCTCCTCCTCTCCTCCCACCTCCTCTCCTCCCTCCCTCCTACTCTCTCCCCTCCATCCCCCTCTCCCCCCTCCTCCCTGCTCCTCTCCCCTCCTCCTCCCTCCTCCTACCCCCTCCTCTCCCACCTGCCTCATCTTCTCCCCTCTCCCCCCTCCTCCTCTCTTCCCTCCCTCCTCCTCTTCTCACCCTCCTCCCTCCTCGTCTCCCCCTCCTCCTCTCCTCCCTCCCACTCCTCTCCTCTCCCCCTCCTCTCTCCTCCTCCCCATCCTCCTCTCCTCCCTCGCCCCCTCCTGTCCCCTTCCCTCCTCCTCTCCTCCTCTCACTCCCCTCCCCCTCCTCCCCTTCCTCTCTCCCTCCCTCCTCCTCTACACCTCCTCCTCTCCCCCTCCTTCCTCCTATCCACCCCTACTCCCCCTCTCTCTCTCCCACTCCCCCCTCCTCCTCTCCCTCCTCCTTTCCCACCTCCCTCCTCCTCTCCTCCCTCCCCTCCCTCCCCCTCTCCCCCCACTCCCACCTGCCTCCTCCTCCCCCTCCCTCCTCCTCTCCCCCTCCTCTCCCCCTCCTCCCTCCTCCCTGCCCCTCCACTCCCCCTCATCCCTCCCTCCTCCCCCCTCCGCCCCTCTCCTACCTCCTCCTCCCTCTTCCTCCCTCCTCCTCCTCCCCCTCTCCTCCTCCCTCTCCTCCTCCTCCTCCTCCTCCCCCTTCTCCTCCCTCCTCCCTCTTCCCCCCTCCACCCTCCTCTCCCCCTCCTTCCTCCTATCCCCCCTACTCCCCTTCTCTCTCCCACTCCCCCCCCCCCTCTCCCTCCTCCTTTCCCACCTCCCTCCTCCTCTCCTCCCTCCCTCCCCCTCCCTCCCTCCCCCTCTCCTCCCACTCCCACCTGCCTCCTCCTCTCCCCCTCCCTCCTCCTCCCCCCTCCTCTCCCCCTCCTCCCTCCTCCTCTGCCCCTCCACTCCCCCCTCATCCCTCCCTCCTCCCCCTCCTGCCCCTCTCCCTCCCTCCTCCTCCCTCTTCCTCCCTCCTCCTCCTCCCCCTCTCCTCCTCCCTCTCTTCCCTCCCCTCCTCCTCTTCTCACCCTCCTCCCTCCTCGTCTCCCCCTCCTCCTCTCCTCCTCCTCCTCTCCTCCCTCCCACTCCTCTCCTCTCCCCTCCTCTCTCCTCCTCCCCATCCTCCTCTCCTCCCTCCCTCCTCCTCTCCCCCTCCTCCCACTTCCCCCCTCCTCATCTCCTCCCTCCCTCCTCCTTTCCCCCTCCTCTTCTCCCCCTGCCCCTCCTCCCCCTCCTCCTCCCTCCACCCTCCATCCTCCCACCTCCTCCCCCTCCTCCTCCTCCTCCTTCCCCCTCTCCTCTCATCCTCCCCCTCCTCCTCTCCCCCTCCCTCCTCTCTCCGCCTTCCCCCTCTCCACCCCCTCCCTCCTCTCCCCCTCTCCTCTCCCCCTACTGCCTTCTCTGTCCCTCCCCCCTCTCCCCCTGTCCTCCTCTCCCCCTCCTCCTCTCCCCCTCCTCCTCTCCCCTCCCCCTCCTCCTCCTCCTCCTCTCACCCTCCCTCCTCCTGTACCCCACCTCTCCCCCCTGCTCCCTCCTTCCCCCTCCTCCCTCCTCACACCTCCTTCCTCCTCCTCTCCCCTCCTCTACCTTCTCCCTCTCCCCCTCCTCCTCCCTCCCCTTCCCTCCCCTTCCCCCCCTTCCCTCCTCCCCCTCTCCCCTTCCTCCCCTCTCCCCTCCTCCTCTCCCACTCCCCCCTCCCTCTCTTCCCCCTCCTCCCTGCTCCTCTCCCCTCCTCCTCCCTCCTCCTTCCCCCTCCTCTCCCACCTGCCTCCCTCCCTCCTCTTCTCACCCTCCGCCCTCCTCTTCTCACCCTCCTCCCTCCTCGTCTCCCCCTCTCCTCCCTCCCTCCTCCTCTCCCCCTCCTCCCACTCTCCCCCTCCTCCTCTCCTCCCTCCCCCTCCTCTCCTCTGCCCCTCCTCTCTCCTCCTCCCCCCTCATCCCTTCCCCCTCCCTCCTCTCCCCCTCCTCTCCCACTCTCACCTCTCCTCCTCTCCTCCCTCCCTCCTCCTCTCCCCCTCCTCCCGCTCTCCCCCTCCCTCCTCCTCTCCCCCTCCTCTCTCCTCCTTCCCCCTCCTCCTCTCCTCCCTCCCTCCTCCTCTCCCACTCCTCCCACACTCCCCCTCCTCCTCTCCTCCCTCCCTCCTCCTTTCCCCCTCCTCCTCTCCACCTCCCCCTCCTCACCCTCCACCCCATCCTCCCTCTCCTCCCACCTCCACCCCCATCCTCCTCCTCCCTCCCTCCCACCTCCTCCCCCTCCTCCTCCTCCTCTTCCCCCTCCCCTCTCATCCTCCCCCTCCTCCTCTCCCCCTCCCTCCTCCCTACCCCTCTCCTCCTCTCCCACCTCCCTCCTACCTCCCTCCTCCTCTCCTCCATCCTCCTCTCCTCCCACCTTCCTACTCTCTCCCCCTCCCTCCTCCTCTCCCACCCCTCCCTCCCCCTCTTCCCCCCTCCTCCCTGCTCCTCTCCCCTCCTCCTCCTCCTCCTTCCCCCTCCTCTCCCCACCTGCCTCCTCTTCTCCCCTCTCCCCCCTCCCCCTCCTCTCTTCCCTCCCTCCTCTTCTCCCCCTCCTCCCTCCTCCCTCCTCTTCTCACCCCTCCTCCCTCCTCGTCTCCCCCCTCCTCCTCTCCTCCCCTCCCCCTCCTCTCCTCTCCCCCTCCTCTCTCCTCCTCCCCCCTCCTCCTTCCCCCTCCTCTCCCACCTGCCTCCTCTTCTCCCCTCTCCCCCCTCCCCCTCCTCTCTTCCCTCCCTCCTCTTCTCACCCTCCTCCCTCCTCTTCTCACCCTCCTCCCTCCTCGTCTCCCCCCTCCTCCCTCCCTCCTCCTCGCCCCCTCCTCCCACTCTCCCCCTCCTCCTCTCCTCCCTCCCCCTCCTCTCCTCTCCCCCTCCTCCCCCCTCCTCCTCTTCTCACCCTCCTCCCTCCTCGTCTCCCCCTCCTCCTCTCCTCCCTCCCACTCCTCTCCTCTCCCCTCCTCTCTCCTCCTCCCCATCCTCCTCTCCTCCCTCCCTCCTCCTCCACCCTCCCCCCTCCTCATCTCCTCCCTCCCTCCTCCTTTCCCCCTCCTCTTCTCCCCCTGCCCCTCCTCCCCCTCCTCCTCCCTCCACCCTCCATCCTCCCACCTCCTCCCCCTCCTCCTCCTCCTCTTCCCCCTCTCCTCTCATCCTCCCCCTCCTCCTCTCCCCCTCCCTCCTCTCTCCGCCTTCCCCCTCTCCCACCCCTCCCTCCTCTCCCCCTCTCCACTCCCCCTACTGCCTTCTCTGTCCCTCCCCCTCTCCCCCTGTCCTCCTCTCCCCCTCCTCCTCTCCCCCTCCTCCTCTCCCCTCCCCCTCCTCCTCCTCCTCCTCTCACCCTCCCTCCTCCTGTACCCCACCCCTCCCCCCTCCTCCCCCTCCTTCTTCCCCCCTCCTGCCTCCCCCCTGCTCCCTCCTTCCCCCTCCTCCCTCCTCACCCCTCCTTCCTCCTCCTCTCCCCTCCTCTACCTTCTCCTCTCCCCCTCCTCCTCCCTCCCCTTCCCTCCCCTTCCCCCCTTCCCTCCTCCCCCTCTCCCCTTCCTCCCCTCTCCCTCCTCCTCTCCCACTCCCCCCTCCCCCTCTTCCCCCTCCTCCCTGCTCCTCTCCCCTCCTCCTCCCTCCTCCTTCCCCCTCCTCTCCCACCTGCCTCCCTCCCTCCTCTTCTCACCCTCCGCCCTCCTCTTCTCACCCTCCTCCCTCCTCGTCTCCCCCTCTCCTCCCTCCCTCCTCCTCTCCCCTCCTCCCACTCTCCCCTCCTCCTCTCCTCCCTCCCCCTCCTCTCCTCTGCCCCTCCTCTCTCCTCCTCCCCCCTCATCCCTTCCCCCTCCTCCTCTCCCCTCCTCTCCCACTCTCACCTCTCCTCCTCTCCTCCTCCCCTCCTCCTCTCCCCCTCCTCCCGCTCTCCCCCTCCCTCCTCCTCTCCCCCTCCTCTCCTCCTTCCCCCTCCTCCTCTCCTCCCTCCCTCCTCCTCTCCCACTCCTCCCACACTCCCCCCTCCTCCTCTCCTCCCTCCCTCCTCCTTTCCCCCTCCTCCTCTCCCCCTCCCCCTCCTCACCCCTCCACCCCATCCTCCCTCTCCTCCCACCTCCACCCCCATCCTCCTCCTCCCTCTCCTCCCACCTCCTCCCCCTCCTCCTCCTCCTCTCCCCTCCCCTCTCATCCTCCCCCTCCTCCTCTCCCCCTCCCTCCTCCCTACCCCTCTCCTCCTCTCCCACCTCCCTCCTACCTCCCTCCTCCTCTCCTCCATCCTCCTCTCCTCCCACCTTCCTACTCTCTCCCCCTCCCTCCTCCTCTCCCACTCCTCCCTCCCCCTCTTCCCCCCTCCTCCCTGCTCCTCTCCCCTCCTCCTCCCTCCTCCTTCCCCCTCCTCTCCCACCTGCCTCCTCTTCTCCCCTCTCCCCCCTCCCCCTCCTCTCTTCCCTCCCTCCTCTTCTCCCCCTCCTCCCTCCTCTTCTCACCCTCCTCCCTCCTCGTCTCCCCCCTCCTCCTCTCCTCCCTCCCCCTCCTCTCCTCTCCCCCTCCTCTCTCCTCCTCCCCCCTCCTCCTTCCCCCTCCTCTCCCACCTGCCTCCTCTTCTCCCCTCTCCCCCCTCCCCCTCCTCTCTTCCCTCCCTCCTCTTCTCACCCTCCTCCCTCCTCTTCTCACCCTCCTCCCTCCTCGTCTCCCCCCTCCTCCCTCCCTCCTCCTCGCCCCCTCCTCCCACTCTCCCCCTCCTCCTCTCCTCCCTCCCCCTCCTCTCCTCTCCCCCTCCTCCCCCCTCATCCCTTCCCCCTCCTCCTCTCCCACTCTCCCCCTCCTACTCTCCTCCCTCCCTCCTCCTTTCCCCCTCCTCCCGCTCTCCCCCTCCTCTCTCCTCCTTCCCCCCTCCTCTCCTCCCTCCCTCCTCTCCCCCTCCTCCCACTCCCCCCCTTCTCCTCTCCTCCCTCCCTCCTCCTTCCCCCTCCTCCTCTCCCCCTCCCCCTCCTCACCCCTCCACCCCATCCTCCTCCTCCCTCTCCTCCCACCTCCACCCCCATGCTAAGGTGCATTTCTGCACAGCAGCGCCTCCATGCTAAGGTACATTCCTGCACAGCAGCGCCTCCATGCTAAGGTACATTCCTGCACAGCAGCGCCTCCATGCTAAGGTGCATTTCTGCACAGCAGCGCCTCCGTGCTAAGGGACATTCCTGCACAGCAGCCTCTCCATATTAAGGGGCATTCCTGCACAGCAGCCTCTCCATACTAAGGTACATTCCTCCACAGCAGTGCCTCCTTTCATCTTTCTCTCCCATGTGCTGAACACAACAAACTGGCCACGGGCGAGATCAAGTTTTTTTCCTTCCCTTCTTTGTGTTGGATGTATTTCCTGTGAGAGGTTGCCCTCTAGTGGTTTTTGTTGGTATTGCAGGGAGCATTATGTTGTAATATGCACGGGCTCGTGCAGGGGCACTTGTGGAATGTTGATGCATGTTCAGCAGTCAACATTGCACGGTGGCCGTTAGCTTGAGGAAGCTGAAGCAGGAGGCCTTCGGGGTCTCGCAAATAAATACTTATAACCCTCTTACCTGTGTACGGTGAGATTTCATCATTGGCGACGAGGATTTTGCTTGACCCCGTTCCACGTGTGCGCCGGCTGGCTGTCTGGTGCTGCCTGCCCGCCCCGGCGTTGCCGTGGGAGGACGCGGATTGGCCTTGGATCCATTCGGAGCCGTCTGCCGCCTACCCCTTCATCGTTAGGGGCAGCGGTGGCCACAGGTGGGCTCCGCTGGTGGGCATGCGGTTGCCCACAGCGATTGGCTACCAGGAGCCCAATCGGGGCATCACAGGAGGGCAAGACGATTGTGGGGGGGGCTGCTGGCCACCCCGTTTTCCGGGTGGAGCAGCGGTTGCAGGAGGGCGACGTCGTTGTGGTGGGTAGTCGCCACCCAGTCTCGCTGCTCGGGATCCAGTCGGGGCCTCGGAGGAGGAGCAGCTGTCACGCTGTACGCAGGCCTGCATCCCTGCGTTGTGTTCGGCGTAGGACGCTGTGCGCCGGCCAATAGCTCCGCCCCTGGCAGCGTATGCGCATCGGGCAGTTCACTGCTGGCCTCCTGAGGGAGGGAGGAGGGGCTGCGGTGGCGCTGCGCGGCGTGCCTCTGATATCAGCTGACTGCTGCTGTTCGGTCGTTCGGAGGAGGCAGGAGCCTCATACAAACGCAGTCCACGGACACTTGGGAGCCTGAGTTGCCACAAGGCATCTTCCACGTGCCACCAGAGAGGCTATTGGTGGTAAGGTCAGGCATATAACTGCTGTGGAGCCCTGGCAGGTGAAGTTAAGTGCATCTGGTTTGGGCTGTGATCCCTGGAAGTCTGCCTTTACATCACTTGATTGGTTGTGACTCACCCAGTGCCTATTCACGGTTGTACTGCATTTACGTGTGGGTGCACGTGCACAAGGTGACAGTGGGGGACCATCTCAAGGGAACAAGAAGTCTTGAGGCTCTCACAGGGGTGGGCAAGTTCCTGTTGGGGGCATAAGGAACAAGGCTTTTCATCCAGCCATGTTACATACGGCTGCCAGGCCTCCGCCTGCTTTTCTGACAAATCCTGGAGAGCCTGTTGCTCCTTGGGAGCAGTGGGTGGATGCCTTCAAAGTATATTTGAGGGCTGCTGGTGGGGCAAAGTTCAACGATGATGAAAAGGAGGCTGCATTGCTGAATTGTATTGGTACTGAGGGGTTCAGAGTTTTTCGTCACCTGCCTGGGGAGAATGTAATGGTTCAAGGGGGAGGTGAGGGAGAAATGGTTATTAGTACTTACGAGACTGCTTTGAAGAAGCTGCAAATGCGTTTTGGTAAAAGAGTTATTGTGGTTTTAGAGTGGTATAAGTTTTTCTCTAGGGCGCAAGGTTCCACGGAAAGCATAGATAGATACTTATGTTACGGCACTACGTGCACTCATGGCTACATGCGGGTTTCCCGGCAATGGCGAGGAACACATAAGGGATCAGGTTATGATGAAGACATCTAATCAGAAAATCAGAGAAAGGTTATGGATAGAGAGTGATCCTTCACTTGATAAGGTGTTGGAGATTGCCAGAGCAATTGAAGCTTCTAAGACTAGTGTACAAATTGTTACTGAGAGGGATATGAATAGGGAGATGGTGCATTCCGTAGTATCAAGGAACAAGAAAGGTTTGGATAGGGCTGTGGTGCAAGGGAGTAGAGCATCTAAGAGTAAGGAAGGGTGCAAGAGTCACACGGCTGATTCTAAATCTTGTCCTGCTTGCACTGTTCAATGCAGGAAATGTAAGCGTTTGGGCCACTTTGCACGCATGTGTAAGGGGCAGATGGTCGCTAGTGTGGCTTCAGAAGACTCTACCATGTTGTTAGAAGGGGCATCAGGAGGTGGCTCTAATCAAAGTGTCATATTACATGTGGAGGGAAGTGGGCGGAAGGGTCCATGGGTGTCGGTATTGGTGGATCAGCACCCTGTGGATATGCTTGTGGATTCGGGGTCACCTTATACACTGGTGGCCCCGGATGTGTATCAAGAAGTTTTGGGTAAACAGATTTCTACTTTGTTGGCTGTGGACATCAAACCATGTGCATATGGGCAGAGTCCCATCGACCTACTTGGTTACAATTGGTCGAATTTTTCTTTCAAAGGGAGGCAAACTTTGGGTAAATTGTATGTGGCCTCAAAGGGCACCAGTGTGTTGGGTTGGGATGAGCAGGTTGCACTAAAAATACAGATTCATCCGGGTGAGAAGGAACCGGTTCTCAGTGTCATGGAGGGAGCGGGACAAAATGACATAATGGTTACTCCTACAGTGCTCATGAGTGAGTTTACCGAGGTATTTTCAGACACCCTTGGTAAGCTCAGAGGTTTTACACATTGCATTGTTTTGAAGAAGGGTGCAGTTCCCAAAGTACATAAAGTGAGGGGAGTGCCAGTAGCGGCGAGGGAGGCATTCAAGGCGGAATTGGCTAAGTTGCAGTGAGCAGGGATAATTGAGCCCATTGAGTCCTCAGAGTGGTTGTTTCCCGTGGTTTTAGTTAAGAAGGGTGATGGGAGCATCAGAATGTGTGTAGATCACCGGGAGCTGAATACCAGCATATGGGTGGATCGGCATCCCTTGCCGAATATTAGCGAGTTGTTGTTGACATTAGGAGATGCCAAGTATTTTTCAACTTTTGATCTGTCAACAGCGTACCATCAAATTAACTGCATGTTGAGTCTAGACCGCTTACTTCATTTCTGATTCCGTTTGGGGCATACAGATTCTGTCGCATGCCATTTGGCCTTGCTTCGGCTTCGGCTGTGTTCCAGAGGTTGATGCAGCAGATATTTGGAGGGGTGTTGGGAGTCAGCTATTTTCAAGATGACATTCTGGTCTGGGGCAGTAGCAGGGAGGAACATGATGTCTGGGTGAGGAGGGTCATGCAGACTCTTAAGGACAAAGGTCTGACTGTAAAGTTAACCAAGTGTCAGGTAGGAGTGGAGGAGGTCACATACTTGGGACATATATTGAGTTCACGAGGTGTGAGCCCCAAAGGGGAGTTGGTACAGGGGTTGAGGGATACACCAGCTCCGGTCAATAAGGATCAGCTAAGGGCCTTTTTGGGCCTTGCGGAGTACTATGTTAAATTTGTATCCAATTATGCTGAAAAAACGGTGGCCATGAGAGCTCTCATGAGGAAGTGTGTAAGATTTGCGTGGTCTCAGGAGTGTGCAGCGGAATTTGAGTTGGTCAAGAGGGATGTGGAGAATGCTCCTTGCCTGAAGTCGTTTGACCCGAAAAATAAAACTGCTCTGACTGTGGATGCAAGTGAGGTGGGTCTGGGGGCAGTGCTGGAGCAATGGATAAATGGTGAATGGATGCCAGTGGCCTTTGCCTCAAGGACTTTGAGAGATGTGGAAACCAGGTACTCGGTAATTGAGAGAGAGACTTTGGCAGTGCTATGGGCTTCAAAACACTTCAGGACGTTTTTGTGGGGCATACCCTATATTGTCAGAACGGACCATAAACCGTTGGTGCAAGTGTTTTCTACCAAGGGAGTTATGGCGGTATCCCCGAGGATTGCGAAATGGTCAGTACAGCTACAGGATTACAATTTTTCATTGCAGTATTTTCCGGGGAAGTTTAATGTTGTGGCAGACTGCTTGTCCCGTTTGCCTGTTGTGGAAGCGGGCAGTCAGGCAGCCTTGGTGAAAGAGGAAGACTTGCAGGAATGTCAGGTTGCTTTTGTGGCTTCTGCGGTGGAGAAGTCGTTGTGGGATCAGGAGTCTGAGGCCGACCTTGAGTTAAATTGGATTAGGGAAGGTCTAGTGAAAGGTTGGCACACGGTTAAGGATAGGCCTGAAGGGAAAGGTTATGCCCAAGTTTTACATGAATTAGCCGAGGGTCCATGGGGTGTGTCTAGGGGAAGTAGGTTGATACCCCCTGAAAGTCTGAGAGGTAGAATGGTGGAATTGGCACATGTTGGTCATTTGGGTCGATCTTTGACTAAGAGGAGACTCAGGGAGGAGTACTGGTGGCCGGCCATGGACAAGGATGTCGAACAAGTGGTGAAAGACTGTCAGGCATGCTCTGTCAGCGATAAAAGCAAGGTACTCCATACACAACCTGTACATCCTGTAGAGGTTCCAGAACAAGTGTGGTCGAAATTGGCTTTGGACATCATGGGTCCGTTTGAGTGTTTAGAGCCTGAGTCTAGATATATGTTGGTGTTGGTGGACTATACATCCAGGTGGATTGAGGTGGCGGCGTGTTCCTGTGTCACAACCAATTCTGTTATTGCTTTCTTGAGGAAAGTTTTTGATCGCAAGGGATTACCTGCAAGTTTAGTTACAGATAATGGGGTGCAGTTCACTTCTAGAGCGATGAGAGAATTTTTGGAACAGCATGCCATTTCCCATTATAGAACAGCCCTGTACAATCCTTCAGCTAATGGATTAGTGGAGAGGGCCAATGGTACTATTAAATCAGCTATACAATTGGCTTTGGCCAATGGTTTGGATTGGCAGGAAGTGGTGACACAATATCTGGCTGCATATCGCAGAACCCCAGCCACGGTTACGGGTAGATCTCCATTTGAGCTTATGAGGGGCAAGAAAGCAGGTACAATGTTGAGAACCCTGGCTATGGGTGGTGGAGGGCCATGTGATATGGATTTGCAGGCTAGTCATCGCAGAATTTTGGCGCGCCAGGAGGCCATGGGGTCTTCACAAACGTTTAGAAAGGAGTTGAACGTTAAGCCTGGGGATGAGGTGCACATAAAAAATCCCAGGATGGTTCACAAAGGTTACAGCAAGTTTTTGCCCTTAAGGAGAGTTGTTAAGGTTGGAAAAGGTAATGTGCAATTGGAGGATGGCTCTGTCTGGAGTAAGAGACGGGTGGTGGTGGATGGCTGCAAACGCGTGGAGAGGGCTGGTGTGGAGTCTGATCCGTAATCTCAGGAAACTGTGCTGGATTATGATCCTGTGGGTTCACAAGTGATCAGCCTTGAACCGGAAGAGGTTGTCCCACTTCCAGGTCCTTTGGGTGCAGAAGTGAATGTGGAGTGTCAAAATGCTTCTGATCAGCAACCTGATGTAGGACAAGAAGGGGGTCGTCTGGCCAGGAGGTGTGGCCCCCCTATAAGGTTTAGAGATTACATTTGTTAAACGTGAAATTTACATTTTATGGTGCATCGCACCCTTGTGGTCAATACTTCTATATCCATGAATGCAATTTGTATTAATGATAAGTTATATAATCTTATGTTCATGTTTCCATTGTTCAATCTGTTTGCGATTTATCCTGTCACAGGTTGTTAACATTTATGTTATGCAAGGGAAGATATCCCGTTACCTGATCCCTACCTAAGCAATAACATAGCAGACCAATTTTGTTTGTGGAAAAATTATAGGCCGTAGGCATTTTATTTTCTTACAGAAAATACATAACAAAAACAATATCACAATCATTTGCTTTTGGACACCTTGTGTCCAGTTTTGGAGTTGCCCAAGGCTCCTCCCGAGTCTTTGTTACCCTTGGGCCTCCGTTCCTGGGCACATGCCGCCACACCTGAGTGGGTGCTACCTCGCTCGCTCAGGTCCCCCCCAAAAGCGCCTCTACCTGCATCCCCGTTCCTGCAGTGCCCAGAAAATGTTGTCAGAGAAAACCCCCATCCCCTTGATTGACAGGTGCACCCCGTCCTGGTGAAACATTAGGGCGTTCCTGGTCAGCTTGTCTATGACCCGTTCCGTTCTCTGTGGTTCTCCAATTTCTTTAGAGTTGACCTTGTAGCCAACCGTTCTTTCCTTTCCAATGCTTTTAACGGGACCCATGCCTTCCGTGGCGTGGGCGTTCGCTCCCTGTCGGCGTCCGGTCTCAGCTCCCTGAACCTTTCCCACTGAAAACGAGATAAGGCATCAGCCACCACATTTGCTTCTCCCGCGATGTGCCTCTCCCTTATGCATGCATTCATTTTTAGGCATTCCAGTGTGATGGCTCTCATCAATTCCAATACTATTGGACATGACGCACTCCCTTTATTTAACACGTGCACAACTGCCATGTTATCCGACCATACTGCCAACTCCTTGTTTTTCAGCTCTTCCCCCCATGCACACAATGCTACCCAGATTGGAAAGAGTTCCAGCAGCGTTATGTTCTTTGTCCATTCTGCCTCTTGCCATGCTTTTGGCCATTTTTCTGCACACCACTCTTTCCCTAATATAGCGCCAAAACCAAAACCGCCTGCCGCATCAGTGAACAACACCCTTTTTTCTTCATCGTTTATAGGTGAGCGCCAGATGACCGACCCATTGAAATACCTCAGGAATTCTGCCCAAACTTCCATGTCTCTCTTAATTCCTCCTCCTATCCTGACTCTGTGGTGCCCCATCGTGGCCCCTCTTGTTCTCAGCTCAATGCTTCTTTGAAACACTTTCCCTTGTGGTATGACCCTTCCCGCAAAGTTTAGCTTTCCTGCTAGTGCTTGCAATTTTCTCACTGTCGCCTTGTTTCTCCCTTTTAGCTCTTTTATTGTTTTCAGTAGATCTGTTACTTTGTCCTCTGGGATCCGGCATACCCCCTTGCTTGAGTCAATTTCTATCCCTAGGAATTGGATAATCTGCGTTGGGCCCATTGTTTTCTCCCCTGCCAGCGGAAAACCCCACTCCCTTGTTATCTCTACAAATTTGTCCAGAGTTGCCTTGCATAGTTTTGATCCTTTGGGCCCCACGAATAAGAAATCGTCCAGGTAGTGCACCATCCTGGACTCCCCCATCTCTTTTGTGACTGCCCATTGCAGAAATGAGCTTACCCTCTCAAAGTATGCACATGAGATGGCACAACCCATAGGAAGACATTTGTCGATGAAATATTCACCCTCCCACTGCATACATAGCCACCTCTGAGGTTTGCTGTTGACTGGCAACAGCCGGAAGGCTGACTTAATGTCCGCCTTTGCCATCCATGCTCCCTTTCCTGCTTTCCTGACTAATTCCACTGCTTCTTGAAAATCAGAGTAGGTTTTTGTTGCTTCGCTTTGTGCAATGCCGTCATTTACAGAAGCCCCGGGGGGGTAGGATAGGTGGTGGATTAGTCTGTATTCCCCTTCCTCCTTTTTTGGTACTAGTCCCAGTGGTGAGCATATAAAATCTTTAAATGGCAAAACGGAGAAAGGGCCCCCTACCCTACCCAGTTCTACCTCTTTTTGGATTTTCTTGGTCACTATCTCCTTTTTCTCGGTAGCAGATTTTAGGTTCTTGGGGATGTTCTGTGATCCTTGCCCTGCAAATGGAATGTTAAAACCTTCTTGAAAACCTTGCCTGATCACATTTGCAGCTTCTTGGTCTGGGTATTTCTGGAGCCACCCTTCCATCCTCTCAATTTTAACCGGTGTGGCCCCCTTCCCGTCCCAGCCCCTAGTTCCGCTTCTCATTGCTCCTGCTGCTTGGTGCCGTTGCCTTTGTGCACTTAGAGCTGCTATGGTCACCCTTACATCTCTCGCACTTGTGGCTGAACTTGCACTTCCATCCCCAGCTGCATGGTACCCCTTTTTCAAAGTTGCGACATTGCCCTGGCTCTGCCCGTGCTGTCCCCGTGCTCCCACTGCCTCCTCCCTGCGTAGTTGCTGGCAAGCTGCTCTGCCACCCTCTCTGTGAACCATAGTTCCTGCTCCGAAAGCTCTGATCCCTAGCTCTGTCATAGCTATTCTCATATCTTCTGTTATTGTATCTATACTCAGTTCTGTAATCATTCTGCCAATACTGCCTCCTCTGCTGCCCTCCTGAGTTCCGCTCCCTGGTTTCCCATTTTTCTTTTAGTACATTAAATATGTAGAGGTTAAAATTCTCTTCGTCCCATCCCATATCTGGAAAGCAGTCTATCTCCTTTCTGAACTCGTGATCATACTCCTGCCATGCATCCCCCCCGAATGCCTTGTATACTTTTAACACCCTCTGCTGATATGCGACTAATGCTACCCCGTCCTCCGGGAATTTCTGCAATATAATCGTGGACATTATATTAAAGGCTGCCATCCAGTTGGCAAAATTTCTTGCTACTGTTCCCCTCCTTAGTAGGCCTTTCTCATCTTCTTTTATGTCCACTATTGATACATTCATCCCCCTTTTCTGACAATCTAGCAGTGAATAGATATCAATAAACGCCACCTGCGGAGTGTTCACTGCCACTGCTATTGCTGTTGCTCCCAAAGGTGCTACCGGCTGTGGATTGGCACCTTGTGGTGCCCCTCCCGTGTTTGGTTCTATTGGTGGCCCCTGCGGTGCGGGGACCGGGGTCTCTATGGGTTCTGCCCCTCCCTCCCACCCCCCTCTGCTTCTCCTTGCTTACGACACCTCTTTATTTTACCCACGCCCTTCGGTGGTCCCTCTCTTCATCCTCGCTGCTCCCTCCCTCGGAGGAAGAACACCCCTGCTCCTCCCTGGGTCCCCTATGGCCTTTGCCCCTTCTGCCACTGGTTTTGGGCGACTTACCCGTACCTGTGACACAAGTTTTCAACATTTTAACAATTTTTTCCCCAACATGATTCTTCACAGTACCTTTGTTCTTTCCTTTCTTCTTCTTCTTCTTCCTGAGTGGTCCTGCGATCTCCTTGGCTCTTCTCGCCTCCTCTTCTGTCCTTGGGGCACTTCATCTTCTCCTTCGCTGCTGCTGGGCTCCACAAACAACAAAGGTGACATTGCCTTTGCCCTCTCCTCTTTTTGCATTACTTCCACCACCCATTGTGCCCCATACTCCTTCTCTGCCTTTTTACCCATTCGCTGAACTCCTGCGCCCTCCTTGACCTTTCTTCTGCCATTCTTCTTGTCTGAATGCTTTCTAACTGCCGGTGCTGCCCTATGCACTTCTTTCTTGCTGTTCCTTAAATGTTTGCGCTTTTTCCACTGCGCTCCGCTGTTTGTTTTCCTCTCCGGACTGGGCTGCTTGCTGTGATTATTGCCCTGATTGTCCTCCTCCAGCTGGGCCTGCAGCAATTTCACTGTTCCTTTATAAAATTATTCTTCCCCCCAGCCGGGCCTTGCTCAAATGTTGCTGCACACCTGCCCCTTTAAGAAAAGTTATGATTCCTCCCAGCCGGGCCTTGTTCGAGCGTTGCTGCTCGCCTGTCCCTTTAAAGCAAATCTGCTTTCTCCCAGCCGTGTACTGCTCCTTCTGAATTCTTCATGCCCCGCACAAGCCACGCCCCTTCTTATTTCCTCCACTGTTTGCGGGCTTTTCTTGGTGCGCGGCCTCTCTCTCTGCGCCCGCCATGCTGTACCTGCGCTCCCCGCTCCGATGCAGCCTGCTGTGCCGATTCTCTTCCAGCGGCTTCTTCTCTGCTAACGGCGGTCCTCCTGCTTCAGCTGGCGATCCGGCTGTCTCCCCACGCTGATCCGCTGCTCCGCCTGCTCCGGCTGGAGCCTCCTGGGCGACGAGGACTCACAGAGAGGTAAGGCTGCTCCTGCTTCTGCTCTTCACCAACAAGTTGCACGGCTAACGAGAGTTTGGCCGTTCTGATTGTAAGAAGGGAAAGAAAAGATGAAACGATCCACCTGCAAGAGGAAACTGTTTTCTTTCCCCCTTTTCCAGGCCCTAGGAGCTTGCCCGAGAGAGGTGAGCTCCTTACCTGGTTTGTGCCGCATCTCCTTTCCTGGGGTTACTTATACCCCTAAGCCCTTTTGTTCTTCCCTTGGGGGCCGGGCTTCCCCTGGCCCCCTGCTGTTACCCCTCACACCTTTCCCAGGTGTCATTTCCTGGGGTTCCTTTTGTGCTGTGGGCGCCATTTGGACGCCCCTCCCTACGGCTTTCACGCCGTTCCCCCCCACCCTGTGCCTAAACTCCCAGGCCCTTTATCGTGCTGTATTTCTTACGGCCCGGGGCCTGGGGCAGAAGAGTGTGAAGACAGGCAGAGAGGGAGCGAACTCTGAAATATGCGGACGGTGGAAATCCCACCAACAACCGTTTCCAATCACATCTAAAGTGCACAAAAATGAGTGTTTCGCTTGTGGTGAAAGTGGGCATATCTCCACTAGCAGTTTTTGCGGCCCTCTCATACATGCTGTATGCAGTAAATGCAAGAAACGAGGCCATGTGGCAAAAACATTGCACGGGTCGATCGGCCAATGATGCGTGGTGTGGATGATGACATGCAGTTTCTGCAAGGAGAAGTAGGGTCAAAGTGCACTGCCATTAGCGTAAATACTTTTGAGAACTTAGGGTTCAAGAGGTCAGAGCTTTGAGGCTCAGACATAAACCCAAGAGGATATGGGGGTGTGCCACTAAAGGTTTTGGTCTCAAAGATTGTGCAAATTGCATTTAAGGGCAGGATCGCTATGGGCAGGGTGTATGTGGCAGACCAGTGATTTTCTCTGTTGAGTTGAAGACATCAAAAAAGCTTTGAAAATTGTACTTGATCCGAATGCAAGGGAACCAGTCATGCTTGTGGATGGAGACTTGTGTAGTGAATTTAAGGAAGTCTTTAGTGACAGAATTGGCTGTTTGAAGGGGATTCGGAATAAGATTATTTCTGGAAAAAAAAATGGAAAAGCAGTTGTTCATAAAGTGAGGGCTGTACCTCTACTGTTAAAAGACAAACTCAAGGCTGAGTTACATACGTTGTGCCAAGCGAAGGTGATTGAGCCCATTGAGGCAGCTCAGTGGGTTCCTCCTGTAGTGATAGCTAAAACAAACAGGTGTTTCAATTCGCATTTGTGTAGATTTGCGCTCCCTAAAGAACAATACATGGTGGATCGGCACCTACTTACGAGGTTGCAAGAAATGATAATGCTATTGCATGGAGCGAGGTCTTTCACAACTATAGATCTATCTAGTGCATAGCACCAGATAGAATTGTACCCTGAGTCAAGAGCTCTCACGTCGTTTCTACCCCCGTTTGGTGCACACAGATTTAAGAGAATGCCTTTCGGACTGGCCTCTGTAGCTGCTGTGTTTTGGCACATAATGGAATTTAAGTTTGGAGAAATGGAAAAAGTGAGATGTTTTCAAGGGGCATCTTCATTTTCACATCAGATGCAGATCTGCATCTGTCTGTTCTCCAGAGGGTGGGGTTGACAATTAAAAAACAAAAATGCAAATTCAAGGTGAAGGAAGTATCCTATTTAGGTCATGTCATCAATAAGCAGGGTATCAGACCGAAGACCAGTCTGGCAGAGGCTATCGTAAAGGGTCCTGCTGCTCATGATAAAGACACTTTGAGAGCATTTTTGGGGTCAGCTGAATACTTTTCGAAGTTCATAGAGACATCTGCCACATTGAGTGCTCCGTTGAGAGATTAAATGAAAAAGTGAGTGCGTCAGAGTGTTTGGGCAAAGCGGAGGACTCTGTGTTACTTTGTTGCACTGTTCAAAACTTTTGTACAAGCTCGCGAATATCGGAAGTCTTTCTTTTTTTTCTACTCTACTGTTATAAAACAGCCCAGCCAGTGCGGAGCGATGCAGAGTGCATCAGAGTGTTTGGTGTTTGGCGGGTAGCCGGGTGCGGCTACTGTTTGTTTCCGCTTTTAGTTTGGCTTCTGTTCCTTCAATACTGATTTCCACGGATATACTCAGGTACGGCACACTGCTTTAACTAACTTTATTCGGTGGATCAAGGCAGTGGGACTGTGCTTTTTGTCACCTTGCAGAGTGCGACTATGGGCTGAATGCCTTTGTGCTTTCTGATTCCAGTTTGAATTTGCCTTACAATTTCGTTACGCAACAGTTTATTATCCACCCGTCCAGTAAGGAGTTCTTGGAAGTAGTGGCTTGGGTCTAACAGCACAGAGAGTGACTGCGGGCAGAGCGCCTTTGAGCTCTCTGTTTGGTTCTGGATTTTGCATCTCAATTGTGTTGGTTCTTCGCCCTTGTTTCTCCTTACAGAGTCCTTAGTGTAAGGGTTCCGCAGTGCCCAGTGCCAAGTCTTGGCTTTGTGCTAGAAGTTATTTGCCTATAAATGCCGGGCTTGCACAGTGGCAGATTTACTTCCTGTAACCTGGATTCTATGGAAGCAAAACCGTTTGGAGGTCCCCTTGGACCTTCAAAGTCTTCCACATCAAATGATTTCTTCAGACATTCCATCTATTGCAGCCTTTTCCTTTTCCTTAACGCACGCCGACCCGGAGGATCTCATAGATCGTGTGGGCTCCAACCCAATCTCAGATGTGTCTATTTTGGCTCTGGTGGTTTCATCCGAATTTGCAAAAAGAATTTGACTTTCTTTGGGTGGCTCTAATGCCGCTTCTGTACATGGGTCCCAATCTTGTACACGATGCAAGGACAAGGTGAAATTGTATAAATCGGTTTCTCTTACACCTTTAGTCCGACGATCAGAGGAGGACGGGTTGCCTATAATCTATCATGGATCCTCTCCACTGGCGGATGTCCGTTCCTTCTTTAATCATCCGGGGCCGGGACTTTCAGCCTGCTCATCTCCAGTGTTGGACGTCAGACTTTCGGACATTAAGAACAAACACACAGATTCAGGAGGAGCCCATAAGGGACGCTTTTTCCTTTCCTTTCTTGAATTGTAAATTGGATATCATGGATCTGGGCCACGCGATGAACATGTACGAACTTAGAGAAGTTCGATCATCTGTGAAAGAATTACTTGCCAAAATGAACTTTTACGAAGGTTTAATTATGGCAATGAATGCCGCCGCGGTTATTTGACAAAAATGCATCATCGAATGGCGTGCATACACTTTCTGTTGCTTGTCAAACTGTGGTATCTGGCCCTCAAAATAACAACATGGGAGAGGTAACCACTGATCAGATTGTTCCTATTTCACCGGTTACTGCAGCATTGGAGTCCAATTCTGCTCAATTGACATGAAGTAACACAAATTACTTATCTCCTTCCGAGCACCTGATTGGGGATGCCCTAACAGCACCCACTGTGGCTGGCCGTAGAAGAAGGAAAAAAGTCAAGTTACCCAATCAGTCAAAGCAGTCTTTTTGTAGAAATAACAAAGGCTCACTAAAATTCTTGAGATCCTTAAAAGCCCAGACAAACTTTTTTGGAGGATGACGACCCTCAACCGGTCCAGTTCCGTGACATCTTGAAGGAGGGTGGTGCAGCGGGGAAGGGGACGTTCAAACGCGGGCATCCTAATTCATCTGTTGGCCTACCTACAACAGCCTCAGTACAGCAAACAAGAAATCGTTGATAACTGCTTACCTCAAACCCAAGAAAGTTGACGCTAAGGGAGACAAACTCAACATTTCTTCCTTATCCACATACTCCCATGCCTCGGATGTAAATGTGATTGAGACGTGCCAGGCGGGTGGGGTGGATTTCTCCTTACCGCCTAGGGCGCCAAGTGATGCTAGTCTTGTGGCCCTGGTGTCCCTCTCAGCACCTTGTGCTATTTCTAACAATCTTGACACGACTGTTTGTCCGTTTGTGCCCAATGTGGAGCCAATTGTTATCTCGAACTCGGCTCCTTCGAATTTTATGACTATGGAGAAAAGAAGGAAGTCTTTGTTTTTGGAAGTTGGTTGGGTGGTCGGCTGCCAGTGTCCGATAGACCCTTGAGGGGTCCACCAGGGCGGAGGGGGGTTGACTCCAGGTACGTAGTGAGACCATTTATTTATTTGAATTTATAAAGCGCACAACGACCCTAAGGCATTGTGGCACTGTTACAGTACATTCACTTAGATACAACTTAAAACAGATTCCTCAGAACAGTATTGAGGGGGTACAATGGCAATACTGAATACTGTGGAGGTGTTCCATGGTTACATGGGAACATCATTCGGGTACAGTCTAGTTGAATAACTTGATTTTTAGCGCCTTTCTGAACACCATTAGAGGGTTTTCCTTTCTTAGGATGAGTGGAAGGGCGTTCCAAGCTTTTGGGGCTAACACTTCGAAGCTAGTGCCCCCGGCTATGGCTCTATTGAATGCCGGGACTGAGAGTAGGTGAGAGTATTGGTCTCGTTTTGGTCTGTGGGCGGGCACCTGATGTATTCGTTCAACTAGGGAGGAGGGGGCGGACTGAGAGAGGCATCTGTGTGTGATGGTGAGAGCCTTGAACAATATGCGCTCTTTGATCGGGAGCCAGTGGGCATCTTTTATAGCCTCAGAGATGTGCTCTCTCCTAGGGATACTTAGGGCCGCTCTGAGAATATTGTTTTGCGTGGTTTGCAGTTTGTTGATCTTATTGGCTGATGTGCCTAGGAGTAGGATGTTACAATAGTCCAACTTCGCGCCAATGGTGGCTCTTGCAATGTTGAGGCAGTTTTCTGGCGATAAATGAGGTTTCACTGCGTTGATGATTTTTGTCATGAGGGCAGCAGATGATGAAATGGGGCTGACTTGTCTTTCCATTGATAAAGTGGAATCCAAGTATTCACCCAGGGTTTTTACTGCAGCAGAGACTGAAATAACAGCGTTCTCGATGCTGAAGGAGCTGTATTTGTTGTCTAGTTTATTCAGGGACTCTTTGGGGCCTACCAGTAGAATTTCCATTTTTTCCCCGTTGAGACACAGGCCATTAGCTGCCATCCAGGCCTGAAAGCGAGCATATGTCTTCTGGAGAGTGTTGGGGTCTTACTCATAGTCCCCTGGTAGTGGGAGAAGAATTTGTGTATCATCAGCATAGTTGGTAAGAGCTATGCATAACTCTGCTAGGTCGCTGAACAGGGGTAGAGTGAAGAGATTATAGAGAGTGCGGGATGTGCAAGATCCTTGTGGGACTCCACAGCCAATGGGGGATGGAATTGCCGAAGCCTGATCAGAAAAGACCCTCATGGCTCGGCCCTCCAAGAAGGATGTAATCCAGGTGGTGGCTTCTTGGGAAAAATGTGGGGTATCAGAAAGATGTTTGCACAGGATCTTGTGGTCAACCAAGTCGAAGGCGGCCGAGAGATCAAGGAGTAGGAGGAGTGAGGGCTTGCCCTTGTCCATGAATTAAAGTAGCTGATTCTTAAGAGCAAGCAAAGCTGACTCTGTGCCGTGACGAGGACGGAAGCCAGATTGTCTTTTACTGAGGATGTCGTGTGCTTCCAAGTAGGACTGGATCTGCAGATACGCAGCCTTGTCCAGAATTTTCAGCAAGAACGGAATGGTGGTGATTGGACGGTAGTTGTTAGGGGAGTCGGGGTCAAGGGTAGGTTTCTTTCATTAATAAAGGCAGTGACAAAAGGGGCCAGAGCTACTGCAAAGTCTTTAACTAGGCTAGCTGGGCAGATGCCACCTTTACAGAGCGATGGTTTAATGTGCTTCATAATCAGTAGGACTTCAGGTATTGTTACTTCCCTAATGGCAAAGGGTTTTGGTATGCTTGTGCCATGTGAGCCACCTGAAGCTGGCTTGGTGGCCTGGGGCTTTGATTTGGGTGATGGAACCTTGGGCAGGTTGTCGAATTGTGTCTTGATTTTTTTACTGGAGTGTTTTGATTTTGTCTAGCATGGCATGTTGAATGATGTTACACCATGTTTCATTTTTATCTGTTGGTTGTGTAGAGGTGGGGGCAGAGGGAAGTGGCCAGCTCATTAAAGATAGCAAACAGCTCTTTGGACTGGGAGTTAGCTTTCTCAATTCTAGTTGAAGCAGCATCGGGGTCACTGTCCACCTCGCAGCCACTCCCTTCTGATGATCCTTTAAGTTACGTTTGTTTGAGTCGTACCTTTAAGGTCAAGGACCTTTACCCTCTTAATAGACAATACATTTTGGCACTCTTTAGCCAAATACCTAACCTCCAATCTCTATTATCAAAAGATATTGCTAGAATTTTCTTCACAGACTTTCGCCGAGTCGACGTGGTGAAGATTGTTTTTTATTCAAAACTAGCCTACAACATGGTTATGGCTGAAGGAGAATGTTTATGCAACATGGGTTATTTGCTTTCAAATGTTTGGCCTGAGCAGGTTTTTGCCAAGCCTACCTCATTTGTCGAGGGTGGTTTTGGGTCTAACCTGCGTGAACCCTTAAAGATAAACGATCAAGTGGGTGCTGGGCAATTGAGTAATGAGGTTGCCCAACTGTCAACAAAGCATCAGGTGACCTATGATTGGTCCCATATTATTAACTCATTACATCAGCACAATGGAATGCAAAGTCATCATCGCTGAACTTCTCCAGTAAGGCTTGTATCATGGAACACACGTGGGTTCACCCATTTGAGCACAAATGCGACACTTCGTTCTCAAGCAGACTTCATTTGTATACAGGAATCACTTATGTTAGATGTTCCTTTGCTCGATGGGTTCACTGTTCCATATGGGCCAGCAAGGAAGGTCACAAAGGGTCGCCCATATGGAGGACTAATCTGTGCTTGGAGTGTTCTTGCTAATTCTAATATTGTGGACATTCACGTTGCTCGCTCTGACATTCTGGGATGCAAAATAACATGGTTCGATCCTCTGACGCAAGTAACTCGAATATTAATTGTTTTAAATGTCTATTTTAATCCGCAAACATCAGTTTTAACTGATTTTCTTGCAGAAATCACCAATGTCTTTGAAGAATATGCTCTTCTGCCAAATATGTGTTTTTTGTACTGGGAGATTTTAATTCAGAGTGTCTAGATGGTATGGTTTGCGATCTTCTAGATGTTTCTCCCAACCTGCTAGACTCTGAGGACAACAGATTCGAGAATGGTTTGATGTCTCTGAGTTAGTTCCCCTCAATGGCACTTTTGGGGCGGATGATCCTACCAGATACACTTGGGACAGTGGTCGGTCCAGATCTACGCTAGATTTTGTGTATGTGTCTTCCCCTCTCCTTTCCCTTATGGTTAGTTTTTGTGTTGAGCCAGATGTAGCTAGTGATCATGCCCGTCCTATTTTCAGCTTTGGGGGTATCTGTATCCCATGGCAGGATTTGCTTTCTGGTGCTCTAACAATGAATCCACAGAACTATGCAGTTAGGTGGGCTCCCAAATATGCCCTCAGATTTAATGCCCGTGTTGTCTATTTGTTGATATGTGTCCCCGGTCACTCCCTTACTAGCTCCAGACTACACTTACTGCTCTAATACCGGCCTGTAACCATTCAAGAGGTAGGTGCCCCATAGTACTAAGACATGGGGCTAACATAGAAGTTTGTGATAAGAAGAGAGGGTTGCGAGGTAATATTAGGGTCATTATTAAAACTGGCTTTGATGTACAACGTAAAAATGCCAAATGTAAACTTGCTTACAGAAATTGGATAAGGGGACATCAAGCACTTCTGCTTCAAGCAGACGCCGAAGTGATGCTAATATCCCTGTCATCCTGTCAGATGGGTAACCTTTGGAGTTTAATTCAAGGAGGGGGGGTGCGACAGCGCTCAATTCTACACCACTCTATCTCTGGTCAGTTGTGGGAGGAGTTTTTTATGAAGTTGCATGCTTTATAGAGTCTCCAAGAGGGGGGTCTCACTACACAATCTGTTACCCCTTGGGGGTATTGTTAGACATCGATTTAGATGGAATTTTATTGGCCATAAAGAAGGCTAAGTCTTCAAGTGCTCCTGGCCCTGATGGTACAACTAATCTAACCCTTAACTCTGAACCACAATTATGGGCTTCAGTGTTATTACAGCTGTACCGTAACGTGGTTCGGTTGAATGTGTGCCGGAAGACGTGGAGAGAAGCCATTATTGTCGCTATACACAAAAAGGGGGACAGGACTAACCCAGGTTACTATCGTCCCATTCCCTCTTGGACTCTTCATACAAACACTTTTCAGGATTCCTATTGCGTGCATTAGAGAGGTGGGCTATTTCGGCAAACATGCTGGACTGTAATCAGTCCGGTTTTTGCAAGGGTACAAACACAGCCCTTAATGCTAAAACAGGCGTTTCAGACCAAACGTACTATTATTCTTGCCTTCCTTGATATCACAAAAGCCTTCGACTGTGTTGACCGTAATAAGTTAGGGGAGATGCTTAGGTTGTGGGGCTGCCCGGAAGCCCTTATTCTGATGTTGGAATTTCTACACCAAGACCTCAGGATTAAGGTCAGACTTGACAACCGTGGCTGTTATTCAGGGTGGATCTCTGTTGCACAAGGCTTAAGACAAGGATGTGTTCTGGCCCCCTTTCTTTTTAATTTGTACATTTTGGGTATTAGGACTCCATTGGAAGCTCAGGGGTTAATCCCCCGAGATTGGGTCATATCATCATACAATATCTTCTTTTTTCAGATTACCTTGTTTTAGTTAATTATACGCCTGAAGGACTCCAGAGGTCTTTGTTGAGAGCCCACCAATTTTTTAAGGATTGGGTTTGGAGATCAATGTCCCAAAATCAAAAGTTGTGATCTTCAACCATAGAAAATGTGTTTCTGGGAGAGCAGATTTTGTATGGCATATTCAGGGCGCAAGGTTTCAGGTTGTATCTGAGTTCAATTACCTGGAGGTTGTCATTAACTCCAGACGGTCAAAGTTGTTGGTGTCTAAAGCACTGAGATTGAATACGATTACAGCTGTAACTCAGCTGTGTAGATTAGACAAGAAATATGGGCATTTATCTTTGATCCCTGCCCTTAAACTATACAATCAGGTGATTGTCCGAAAATTGACTTATGGGGCTGAAACTAAGGAGGCTAAATCAGACTGGGATATGGAAGAGGCATATTTGTGGAAACGCCTTTTGAAGCTTCCGGGTGGCACCCCTCTTCCTGCGATGAGGCACATTTTGGGTATTTCTTCTCTAAGCTCCAAGGTAGATTGGAAACAAATTTTGCTTTTGCATTGTGTAATGTTCCCTTCTGCATTTATATTGTTTAAGGACCTTAACCTTTTGCTTATTCTGGGGAATTGTGTTGTTTTCGAACATTGGGTGAACTCTGTCCTCCTGTTGTTGGTCGATAAACCCATTGAAGAGTTGGAACGTAACCCAAGCAAAGTTAAGAAGGTGCACTTAGAGGCCGATTGGATCATTAACAGGGAGAAGCTGCTGTCTTATAGGATATTTGGACATTAAATCTTATAACGTTCCACAGCAATGCTTGATTAAACATGCTTCTCTTTTCTCAGAATGTTCTAGTTGCAGATTAAATTGAACCTCCTATTAAAAAATGATGTAATAGGGAGCCGCTCTGAGGTGCTTCGAGCCTATCGTGTATGCTGTTGTTGTAGGTTGGGAGTTGAAACCCTGGAACATCTATTTGTTGATGGCCTAACTTTATCAGACCTCAGAGAAGAGAGTTTTAAAGGCTATTTTAGCAGTCACCCATTTTTATTTTGGTATGATTTATTGTGTAATGTGCTGAATAATCCTAATGACAGGATGTTAATTAATGTTTTACACTTTTTTAAGTTGCTTTTATCCATATATGACATTGATTTGATTTCGCTGTTTGTTAATTCTTGCAATGATTTGTTGAGATGTGTGTAAAGTTTGATTTGAACAGATTCACACAATAAATAAATAAAAATAAAAAGTTGTTTTCACGTGGGTTGAGTGCTATGATGAAGCTTTCAAGAATATAAACAAGGGTAGTCTTGATGCCCCGACACTAGGAATGTTTGTTCCTTGTAGGAAACCCTGTGGATCATGGATGCAAGTGCTGTAGGATTGGGAGCTGTACTTACACAGATGATAGAAGGTCCAGAGGTTTCAATTGCACTTGCCTCACAAGCTCTAAAGGGTGCGGAAAAGAATTATTCGACGGTTGAGCATGAGTGTCACACTTCGCGGCGCGCACAAGCGCTTGCAGGACTCCTCCATGCCGCGTATCACGCGTGTCCCAATACACCCAGGTGCTAGGTGTAAGGTCGTCGCCCTTCCTTGTGGTGTACGGCGCTTTGTGGCACCGTCTATCGCCCGATGGAAACTGCAGGGGAGAGCAAGGCAGCATATGTTGTAAAGGGGACTACGATTCCCATGCTGCCTGGTGGTTAGTCATGTGACCATTTTACGGTATTGCCGGACGCTCTCCCCAATTGCGTCTGCCTTCATACACAGCTGTGGGCTATTCCTCGCTGCTTCTGTTTGAATTTCCGTCTTCGTTTGGTTGATCGGATTGCGTTTTTCTCGCGGTTTCCGGACTTTCTTCTTGCCGGTCTGCGTCCCGCCCACCTGTGTACTAGTACCAGTGATTTAAGTGGGCCGGGGCCTGCCGGGGCCGGGCCCCGCCAGTCTCCAAAAAGTGGGGCTGAGCCGGGGCCCTGCCGGGGCCCCCCGTCCCGCCACGCCATGGCAGGACGCATTATCCCGTCACGGCCGCAGCCGCGACGGGAGATGTGCCCGCCAGTGTAACGTTAGGCAAGTGGACAGAAGTTCCAGCCAGCCACAGCGTCGCTGAGGCTGGCTGGCACTTCTGTCAGTCACTGTAACTTCCCTGATGACCCCCCATCTGAGGGGTCATCAGGGAAGTTACAGTTCCTTTGTTTGCCCTCGCCAGGTCACTGACCCTCGGCCTCTGTGAACCTGCAGGCTCCATGATCTAATATGCAGATTATATCACGGAGCCGGCGGGTTCCCAGAGGGTGAAAGACGCCTCGGGCTCTGTGATCTTTGCTCAGAGCACCGATCACTGAGCCCGAGGTGCCTGTCTCCTTTGGCAAATCTTTATAAAAGATGCCTTGAAATGTGTGCGTAACTTACTATGGTTGGTTTGTACACTTTCAAGCCACCTTTTATAAACATAGAAATATGTAACATTGCTATGTTTATAAAAGAAAGCTTGAAAAATACACACACCATACTAGTACGCATACAAATATATAAATGCTCTACTACATTTATATATTTGTTTGCGCACCCTACTATGATTTGTGCCCTTTTAGGCCACGCCCCCAAACGAGGGCCCCCCCTCAATTTCTTACCCCACTTAAAGCACTGACTAGTACTCCTGCTTTGTCCTACGGACTGCCTTGCCCATTGTTTGTGTCCAATACCCGGCCCGCCCGGGTAGCAGGACTTTTGCTTGGTTATTGGATTGCTCTGCCCTTCACCTTGCTTCTGACGCTGCTCGCTTGTGTATCAGAAAGCTTGCCTCTTAAGCTGCATTGCTTAGCCATTTGCCTGCGTTCCCGATTTCACCTACCCCAGTACCAGAACTCACTCATCCATTCTTCTGCACGCATTTGCTGCTTACCTGCTCGAAGGCCAGTACAGCTCTGCTCTCCTTCACCGCGCACCATCTGGGCATCTGCTGCTCCATACCTCCCTGCTTGGAATGTGCTTATTGTATATTCCTGTATAAACCTAAAGAACTCCACGCACCCGTGCCTTTCCATCATTCATGCAACTGGACAGAGGCGTTGCTACGGGGGGGCTAAGGGGGCTATCGCCCCTGATCTTTTGGTTGTAGCCCCGGATAGAATCTCAGGAGCTACAGCCAAAAGGCTATAGCTAGCACCCAGTCCCGGCAGCTCTGACATCAGCGTAGCCCCGGGTCTTTTCCAGACCTAGCAACACCCCTGCAACTGGAATCACCACGGCTTCCTCCTATAACCCGTAACCAACGTACTGGGACTCCTTCACCCTTTCCACGTGCATAAAGGACTCTACGCTGAGGTTGCACCAACCCGGAACTAGAGCGCTCCTCATGCCGCCTGGGGTAGTACCCTTATTAACCTTCCTTTTTATTATTTTATACCTGTCGTTGTCTCCTTTAAGGAAAAGTCAGTACTTCTCATGGTAAGACATAACCAATTTTCTTTTGTAACACACCCTGGTTCCCAATTTAGTTATTACAGTACTGTTATTTTATTTGTTTTCTGATAGGAGGTCAGCCGGTGTCTTTTGTAGGCAGTCTGGGGGAAGACATATCAGGTATAACTCTGTGAATCTCTGGATTATATGTTTTACTTATTACTTGTTGCTTATGATCTTTACCTTGCTTTGCAGCCGGTTCTGTGGCGTTGTGTTCTCCCTGCTCTTTTAAGTGATCGGGACCTTTTTTACTGTTCCTACAGTAGAGGGCCATATCATTGAAAAGAGTTTACTTCCCTCATAGAGAGGAGGCTCCAACCCGAGCTCTACAATCAACTCCCAAACTTCACTGACGTGGTCTTCAGTCTCGGGCGTCCACCGTTCGGTGAGTAACAAGGAGGTGTTAGCTTGTTATTGGGTGGTGAGCCATTTAAAAAACATTTTGTAGGGCATACAATTCTTGTTGAAGACTGACCATAAGCCTATGGTGCATGCTTTCGGAGGGCACAATAGGTGTGTTTTTCCCAGGATTAATAGGCGAACCCTTGCCCTGAAAGAGTATAATTTCACGATGGTATATACTCCTGGATTAACCAATGTAGGTGCAGATTGTTTGTCGAGGTTGCCGGTGGAAGAGATACATGGGTTGCCTGTAGCACAGGAGGCAGTGGTGGCACGTATAACTCAAGGGACACTTTTGGAGCCACCAAAACGGCAGAAGGAGTGTGCAGCAGATGAAGAATGGAAAAGGGTCTGTATGCTATGGGAGGAAGGGTGGTCGGAGCAGTGTTCAGGCATGATTTCTCAATTTGATCAAATGCAAAGTGACTTGTGGGTGAAGGGCAATCTGTTGTATAGTTGTGAGAAGATGGTGCCTCCCAAAGGGATGAGATCTGTAATTCTTGAGGTGCCGCATAGAGGCACCCTAGGTCGCAACATGACTAAGAAGAGTGTTAGAGAAACATATTGGTGGCCAGGTATGCATTCTGATGTGGAGCGCATGGTAGTCAATTATTTCCCTTGCGCGGCTCGTGATAAATCGCATGTAACGGTGGAACCACCGTTGAAACCGATCCAGACACTGACATGCCCCTGGGAGAAAGAGGCCATTACCCAAGTGCTATCAATGCAAAATGTTCATGTACGCGTTGATGGATTATAACACTAAATGGCCATGTGCACGTTGCGCGGATGAAATCACAGTCACAGCTGTGGTGGTGTTTTTAGATAGAATGTTCCGTAGAGAGGGTTTCCCCATCGGTAGTGCTAACAGGCAATGGAGTACAATTAAGTACAAAGTGTTTGCAAACTACCTGGGTAGTGCTGGTGCAGGACAATGAGACCACGGCTCTGTATAGTCCCAGGCAGAATGGGCTAGTAGAGAGATTTAATAGAGTGGCGAAGAGGACATTATAGCTAGCTTTCATGTCATGGTTGGATGTTGTTGTGTTGACGGTGAACGACATGGTGTGGGCATACAGGACCACACCTCATTCTTCAACTGGGGCGTCACCATTGGTGTCTTTGAAAGGAAGGAAGCCCACCTGTGAGTTGGCTCTGGACTGGTTGGGCACATCAGGCCTGAAAAAAGTAAAAAGCCAGGAGCTTATTCGGAGAGCAGAAGACTGTCAGGAGAGATACAGCAGATGGTTTGAAAGCAGGAGGCATATATACTTGGAACCAGACAAAGTGAGAGTAAGGAATTCCAGGATAAGGGGGAAGAGTGGTCCGTACCTCTCAAATCCCAGGAGAATACAGAAAATACTAGGTGCTGTGGTGGTGTTAGGATATGGAACAAAATGGAGCATGAGGCAACTTGCCAAGTGTCATGAAGCGGAGAGGAGGGAGTGTGGCATGAGTATGGCAGATGTGTGGAGTCAAGAGTTGAAGCATTTGAGGGAGGCAGTTCCATGGACAATAGAGATTCTAGAGGGGAGGACTCACTGGAGGCATTGAAAGCTAATGTGCCCGGGGCTGATATTGGACCTGTTGTTCTAAGTGGGAATGTTGAACCAATGACAGTGATAGGTTTGTCAGGCAACAGAAAGTGTACATCGTGGAGTGTTGAAGAAATGAAGAAAAAGATGGACTCTTGCAAACAAAAACTGTGTACTCAGTTATTTAGAAAATAATTCTAAACTCACACTCTGTGCTTAAAATGGTTTTTTAATTATTTTATATCATGTCAGGTTGCTTTACTATGTGATTTGTGTACTTTGCCTGTAATAAGACATTTATTTTCTTTTTTTTTCAAAGTATTTTATTGGTTTTGTGGTAAAAGTGAAACAATTCAAGTTTATAATTTAAAACAAACAGAAAAAATAACATAAACAACAACAGTCTTCGTGTGATGTAACATGTGGGGTTCGAGATGGTGGTTCAAACTAAATTTTGACTTCTCAGGAAGTGGAGGGGAACAGTTTCAGGGGGCATCTGCGTTGTGTTATTGCAAGGAATCTGTTACTACAAAACACTATGGGTGCTCAGGGGGGCTTATGGTCTGCGTCGAAGTGCATATCCCTCAGGAGAGCCTTCCAGGAGTCCAGAGTGCCACTTGTGACGACCCCACTGGATATGGCTCCTTCCTGCCAGGCTCTGGTTTCTGCGGCTGTCCATCTCGCCATTTCGTTTAACCAACGTTCATGCCTGGGGCCTGCAGGTGTCTTCCAGGCCATCGCTATGGTTCTTTTAACAAGTATACATGAAATGTCCATTAACTTCACAAGGTGTTTGAGTTTGCTTGGTCTGGGGTATGTACCTAGCAGGCATTCTCCGGGTGACCAGTCGAACCTTTTCATTCCGGCGTCTCTACAGGACTGCTTAGCTTTGGACCAGAGTGTCATCGCTTTAGTGCAGGTCCAGAACATGTGGATCATGTCTGCCTTGTCGTTCCCGCACCATGGGCACACCAGTGAGACCTTCTTGTTGAACGAGGCAACTCTGTGGGGAGTCATGTAGGTCCGATAAAGGACATTCAGCTGTATTTGTCCAAATCTGGAGTTTCTCGACACTTTCTTGGGGTATATTAATGCTCTTTCCCATTCCTTATCAGTAAGTGGGGTTACGAGATCTGCTTCCCATTTCGCCTTCAGCGCCATTCCTTTGGAGTTAGGTTTGTCGATAAGCTTGTTGTACAACCTGGAGACTGGTCTCCATCCATCGGAGAGGTCATGCATTTCCTGTAGTAAAGGGTCAGGGATGGGTTCCTCTGGCCAGGAGTGCCACTGCTTCTTGGCGGTTTGTTTGAGCCTATGGTACCAGAGAAACTGGCCTTTGGAAGCTTCCTCCCACCTCCTTGCTATGGGGAGGTCTACCTCCGTTTTGCACACATCTACCATTATAGGGTTGTCTGGAGAGTACGGGTGTTGCACCTTCCTAATGTAGCAAGTCCTGGCCCATATCTGTTTGCCGAGCTCCACAACTAGAGGGGTTTCCGAGGAACGGCGGAGAGGGTTCCATAGGGTTTCTTTAGGAATTAGGTTTGTGTGAGATTGCTTCAGTAGCCCCAGTTCGGCTGAAGGTTCGTCTGATAGCCACTTCGTGATGTGACTGAGCTGGGCAGGCAGGTAATAGAGCTGGAGATCTGGGAGTTTTATTCCACCCTCTTTATGTGGCAGGGTTAACGTGGCTAGTGTTAGTTTGTGCCTGTGGGGCCCCCACAAAAAGTCCTTAATGATGGCCTCCAATTTCTTGAAGAAGGGAGGCCGTATGTAGTGGCAAATGTTCACAAAGAAGTACAAGAATCGGGGGAGGATTATCATCTTGGCAATCGCCGCTCTTCCCACCATTGCCAGTGGGAGTTTGGACCAGAATTTTATAGATCGCCGGAGGTTGGTGATTGCGACTTCAGTGTTGTGCTCGTGTGTGAGCTGCGGGGTGTGGCCGACATTGATCCCCAAGTACCTGAACTTGTCGAGTTGCCATTTTATCCCTGTATTTGGGAGGTCTTCTGCTGAAACATCTCGCAATCCGGCCAGGGGGAATGCTGAGGATTTGTGTCTGCTAAATTGGATTCCAGAGTATTTCGCGTAGTTATCGAGTACCTCCAGTGCTGTCGGTGCGTTGAACTCGGGGTCTTTCAAATACAGAAGGACATCATCTGCGCACAATGATATTATGTTATATACATTGCCCACCTTAATGCCAGCGTCGAAGAGCTGTTGACGGAAGTATATGGCAATCGGTTCCAGTCCCAGTATATACAGCATGGGCGAAAGTGGGCATCCCTGTCTCGTGCCTCTCTGTATTTCCCAGGGTTCCGAGACTATTCCGCCTGTCTTGACCCTGGCCATTGGAGAATTGTAGAGGACCTGGACCCATCTGATGAAGCCATTTCCAAAGCCAAAGCCCCTCAAAACCTCCACTAGCCACTCCCAGTAGATGGAGTCGAAGGCCTTGATGGCGTCAAGCGACAATATCGCTAGGTCTTCTTCGGAATCGTAGGTTTCGGCCATGATGTGTTGAAGCCTCCTCAGGTTAGCTGTGGTGTTGCGTCCTGGGACGAATCCGTTCTGATCTTCGTGGATTATAGACCCCACCACTCTAGCAAGTCTGCCGGCCAGTATTGAGGTGAGAATCTTGCTATCGTAATTGAGCATGGCCAGAGGTCGGTATGAGTCACAATCAGTGGGCGGTATGTGGGGCTTAAGCATGGGAATGATTATAGTTTCTTTCATGGTGTTAGGCAGGATCCCGTTTGCGTAAGCTTCCTGGTAGACTTCGTGTAGGATGGGGGTGAGAATAGCTTCGTATGTTTTATAAAATTCCGGCGGAAGTCCGTCGCTGCCAGGGGTCTTGTTGGTGGCAAGCGACCTGATAGCCCCTCTTACATCGTCGAGAGTAATGTCCAGTTCGGTTCTCTGTTCGCTGGATATTTGGGGTAGGCCTATCTCATCCAGGGTATCTATTAATTCTGTGGTGGGTATCTGGGCTTCATGTGCGTATAGTTTTGAGTAGAATTCAGCGAATGCTTTGTTAATCCCCATTTGTGTCCTGTGGGATACACCTTCTGCGTCTATTATTTCCGTAGGTAGGTGTTTAGGGTGCTCTCTTCTGCACAGCCGGGCCAGCAGCCTACCTGGTTTGTCTGATTCTTTGTGGGATCGGGTGGTGTGCAGGGCAAAGTCGAATTTTTCCAATCTGTCCCAGGACAGCTGACATTTTTCACGGGCTTCTTTCAGTTTCGTTTCGACCTCTGGGGAAGTGTCAGAAGTGGACTCCAGACGAGTGATCTCTGATTCTTGAGCCTCAAGTGTCGTCTTTAATTGTCTGCGGGTGCACCAGCTCTTGATATAATTTCTCCTCTGGTAACCACCTTCATGGCTTCCCACAGTGTGTTCCAGGTGGACACCGATCCTTTGTTGATTTCGACGTACTCCTCTAGTCTCTCAGCGAGGTCTTCTCTGAACTCTGGGTCATCTAGTGTCGCGGAGGGCATCCTCCACATGGGGATCGGGGGTCTGGGTCCCCTCTGCCGCCATTGCATGGTTAACGGAGAGTGGTCGGAGATAGATCTCCCCAGGTACTCTGTGGCTATCGCCAGCGGGATCTGGTCCCGGTCAATGAACAAATAATCTATTCTTGTGTGGACGCTGTGTGGGGCTGAGTAATGTGAGTAGATCCTGTCAGCTGGGTGTTGTATCCTCCAGATGTCCACCAGATTGAGTTGGTCGAGTGTTTCCGTCATGGTGCGGGTTGCGGGATTGCTCGGTTGGGGGGGAGGGAGTGATCTGTCCATAGCTGTATCCATGACACAATTAAAGTCTCCTCCCCATATGAAGGTTTGGCCTCGATGGTGTGCCAGCTTGGCACTCAGTGCACTAAGGTATGACGGGATTCCATGTTGTGGAAAGTATGTGTTAGCCAAGCAGATCGGGGTCTGTTCTATAGTGCCCCACATTATTACGTATCTTCCGTCCTTCTCAGATTCGCATCCATGTAACTGGAAAGGCACATTCGGGTTTACCCATATTAGCACACCCCTCGCGTATTTGGAGTATGGGGATCCTCTCACAGTCCCTTCCCATCGGTCTGCTAATTTGGACAGAGCGTCCTCCGTGAGGTGTGTCTCCTGTAGTATCGCAATCAAGACTTTCTTCCTCCTGAGATAAGACTGTATGCGATTCCTCCTGAGGTACGAGCCCATTCCCCTCACGTTCCATGTCATCACGTTGAGTTGTGATGCCATTGGTTCAGTGTTCTGGATTTGACGTGAGGTACAATCACAATGGCCTGGTGCGACGTCAAGCCGCGGATGGCGGGCTGTAGGCGATGGCCTCTGATTCGTCAATTCTTGGAGCATATCTTGTGACTATCTCGATTTTTTTTCAAGCATCAGTGGGACGAAGACTGTGAAACTAACGGAACTAATAACATAACTCAAACTGGTGCGCCCAGCGACTACAACACTGTCGCGGTGCTCAGGCGCTCCCGCACCGTCTGAACCCATCCGGGAATCGGGCGCGAGTTGGGTCGGGCAAAAAAGAACGAACTGGCCCGGTTGAATTTTTCGCTGGGGGTGGGGCTGCTGCGAGGCGGCGAGGCCGAACGAGGGTTGTTTCCATACGATATACTGTTGATTGGATTACCTTCTTGGGTCCGGCTGTTTATGCTTCATGTGTGGATGGTGTGAAAGGTCTCTGGGGTTCAGTCTTCCTCCCCTGGGGTTCAGTCTTCCTCCCTTAGGTTGTCCCTGCCGTCAGCGAGGTTATTGTCTTCTAGCCACATGTTGGCCGCTTCCGGGTTTTCAAGAAATATCGCTCGCCCCTTGTGGATGACTTTTAGGCGGGACGGGTGAAGCAACCTATATTTGAGGTTCAGTTGACGAAGCCTTGCTTTAATCGGAAAGAATGAGTTCCTCTCCCTCTGCACTTTCTGGGTATAGTCGGGGTATATAGAGATCTTAGAGTCACCCTGTACGATAGGGCCTGTTTCCCTGGAGTGTCTTAATATAGTTTCTCTGTCTTGGAAATTTAGTATCTTAGCTATTATTGGCCGTGGATGCGAGCCGGGGGGAGGTTGTTTCTGGAGGGACCTGTGGGCCCTTTCGACCGCGAATCCCTGAGTCAGCTTACCGGCCCCAATCTCCTGTAGCAGCAGGGTTTCGACATAGGACGTGGTATTCAAGCCTCCATTTCCCTTTGGAATACCCAGGATCCTGATGTTCCCCAGTCTAGCCCGGCCTTTGGCTTCCTCTGCCCTTTCTTCTAGGAATGCGACCTTCCTTTTCAGGTTCGAGACTTCGGATTGCAGGGCTGCGGTGGCCCCGGACCTTTCCTCTGTTGAATTCTCCATGGCCGTCACCCTCTCCGTTAAGTTGCGGGCATCCTGGCGAATGAGTTGTATGTCTATTTTAAACTTGTCTATCTTGGATTCTATATGAGTCTTTAATGAGGGAATAGCGTCCATTATCTGAGAGTGATTATCGTTGGGCTCCGTCTCATACGGGCGAGTGATTTCAGTGGAGCTAGCCCTGGCTTGGGTGGGAGTCATTGCCCGGGCTGAGACGAAGGAGTCCATGGTGGCAGCTCTAGTTTTATTTTTGGCGGCCATGTTGGAAGCGCAATAGCAGTTGCCCTGGAGCTCTGGAGCTGGTGGGGTAGGAGTCAGGGCCACTCGCTTATGTGGCCTGGAATGGGGTTCCAGAGTCGACTGTGCCCAGAGAGTTTATTACCAGTTGTTAGGAGCTATCCGGGGCGCAGCTCTCTAGTGTTGTGTTTTCCACTGGACATTCGAATAATTCAGCCTCTCGCATTTGCCGCTACCATGGCGCCTATGTCGCTGCCCCTGGACCCGGGCGTGTTGGTGTTGGAGCGCTTAGGGCTCAGCAGTGGGCTGCAACCAGAGGGCAGGAGTTGTCGCCCCTTAATATGTGAGTCTAATTGGGTGACCCGGGTGGTCCAGCCGTGGAGTTAATGCAGGCTGTAGCAGGGGGGCGGGGGTTCTGGTAACAGGGGCCGCACTCACGGGTGTTTCGTGGTCTGACGCACCTTGTCCTCCAGGGCTCCACCGTCGCAGCTTTCTGTGTCGCTTCTGGTTTCTGAGCCGGGATCCGATCCTTTGGGTGAAGCGGCGGATCACAGTGACTCAGTGGCTGCTGCTTCTCTGACTCTGCTTCCAGGTGGTGGTCGCGTTGAAGTTGGATGTGGGCTCGGGAGCCAGAGGCTAGTGGTGCCGCCGTGCGATCTCGTCCTCGGGATGTGTGCCGTGCTTCAGTGGAGCAGAGCTCCAGGGATACGGCGGCTCCCGCGTGTTGTGTAGATCGCCGGCGCGTAATGTCAGCCGGAGCAGTCCTACGCGGTGAAGGGGAGGAATGACGAGAGTCTGATGCGGACTGCGGTCGGATGTCGCGTGGTGGCCCTCTCCGCCGTCCCCAGGACGTGTGCTGTGTAGCAGTGGAGCGGAGCCCCGGGGATGCGGCGGCTCTCACGTATTGTGTGAAGTTCCGGCGCGTGGTGTCGACCGGAGCAGTCCTACGTGATGAAGGGGAAGAAGGGCGAGAGTCTGGTGCCGACTGCAGTCGGATGTCGCAAGAAGGCCAGCTCTGCTGTAGAACACCTCCTCAGTGCTCCCAACCGCCGCCAAGTCCCAAGAGTGCACTGGTGGAGGTACTCTGCACGGAGGCCCTGCTAGGCTGTGTAGGGCGCCATCTTGGGTCCAGGCGCGGCGGGGGAGGGAGCGCATTCCGGGGCCTGCGCTACCGTCCAGGGGGTCCAAGGTTCCGACCCCTCGAGCAGGTTTTGTGCGGGATCACCTCTCGCACCGCTGCGTACTTCTCTGCGGGCTGCTGTTCCACTTAAGCCGGAGAAAAAGGATTCGGAAATGGCGTCTCGGCCGGAGCTCGGCGGATCAGCCTCTGCACGCCATCGGCTCCAGGCCACACCCCCCAATAAGACATTTATATAGTAGTTCTTCAAAGCCAAATATTTAATATCTGTATCAAGGAGGTAAGTTTTCAAGTTTCTAAATTGCAGAGTGTGTGCAAATCCCAGTTCCAATCTCACTGTGCTTTATCTGAAGAAGACTGGGAGTCCCCAGAAGTGCTTCATTTCACACTGCTTGTGCTATATGAAAAAAGCCTCACACATGATTTGATGAAATATAATGTTGCCTCGTAGTTGACAACAGCAATGACCATTCATAAATTGAACACAGCAAAGTTGGGTTTCACTTGGCTAATGGCCCCATACTGTAAATGGATAGTAAAGCCCCCGACCTCTGGGGCTATTGCTTAAATACCTGCAGCGGAGTAACGCATCCTCCCCTTGGCCAATAGATGGTCCTGACCAGCCGTTATGGCCCGCTGGTCCCTACTCAGTCTCCATTTTGGGACCTTGCATGCTCGTCCTTCACCCTGTGCCTTCTCAGTGCCAGGCTCCACCACACAACCTCTTCTTTCACCACTCGGCTTCTGATCTTCACGCTTCCCAGCCTGTTCCTCTTCATCTCTCCATCACGGGCCTTGTAACCGTTTATTGAGAGGCCGCCCTCAACACAGGGAGTACCCCCAAGCTAAGTGTCACACAATAAATGGTTAATGTTAGTTCTATTCTTCAGCCCCATCTCAGCCTCATATCATGCCCCTTGCATCCCTTCCCCTGGGCTACCAATGAGTAAAGAACCAGACCAGTGTACAGGAAATATATTTAAATTAGATGTTCAGAAAATCACACTAAAATGTCTAACACCAATTTATCCGTGGCACAACACAATACACTTCTCTCAACATAAACAAGCACAACAATGGGTTGCGAAGCACAAATTGCAATACTTTACTTTCTACAGAGTTCAATTCAATTTTCCTGAACGCTTAAAAGGCGCTAGCAGTTTAGTTTACCGATTGGTGCAATGCATATGGCAATTCTGATTTCACTCACACCTTTTCTTTAAAATAAACACAGGGTGATTTAGCAGTTGGTTTTTCCAACACCCCTCCTCCCCCCAACCCTACTTTGGTCTGTGTTGGGGAAGTCGGACAGCAAAATTTGCTTTTAGGAATTTGAGACCCCTCCCCCCCCACTTAAAGTCCTGTGTTGGGGATGCTGGACAGTAAAAACGGGGATGGTTCAAGAATTTGGGATTTCAGACGCCCCTCCACTTAAAGGCCTGTGTTTTCTTATAATGAATACATATCATATACTTCAAGTAAACAACCATATATTTTTATTCTTCTCAATGATTGAAACAGCAGTATATAATCGATGCAAAGGTGCAGTGGATGTTCAACGCGGTTCGTGGAATTAATCCCCTTCTTCAGGAGCTGATTTTGGTAAAAAAAGAACAATTTCTTCTGTTACATTATTCACAAAAACTTCAATTTCCTGTCACCACCAATTGTGAATGAACAAATCAACATGCCAAGGGATCACAGCCTAATCTGCCGCCACCAGAGTCACTCATAGGTTCAAAGTCAACAGTACATACATTCAAAGTAAGGGGCCTGGGTGTCTCTTATCCTCCACACCAGTGTTCCACATCACTCCATTTGTTTGCTATGATCTGCATCCAATTAGGGGTGCTTAGCCTAAAAGGAAGGAAAGCTTAATTGCTGATGGGTGTTTGAACTTTAACAGAGAAAGATACAATACCAGGGAAAGAGTGGTTTGGCACCGCGAGCATGCTGAATCGAAGGTCTCTGTGAGGTATCCTGCCAAGAAGTGGCAGAAGTGAAAGTAAAAGATGAGAATGAGAAACTAAGTGAATCGAAGTGGTCCTGTGATAGTTTAAGCAAAATCCATTGCACAATCGAAAGTCTTCAATTTTTGATACAAAGAGGAAAGCTTAGGAAGTGAGATTGCATGCTCCGAGCCCAAACGAGGGAGGTCAATTGTGAACATTGTGCTTAAGGGGTCCAAGCCCGAAAGGGGGAGACCAATTGTGAGCACTGTGCTTAAGGGGTATGAGCCCAATTGAGGGAGATCCGTGGTCTGAGCCAGAACGAGGGAGACCAATTGTGAACATTGTGTTAAAATGGGGGTTGGAGCCTGAAGGAGGGAGACCCATGGTGAACAGTGGAGTCGAGAACTTGTCAATGTGAAAATCCTGATAAGAAAGGAACTTTGGTGCTTGTTTGTTACGTTAGGTCCTCTGCAATAAGAGACTGTTATTTGGAAAGAGACTTTTGCAGAAGGCCCCGATACCTATGCTTTGAACTATATCCTCATGGCCATGCTGAAAACGGGGGGAAGGGAAGCTAACTGCTGAGCTATCCTGACATATCATTTCTTGAACAGTTTTTTCTTTTTGCATACATTGTTGACCCACACCATTTGTATTTAGAGGTAAGGATTGGCAATAGGTGTATTAGTACAGGCCCTTTTATTTTGACAGAGACTCCACTAGGACTGCATTATTACTTGATGGTCATAGCTTGCTCCCATCTTTAGATTTAGGGTTAGATAGGTGTTCAACAAACCCATCGAAGTTCAATGAACACCCTTGAACTGTGAGCATTTGTGTCTGTCTTCACTGTTTGGTGCCATGCCTTCCTTACAACTCACACATTTCAATTTCTATCATCAGCCTTTATTCTTTGACATGCGGTGTGTTTTCAGGGTCCACTTTGCTTTTTCGCTGAAAGTACAGGGCTGTTTCTTCCAGTCATTAATAAAATACACTTTTAATTATCTGCTGTTCGTTTTTCTGCTGAAAAGTGAGTCTGCATTGTCACAGTGCACCACCTTTTGATGGGTGGCAGTTTCATTGAAAATGCTGCATTTATTTCCCAGCCAGTAGTTTGATGTACTTTTCCAATCTGCACTTGGATTACATTTTTGTTTTAGCATTCTCTGGATTTCCCTTGCAGAAAGACACCCGCATCATCTGCCTAAACAGGCCTACAGCAACTTTTCATGGCAACCAAGCAGGCTTTCCTTTTCAAATCTTTTTCCGGTATTTTGCATGTGAAGCATAATCTACCTTATTTTTTGTCAACACACACACCATGTCCTTTCCCTGACATCTTTATGTTGGCAAGGGGACATTTTTCTCACGTCTTGCTTTAACTTGCAAACACACATGCAAAGCCGTTTTTTGTGTCAGTGTTTACAAATCCTGTTTTTCATGTGAAAGGGACCTATGAATTTCTTCTTCGTCTGTGAATAAAAATGCTGTGTTTCCTTTGGTAATGACAGGTAGGCCTACTCTGATCCTCAGCAACCCACCCACGCCCTGAGGTATAATAGCAATATGCACCTTAGAGGAGGCTTTACTTGCAGGCAACAGGACTGGGGCTCACATTAAGTCTAACTTTTCACTCACATCTGTAGCTCAGGCTTGGCTAATACCAGAGAAGGGAGTGTCTAATAAATCATTGGTGCACTGTACCATTAGTTCATATGCTTTTTTTACAGAGAGTACCGTTAGTTCAAAGGCTCAAGAAAGCTCTCCTGAGTCGAATATAGAACCAGCTCACCTTACCGTCTTACTACGAGGTCCCTTTGCAGGTTGGGGAATTTAACGCCTGCTTTTTGCAGGCGTTAAAAACCAACCAGCAAAGGGACCCAGGGAGCTAATTACGGTACCGCAATTTGCGGTACCGTAATTAGCGCCTTCCCCATTCCCATTATGCCCTATGGGGCAAAAATGGGAATGGGGAAGGGCAATGGTGGAAGAGGGAATTACTGCCCCGCCGACCTTGGAATGGGGCGGTAATTCCCCTTTCCACCAAGGCGGTGCCGGTATTTTACCGGCATGAACCATGGCGCTAAAAGCGCCATGGTTCTCCGCCATCCGTGTAATGAGGCCCATAGACACACACACACAGCGTCGGTGGCTCTACAGCCTGAGCACCTATCGACCTCGCAAACACATGTCTTTCATCAGTGGCAAAGCCTTTCATATGCCTGGTGGCACATTTCCAACTGAAAGAGTTTGCAAACCACCAGTTACTTTGCAAATCTCCGATAGTTGAAGTGAGCAACACAAAGCGCCCCTTTACAGTATTGTTTATACCATTGATGTCTACCAGCTTGACATGCAAAAAATAAAGTTCCTTTGTGTCACTAATCAAATGTTCTGAACATCATGAATAACAACGAGCTGGAAGTTTGTGACAAAGAATCTCCATATCTGAGTTTATTACACAAATTCTTTTATTGCATGTCTTAAATCACTGAAAGTACAGTCGGGTTAAATAGAGTTTTCAGGTTTGCATTATCTTGCATTCTGAGACTTAAAGTTTACCATTCAGGATGTGAAAATTAAAGCCGCAATGATATTCTTTTGACTTAACATGTTGCTCGAAGGATTAACATGCCGTCATGTAGCTTTATTATGCAATTTGGTTATTTTTTATTTTTTTTTATTTTTTTTTATTGTTGCATGAATAGTTTACATAAAACCTTACACAACATAAAGTACATTCCAAACAAATAGCAAAGTATATTTCATTTTATGAACAGAACATTTTTTAACACATTTATCAGCTTTTAAAATCATTCCCAGCCATAAAATCAATATTCCATATGTTTTATATACAAATTACATTTCATATATCATATATCATTTCATATACCATTGGATCTATCTAGTCTCTACTCGTTGGATTCATTATTTTTAGCTTCCAGTTCCTCCTGAATATTAAGAAGGAGTGAATTCAATGCGAGGATTAGGGAGATATTTGCACCCCACATGCAGCGACTCCAGAACAGATTCTTCGACATTTCCCAGTCCCCCTCAAATCTATCTGTCAGATAGAGAGATCTTTTATTCCCAAAATGGGTGCATGTCAGGAAAAGGTGCCTAAGAGTTTCTGTCATGTCGGTCGCTCCACAAAATCGACATGCGAGATTTTTAAAATTATCCTTTGATCCTTTTTCTATATGGTTCCAATGGTAAATTCTTTCTAGAGTGGGCATCTGATTTAGTCTGAAACGCATAAATGTATTTCTCGCCTTCTGGCAGGGAAATCTTTGAATATATAGAGGAATTGATTCCCTTGCATGAAAAAATTTAGCGTACTCTTTGTAGGTAGCATGAGATTCAATGTCATTTACTGTGTCTACCCAGTCTGACCTAAATAAAGATTTTTTAACTAGTCCCGGTCGTTGAATCAGATCGTCTAAGAAAAGTCCCAGCGATTCCAACAACAGGAGCATTCTATCGTTAAAACTCTTAATAGATAGTACCGTCCCTGTTTTGACAACCTTATTCAACAACTCATATAAAGTATTTATCGGAGGATCATATATTTTTCTAAGAGAGGAGAGTTGCCTCCACAAGTATCTGGCTTTAAGTGATATAAGACATAACTCATGCCGAATAATGGAATTGGGGATTGCCCTAGAAAGGCCCATTGCTTCCTTCCACAATTTCCCCTGGATCACATTAAGGTATGAGCTCAAGTCTTTTGTACAAATATCCAAACCGTATAAAAGAACCGGTTCACATTTCGCAAGGTAGAATCGTCTAATAGGCAGAAGCGAAAATTTACAGACCTTTCCCCTCAAAAACTTCATCTGATTCTTTAGTTTAGCTGTTTTATTCCCAAGATTCAGTTTCCACATCTTTAAGCTAGATTGGTTGGAAAAATTATAACCTAGATAGGTTATGGCCTGAACCTGTTCCACCGAGTTATCTCCCATCTTCCAGATACAAGGTTTGGCAACTCTTTTCCTAGAAATTACAATCGTTTGGGATTTCGAAGCGTTGGGGGAGAGATTATTCGCCAGAGCATATTGATAAAAAATATCCATCTTTCTGCGAAGGCCTCTCGGGGTACGATCAAAGAGGATAAAGTCATCTGCGAAGGCCATCCACTCGATAGCCAAGCTACCCAACCTGACCGGAGTAATAGAAGGGCCCTGCCACAGGTCCTCCACATCGCTGACGTACAGGTTAAAGAGCGTGGGTGCAAGGGAGCAGCCCTGTTTGACCCCAACCTCAGTAACAACTGCCTCAGAAAGGGAGCCTTCTTGAGATAAGCGTACCCTAACGGTGGTATTCCTGTGTAAAAGAGCCAAGATTTGGACAATCTTGCGTGGAAAGTTCATAGCTAACATTTTTGTCCACAATCTAGCTCTAATGACCCCATCGAAGGCATTAGAGAGGTCCAGGGAAGCCATGTATACATCTCCCATTTTAGTTTGGTGGACTGTATCCCTTAGATGCGCCAAAATCCTCCCATTTAGGTCGGTTCCCAAGCCCTCTCTGAAGCCAACCTGGAATTTACTATAGCAGGCCTTTCCTCTAATAACCTTATTAAGGTCCCTCAAGAGCAAAATGCCAAAGACTTTGCTCGCTGCATCTAACAGTGCAATAGGCCTGTAGTTCTGTGGATTTAGGACATCCCCTTTTTTGTAGATTGGAATTATAATGCTCTGCGACCAGGTTTTAGGGATAGAGTGATATGTAAATACATCATCAAATATGGGTTTGAGTAACTTAGCCCACATTTCTGGGGCCGCCTTTATAACAAAGGGGGGAATACCATCGGGGCCCGGTGCTCTAGAAGGTTTGAGCTTGTTAATGGCCCATTTGATATCTTCTATATCCCACAAACACTCACTTACAACCGGAGGGCCCAAGTTCACATCCTGTTCCCTAGCGAGATTAGCGGGTAGAGCGAACTTTGCTTTATAAAAGAGAGTCCACACATCCGCTTGAATGGGGCAATCTAATTTGTCTTTAGAGGGCGTTAGTATGGAGTTGATGGTAGACCAAAATTTAACCTCTCTTAATTATTATTTTGTGTAAACTATTAAAATCATTGGTTTAACATATTGCCCTTTACGCCAAGCTGCAGCCTCTAAGCGCAGTGCCAGGACTAGGTCCAGAAACTGTGCTGCTCAGAGTAGTCTTGTTTACAAGACCAGAGCATTGCCCCTGAGCTATCCTTCCTGGGCGGTATTATTGTGGGCCTTGAAATCCAAAACTAAGCTTGGACGGTATGTGGTGACATGTGCAGAGTGGGTTAAAATGCCAGCTTCACTATTTAGCCAAAGGGTGTGATCCTGGTCAATTATTCAAACACACCCTGACTCTTAGAGGGCAGGGTTTTGGAAGAAGTACTTGGCCTGCCGTAGTCGTTGCCAATCAATATCAGAAGATTAGAGTTGGGGCTACAATCATGGTGGGCTTTGGATCTGAGTAAACAGATCTCTCATCCCAAGCTTGGACTTTACATATTAGTGACCTCTTTGTGTCATCCTCTAGGAGAAAGGTTGAGAAAAAAGTCTAACGTAGATTTACTAAATTGTTGTGCAACATTTATGCCAGCAGAAGATCTCAACTGTTAAAGAGATGCCAGTTTGCTATTATGTGATTGTGATGTAATTGTGAGGAGTATTTGTTTTATAATATTCTGTATTGTTATCTTTCTTCTGTTATTTTGTGTAAGGTATCATGTATACTATAAACACAAATAAAATAAATAAATGCAATCATGATTGCATGGAAACACCTTGCAAGAGAGGTTATTTGAGGCTTTCAAACTGCACTTTAAACAGCACACAGAAAAAGGTAGCGCTTTGCTTCAGTTTGTTTTTCACAGCACTCACCCGAGAGTCAAGGACCCAACAACGGGTGGACCAGAGGAGCAGCACCCAAGGGAGCCAAGGACCAGAGGACAGTGACTCGCCAGAACAGCCAAGGAACAGAGAGTCAGGAACCAGAGGGACACCTAACCACAGAGCTTTGTTTGTTTGTTTATTTATAGGGCCCCAGGATAACCCTTGGGTAGCTGGGCGCACAGAGTAGCAAGAATACTTAGAACTTGGTTACAGGTTACAGATAACAGGTATACATAAATACATTCTGTACAAGTGGGTTGGCAGGTAGCATATTATAGGCAGTAAATACATTATGTACAATTTACATATGAGGGTTGGGCATCATATGGCAGCGGGTCCTAATACATATGGTCTCAAAGGTTTCAGAAGTCATTGCGTCGGAGCCAGGTACGGGTGTGGTGCCTGAAACTGTTGTAGGGCTGGTCCCTTCTTAGTTCGACTGGTAGGGCATTACAGTATTGAGCTGCTTGCACAGGGTAGCTATTGCCTCCGGTTTCTTTTAGACGGAATCTAGGAGTTTGGAGGCAGAAGGTGTTGGCTGTTCTAGTTGGTCGTGCGGAAATTTTCCTTATTATTCCGTCTCTGAGGTATGGGGGGCTGCATTGTTCAGGCATTTGAATTTGAGTGTGACAATTTTAAAGGTGATCCTGTCGCTGATTTTTAGCCAATTGTAATTTCTACGCACGTTCGAAATGTGCTCTCTGAAAGGGAGGTTCAGGGCCGTTCTGAGCGCATTGTTTTGCAGGGTTTGAAGTTTATTAGTGATGTATTTATTGGCGCCTGCATACAGTGCATTGCAATAATCCTGATTTGAGAGGATCAGTGCATTGGCTAGGATAATGCAGCTAGCTGGTGAGAGGAAGGGTCTGCATGCTTTGATAAGTTTACCGGTGTAGGCAGTAGATGAGGCCAAGGAGTTAACTTGTTTCCTTAGGGATAGGATAGAGTCCAGATAGAACCCAAGGGTTTCACCTCTTTGGCGACGGGGATTATATTGCAGTCGATATTGAAGGAGCTGTAGTTGGGATTGAGTTTTTTTAGGTTGTTTGGTGAGCCTAGAATAAGGATCTCTGTTTTTTCGTCGTTCAGGCAGAGGCCATGGGTTCCCATCCATGCCTGAATGAGGGTGTACATTTTGTTTACTAACACTGTAACCATAGCGAAATTGCCCGAAAGGGGTATGAGGATCTGGGTGATGTCTGCATAATTAGTGTAGGTGATACCCAGTCTGTCCAATTTGTCGAATAGAGGTTTAGTAAAGATATTGTACATCGTTGGCGAGACGCAGGAGCCCTGTGGGACTCCACATGTTTTCTGGATGGGGTCTGCTGCGTCTGAGGTGGAGAAGACTCGCTTACTTCTATTATCGAGAAAGGATTGGACCCAGGCTATAGCTTCACTTGAGAAGTGGGCGGCTGACACTAAGTGTTTGCAAAGTACTGCATGGTCCACTAGGTCGAAAGCCACCGACGGATCAAGGAGGAGTAGCATAGCTGCGTTTCCTTTGTCATTGTGTTCGTCGATTTGGGCTTTAAGATCTATAAGTGTGGTCTCAGTGCCGTGCTGAGGTCTGAAGCCCGATTGACGAGTGCCAAGAAGTTGGTTAGTCTCCAAGTATTTTTGGATTTGGAGATAGGCCACTCTGTCAATTATCTTCAGGAGGAAGGGACAGTAGTGATGGGCCTATAGTTGGTGGGGATGGAGGGGTCTAAAGGTGGTTTTTTTTAGCAAGGGGATAACCCAGGACTCTTTTAAGCTGCTTGGGACTGGGCTAGATCAGAAGGAGGCGTTGATGAGTTTAGTGACAAAAGGGGCTAGGTCTCTGGCGGCATTCTTAATTAACTGGGCTGGGCATTGGTCGCCTTTGCAATTAGATGGTTTTAGTGAGGCAATGATTTTTTCAGTTCTCTGGGTGGAAACTTTGGCGAATTTAAAATGTGTTTAGGCGTGGGCGTACTGGGAGTTTGGCTGATAGGGAGCGAGGCTTTTTTTATTGTAAGTTTAGATTGTACCATTGCTTGTCTTTGGGTACGTTATCAGGTGGTGGTATGGGATATTCAAGTTCTCGCAGGATTGCAAATAGTTCCTTTGTATTGGAGCATGCGCTGGAAATTCTATCGTTGTAGACACCTTTTTTAGCTTGGTTGATAGCTTTCTTGTAATTAGTAGCACATATTTTGAGTTGAAGTTTATTTTCAGCTGTAGGGGTGTGACGCCATATAGCTTCAAGCTTCCCTTTTTCCAGTCTAAGTTCTTTCAGGTGGGGGTGGACCAGGTATTAAGGTTGGATTGTTTACTTTTACGGTTCTTCAATGGGGCAACAGTGTCCATGGCTATGGCCATGGTGTCATTGTATACTTTGACCATGGTGTCTGGGTCAGTGTCAGCTTGCAGGGCATTGATAGTAGGGAGGAGCAGGGGTAAGATATTCTCAGGTGAGATGTTTTTTCTAGATCTGGTAGGAACCAATGGTGCCATTATTTTCTCAGTTCTGAGCATCTTGTTGAATGTTAGGTAGAAATTAATGAGGAAGTGGTCAGTCCACGGCTGGGGTGTTATTTTGGTGATAGTCGTAGGGCAATTAGTTGTGGCTACCAAGTCTAATATTCTCCCTTTGTCGTGTGTGGGGGTGAGAACTTTTTGTGTGAGGCCGTGTCCTTCAAGCATGGTAGCAATAACTTGCGCTTGTTTGTCATCCACGTCGTTAAGACCTAGGTTAAGATCACTCCGGATCATTGTTTGGGATGACTTTTTTGTATTGCTCGCTAGGAGGCTGGATAGTTCCTCTTCTAATAGGCCTAGCGGTCCTGGTGGCCTGTAAATGAGATAGATGGTTAGAGTTTGGCATGGGGATATCGGAAGTTTAGCGGTCAGGAGTTTGCAGGATTTTAGGGTGGGCGGTGTTGTTAATCTTACATTCAGGTTAGATTTGTAAATTATGGCTAAGCCACCACCTCTGGCGCTTTGGCAGTCTAGTCCTAGTAGTTGGTATTCTTTAGGTATTGCTAGGGAGAGGGCTGGACTTGCTGCATCATGTAGCCAGGTTTCTGTGACTGCTAGGAGGTCAAGGTTAACTAATGTAAGGCGATCGGCTATTTCCGTGGCATGGGCCAGAACTGATCTAGAATTGATAAGTGCTCCTGTTACGGAGGTTGTTTTAGGAGGGCAGTTGGTATCAGAGTTAGCGGGGATTGGTTCTTTCGATCTGGTGTTGGTAGGTAGTTGTGGGTTGAGTGGTGTTGTGTTCCTAGTCTGGTTTTTAGGGATAGTGCGGCGGTTCAAGTGTGCGTTACTGGGTACCTGTGGTTCGTAGAGGGTGGAGAATCTAGTGCAAAGTCTAGAGTTCCTGTGGAGAGTAGGGCATGGTACGTGTTTAAATTGGTCCATAGTTGCTGCTATTGTTTGTAATAACAGTAGTAGCAGTGGGGCGTAGGTTGTTAGAATCGTGCTAAAATGCATTCTACTAAAGAGAACTTATGAAACGCAATGTAATGACAGGTTTAAGAGTAGTTTAGAAAACACAATATAGTGGCAGGCTAGGTGTGACTATCACATTGCAATGTAGTGGAAGGCTAAAAGCAATTTTGCTTTGCTTGTAACATATTAGCTCAGGGGCAACATGCTCGCCTTGGAAGCAAGACGACACAGAGCAACACAGGTTCGATCCCCGGCTCCATGCTTAGAAACCTCTGGGTATTAAGCGCGTTATAAATAACCTATCATATCATACTTTAGTCCATTTTTAGTTTTGGCTATTAGGTGGTGCCTATAAGCCGAAAGTAGTTCTCTGGAGTAAAGCTAGGAAGGAGAGGACATGTGGGGAGGGACCTACAATTTGAGGGTGTGGTTTAGTTATTTACCAACCCATTGACCACCCATGGCCATTTTGATCCCTAAAGCCATTCCCAACCACAGCCAGTTCCCACCTCCCCACCCAAAACACATTCCTCTGGGATGTCTCTGAGCTAGCTCTATGAAGCTGGAACATCAAACTTTGACCTGTCTGTGTTATTTGTAAGTAGTGTGCCAATTGCTTAATTGCAGCGGCAAATGTGCTACAGGTTTAATAAAAATGTCTTAAACAGGTGTGCATTCAACCACTTGATATATATATATATAGGTTGCTTGCACTGAGGTCCTGTCTAAACAAACATTGACAAAGCCAACAGTTTTGGCTTGTGCATAGGTAATAATGATAATGATGTGTTATTTATATAGCGCTTTAATATTAGATAGGCATAATCCAGACACTCGTATGCCTGGATAATCACACCATGTTCCAGCTGTTTCATCTTATTGTCAGGTAGTGCCATTATGACAGTGTCTGGCAAATGCCTACCCCATGCCTACACAAAAACAAAAGCCAATTCTGTTGTCTTTGCCAATGTTTGGGTTCAGTTGAAGTGCCTGCAGCCAGATGAGTACTGGCAGCTACAGGGGAGCGCTGCAAAGTGCACATTTAAAGCCTCAGAATGAAAGTAATATAGAAAGGAATATATTGCTGCGTTATAAGACTGCTGCCTGCACCATGGGGGCATTTACAGTGCCCTCCGCCCCTGAGCCTCTTTCAACGGAAGTTTGAAAGTCCCTGATGCCATACCTGCATGGTTTATTGCAGAGAGTCCATGATGGCAACCCAACTTCTGAGAGCTGAAGGAGTGTGGGAGCCCCTCTACTGAGAACGAACATGGGTCAAATACCCCGATCTATGGAATTTCTTCCACTCAGGAGGGTCTACAACCATGTTTTAGCTCACTGCACCCTTCACAGAGGAGAAATAATTTGCACATCAGTCTTTGTCCCACCCACAAGGGCAGTCCAGCACCGAAATGCCTGGCAAATCTCCTCTGAACAAGAGCACCATCAGCAACCAGAGACACGTGTTTCGGCCAAGTCGGGCCTCATCAGTGAGTTGAAGTTGAGCCTCTGTAAGACACAGTGACCAAGGGGTCTTTCTGTGCCTGTTCAGGGGACCTGCCAATCGAAGGGGGCATCTTGCCTTCATGTTGCCCCCTCCGACAGGCAGCTCTATGGCATTGTGCAGCCATGACCCCTTGTGCCAGGCTGTGTTCCCACACTTTGCTGGGGCTCGGCTGAAGTGGCTGCAATTTCATACCGATCGTGCAAGATTGCTCAGTCTAGTCCAGCACTTGCATCCCATCCAGAATAGTGAAAACGATTCCAGGCAGGCGACCACTTTGCTTGCCTTTGCCCACTGTTCGTGAGCTTTTCCGAGGCCCCTTGTGAATTGCCTGTGCTTCCCAACACCTGGCTGCAACATTAATATCCAGATTTTTTGGCAAGCTTTTCCACCAATGCTGGCACCGCGATGGTGTTTTCACACTTTGCCGTGACTGGACTATAGTGCTGTGTTCTCTTACTGTCTGTGCAAGATTGTTTTGTGCCATTAAAGGCAGATTTTGAGGTGCATGCAAATGTATGAAAGTGTTCTTCCATAAAGGAGGTACACTTTCCTTACCAACACCGTATTCTGATAGTCATTTGGCCTCATTATAAGTTTGCCGGTCCGGTAACTACAGTACTGGTAAGCTTGCCGGTACCATAGTTACCAGACCGGCAAACTACGAGTTCTGCTGGTGGGTGCCTTCACGCCCACCAGGTCTGACCTGGCGGGCGTACCGGCACCCGCGAGCAGAGCATGTCAGATGCACCGGCACCATTCTGAATGCATCCAACCTCCCCATGGGGCTCAATGGGAATGAGGAGCATTTCATTCCGGCGCCCGCGAAAGGGCAATTACCAGGTCCGGCAGAAGCGTAATGACCCGGTAATTGCCCATTCGCGGGTGCCGGCAAATTTCACAAATTTGGTGGCAGCCTGCCGATTTTACTGGCAATGCTACCGCCAAGCTTGTAATGAAGCCCAGAATGTGGTGCCGGGACACGAACGCCTCAGCTTTTGCGTGTGCATGATGTATGGCTTGAGAACAGCCCTAGCAACCGTAAGGAGTGCAGGGCATCCCTAGCAACCAAGCTGAGGAGTGTGTTGCAGGCAGCTGCCTTGCCCTTGGCTGTAGGGTGAGAGACCTTCTGACACTTGCCACCTATGAAGCTTGCGGCGGAGCCTAGCAAGGCACGCTGTGTGCTGGCTGGGTACCGGTTCTGGAGCAGCTGAAGGGTCCTCTGAGGTCTTTATCTCACTCTGTTCCCTGGGGATCTTGCTTCCCTCTTTGGATATCCCTAGCCTTCCATCACTGGCGGAAGATGATAACGTAGACAGGAAACCCAAGAACCTTTCATATGTAACTGTGTCCAGCTGACGCTGCTCTGCAACCATCAGGAAAGCAGGGCAGCCACATGGAGGGGATTCTCCTACCAGCAGCACAACAACTCAAAGGAGTTCACACTCTTCCCTTTATAAATATGGCATTTGCTAGACCGCACCAGCACGTCTCTAGTTTAATGAAAAATTAAGAAAGTTTCTTAATTTAGAAAAGTGGCAGTCTTAAGAACTGCTTGCAGTGCCGCTGGAGCACATGTTTCCCCCACGGGTGATTTTAGCAGGTTTTGCTGCTGGAAAGCGATCCCCCCTCCAACACTTCCGAATGGCGGTGCTGGAAACTGGAGGGAGAATGTCGTATTTCTATGGCGGTGCTGGAAACTGGAGGGAGAATGTCGTATTTCCATGGCGGTGCTGGAAAATGGAGGGAGAATGTCGTATTTCCATGGCGGTGCTGGAAACTGGAGGGAGAATGTCGTATTTCTATGGCGGTGCTGGAAACTTGAGGGAGAATGTCGTATTTCCATGTCGGTGCTGGAAACTGGAGGGAGAATGTCGTATTTCCATGGCGGTGCTGGAAAATGGAGGGAGAATGTCGTATTTCCATGGCGGTGCTGGAAACTGGAGGGAGAATGTCGTATTTCTATGGCGTTGCTGGAAACTTGAGGCAGAATGTCGTATTTCCATGTCGGTGCTGGAAACTGGAGGGAGAATGTCGTATTTCCATGGCGGTGCTGGAAACTGGAGGGAGAATGTCGTATTTCCATGGCAGTGCTGGAAACTGGAGGGAGAATGTCGTATTTCCATGGCAGTGCTGGAAAGTGGAGGGGTGAATGTCGTATTTCCATGGTGGTGCTGGAACCTGGAGACAGAATGTCGTATTTCCATGGCGGTGTTGGAAACTGGAGGGGGAATGTCGTATTTCCACACTCTTTAGGTCATGAGCTCAGAATCGGCCCCCAGGTGTTGAGGGCGTGTATTTTCGTGCTCCCTTCCAAAGGACGTGTAAAACCCCCGGCCACTGTACCCAGAATGTTGAAATGCGTACCTCTGTCGCCTTTGTTCGGTGTTGGCCATCGTTGCTGTGTCCGTTTCCTACTGACCGTGTTAATAGCGATGCTTTGCACACACGTGTCAGCTCAGGCCACCGCCGCTGCTGGCATGTTCGCACCGTCCACACACTGCGCAGGAGCCCGTCTGATGTGCTTGCATTTCCTTCCTGCCTGCGCAAGGTTGCTTTCCAAATCATTCAATGTTCAGTGCTGATGGTGTAAGAAGATCGTAGGAGCCACGCCCAGCATAGACTCTCATAGCATCAAAAATACTCTGGGTATCACACATATAGTGCAGTCTGTGGGACACCTTGCATACAATTACCACCCAACAGGTGTCTCATTTATCGAACTCAGAATCATGAAAGGATGCGTTGGGACCCTTACCTGCAGATCACAAAAACATCCCAGCAGCTAGTGCTCAACCCGCTCTGCTAGCTTACTGCCATTCAAAAGGTAGATTGAAATGTTATGTTATCATCACTTATATAGCGCACGGTCGACCAAAGGCATCATGGCGATTAAGGAGAGAGCGGCAACTAGGGAAGTTAGAAAAAGTAGGTTTTAATTCTCTTTCTGAACTGAAGATAATTAGAGATTTGTTTGATGGCCAAAGGAAGCTCATTCCACAGAGTAGCTGCAGCAATTGAGAAAGCTCGCCCACCTACACGTTCACGCTTGTATCTAGGAACTAGAAGCATTTCTGCAGTGGCGGAACGCAGATTGCGCGTAGGATAGTAGCGAGAACATTTCGCTTGGAGATACTCCGCACCCCGATTATGAAGAGCACGATGAACAATACATAAGGCCTTAAACTCCACCCGTTGGGCCACCGGGAGCCAATGCAGAGTCCGAAACACCGGTGAGATGTGGACTCCGTAAGGGGTATCAGAGGCCACCCGAGCGGCCAAGTTCTGTAGGAGCTGCAGTCGTTTTATCAGTTTCTTAGGCTGGGCCAGATATAAAGAATTGCAGTAGTTCTCTGCGATAGTACCAAGGCGGCCACTACCGTGGGACGATGAGGAGCCGGGATCAGGGGCAGCACCTTCCTCAGGATTTTTAATTGGAGGTGGCCAACCTGACACACTGCCATAACCTGTTGGTCCATAGACAGAGTGGCTGATAGCATGACACCCAGGTTTTTTACTTTCTTAACTGGGGTAGGTAGGGGGGCCAAAAGGAGGACACCCAGAGTTTCGGGTCAGGAGGGCAACCCTCCACCATCACCTGGGCCTTGTCACCGTTCAGCTTGAGCCAACTGTGGCCCATCCAGTCCCCCACCGCCGCCAGACACCCCCGCAGGCACGACGACACCTCAGATCGATCCAGATCTAAAGGGATCAATATCTTGGTGTCGTCAGCATATGAGTAGCACCTGACGCCGAATGAGTGGATGAGACACACTAAGGCCCAGATATAAATGTTGAACAGGATAGGCGACAGGGAGAAGAAAGAAAAGGTGGCATAGCTAAGGTCTGTGAACGGTCCGCAAGGAATGACCTGAACCAGGCTAGTACCTGCCCTGAGATACCAAACTGTTGCGACCACCGCTATGCGCATTTGTTTAGTGTTCGAAGTTACACCCTCTGAAGTGTGTGTTCCGATTAATGTTGAAGTCACTGACGCATCGTCCCGGGAGGATAGCTCAGGGGCAACGTGCTCACCTTAGAAGCAAGATGACATGGAGCAACACAGGCCCGATCCCTGGGTCCGCGCTTAGAAACCTCTGGGTATGAAGCGCGTTATAAATACGCAACTAACATCGCCTCCCGGGCTGTGTGAGTGCTTTAAAAATGCAAAAGAAATGCTTCCGTGCAGGCAGCCTCCGGTGTTTGCCTTTGCTCGCTCAGTGGTCGCACTCTCTGCTGTGGCATCTCTCTGCAGTGTGTGCGGTGGACACTGACTGGCCGAGCACTGACGCAGTCAGCCCCCGGTGTTTAGTAGCAATTGTCCGAGCCCCTGTCGCCGAGGTCCGTCAACTGCGCCAATGAGAAGACGCATGTTATCTGAGTATATACTCCGTCAGAGCTTTTAATGTACAGTAATAACACTCCCTTTACAGAAATTCCTTCAACCAAAACCAACAGGTGTTTTGCCTCCCTCCCCCTTCCCGTGTCTTTTACAGGGCCGTAGTGCATGCACAATCATAAGTGTGTGATAATAGCACCTGTAGTGTGGGCCCCAAGGCAGAAAGATGCACCGTCCCAAGCCGTGGTGCGATATAAGGCGTGAGGTCTTCCCAAACGAGGCGTGTACATTGAAAGTGCAAACACGGCATGAATAGATTGCATTGATTATTTGACATCTTGTTTGAGACCTATCCAGAATCAGTTGCCAACGTGAGATCCGTTTTATCCCAAATACTGTTTTATCACCTTCAGCTTAGAGCGTAAACCCAACAGGGTGGGCTAGGCGCCTCTTGGTAGGGGTAGAGGTCTAGTGCAACACATATAGTGTCATCAGGGGTAGTTACTGATTGAGCAGTCAGGCTTATTTCAAGAGGAAGATGTGAGCTGTATGTAAGCATGCTGAACCTAGCTAGTAATGCAATTCAAAGAAACACTTACACATACATTTATATTAAAATATAGATGTATTATATGTACGCAAGAATCACCTTTAAATACTTAGCACAATAAACCAGAATACTTTAGGATACTTTTCAAAGGCCACTGCTTAGTTTGTAGTTGCTCACAGTTACATTTGTTACAGCTTTTGACAATTACATTTGTATCGTATTATCGTAATAACACACACTCGCGAATCTTAGCAAAAACACAGTCAGGACGTTTACTCTGCATACACATATAAAATACGGACTTTTGGGAATACATTTTTTTTGTTAGTGTTATGCTAGCAAGGCTTAAGGTTCTAGAGGCAGTTTCTTCGCAAAGCACGTCTTTTAAGTTCCAAAACGCATCCCTAGCTAAAGGCAGTTCGGAGAGGGCTTAAAATCTTGAAAAGCAGCAGAATACGAAAAATTTCCTGTGGATGCTTTAGAGTCTCTAATCGTTAAGATGTAGCAAGATTAAACCAGCCTTGGAGACCCTGTTAAGGACTCGCTAAAGGGACACAAGCAGTGTCTTGAGTCGGACTTGGGGGGGGGGGGGAGCACCCTGCACACCTCTACATGCACTCCACCGCTCTGGAGCGACTTTTCGGATCAAGGTAAGCAATACCCCCCACCCCCAACCCCCGACAGTACCTTAGGTTTTAAGAAATTATTTTGGCTGGATTCTCCTTGATGTGGCAGCGCTGGACCCGACCTCGGGATTCCTTGATCCGATGATGAAAGGCAAGAGAATGGAGGGGATCTCTCAGCAGCAGTCCCGAGAGAGGATCTCTGGCACAGAATTCAGCAACTTCTCTGGTCACTCTGCAATTTTGGCACCTTTTCTGCAGCACCAACAAAGGACGCAATTCACCCGATCAATCTTCTTTGGTTCTGGAAGTCTTGCACTCTGGTGAGGGGTCTTGGATGGGTCAAATTGTTTCTCCAGAGGTTTAACTGGAGCAGAGCAACAAATTGGACAGATTCTACCTTTCCACAACGATGCACTTCAATTGGGTCAGAGTTCTCCTGGCATTGGGGTTCGGCAGCTCAGGAGAGGCACAGTACCTCAGGAGATGGCTCAGAATAAAGTTAGTCTTGGGACTTGCTGTGCCCACCAGTCAAAGGGAAGGAGTCGTCCTCTTCAGAGTTACTCTGCGGCACAGAAAACAGGGTCAGGACAGCAGTGGTTACTTCACTGTGCTGCAAAGGGTCTGCAGGCATCTCTGGTCGACTTCTTCGGTTACTTCAGTTACCAGTGATCAACTTGCCTTTCACCCCAGGAACCTCACCTTTTATTCAGTTCCAGCACACACCTCTGCAATGTCTCTGAGCTATTTACAGAAAGGGGAGGGTGGCTGTCCAATCCGGACTGCCAGACCCCCAGTGGGAGTTGGTTCCATTCAAGCACTCCCCTCTGCTCTCCGCTCCTCTCCCCCCTACGCCCCCTACTAGGACAGTAGAAGGGCTAACAAAAGTTGGGCAGCAGGGGAATCACCCCAGCCTCCCAAAAGGTTCAGGGTGAGCCAGAGGCCTAGAAGTGTGCTGTAGACACCAAGGGTGAGTTAGTACATGTGTGGGTATAGGGTGTATTCAGAGTACCACATCAGCTTAGAAATAGCAGCCATTTTGAAATCAAGACCTAAGGCTGCGCTGCAGCCAGGGCAGTAGTCCCAGGCCGTCAACATGGAATTAAGTGTGTGCATGTGGGAATAGGTTGTAACATAGGCAGCATTGAGAAAGGCCAGAGCCGTAGAGATTCATGTACCTTCCATTGTCTCATACTGCCATCATTCATATCCTAGGAGGAATGTGCCCTACAAGGCCATGAGGGGGGCTGAAAGCTCTCTGCAAAAAGTCATCCCACGAGGAGGAGGGCACGAGGCTCCAACCATTCCCAGTCGTAAAATATAATGCTCATTTGCTCCTGCCCCAAGACCCCAGCATTCCAAGATATCAGCCAGTTCCAGACCACCAACCATAAAACTGTTAGATCAAAAAAGATCAGAAAGCAGGAACGGCTGCCCCCCACCATTAGGTCGTGTGATTTGTGCTGCAAGGTGCCAGGAGGGCAATCTAAAAACCAGGATGTGGAGCTTTGGAAGGGCACCAATTTGTATGGAATCAAGTTGGGGTTGCAAATCATAGTGACCTCGAAAGTATTCTCCTAGCCATTGTCTGCAGTACCACGTGCTCGTTAAAGTAGAGATAGGGAATGCATTGTTTTTCTACTCATAATTAACAATTAACTGCAGCATCGCCCCGATGACCTTCCAGAATGAGCCCACGTGGAAGAAGACTGTCAGAAAAGGCTGGCACCAATGGCTTGGCATCCCTTATTGAGCAGGGAGCCTATGTGTAGGATCACACCAACCAGCTGTTCCGATTTGTACCCTATGTAACTTACATCATTGATGACGCTGTGCACCCTTTTAACGTATTGCTCGTCCTGAATTTGCAAGAGTGCTGCATGGCAGCACACTTCTATCTTTATCTTTTTGTGGAAATAAAACGTATTCTCTTTGTAAGGGTTGTGCTGGGCCTTTTTCCCTAGTGGGTTGTATTTTTTCTGGTGCGAGCGTTGAGGGATGTCGCTACATTTTTGGTGATCCTGCGTAATCCCAGTGACGGCGGCAAAGACGGAGGCATGGTCTTTGTCAAGATGGATAAAGACTTGGCCATTTGTGAGCTGTTTTTCCTTTCTGTTCAGCTCCTCGTCCGTTGTAGAGTGGAAGAGGTCCCCCCCTTCGAACGGAACATCCAAGATGCGTTCCTGGACGTCCGGGTTGAATTTCGTTGCACAGAGCCAGGCTGTCCTCATGTCCGTGGCGATACAAATAGCACAGCCACAGCCAGAGGTGTCAATATGGCAGGGATTCTTTGCAACTGTAGCAACGGTTATTTAAACAGAAGAAGTAGGTATCAAGATGACGGGTCAGCAATTATCAACCAGGGGACTGGTTTGAGGCACACTGGTGCGTCAGTTCGCCTAATAGATGGGTGTACGAGACACTGTTACAAAAAAGGCTGCCCATGCACTATTCAGCCCAAGCTACAGAGCTTATAGGGCTCATTGAGGCGTCCATGGGTGCCGCATGACCGTTTATTCTGATTGGCCCTATGTCACCACCACAGTGCACTTAGAGCTGGCGCAGTGGAAAAGCAGAGGGTTCAGGAGAGCGGACGGATCCCCAGTACAGCATGCAGCATTGTTTGACAAGCTGATTGAGGCACTGTTTCAACTCTCACTAACCGCGGTGGTGAAAGTTCACCGCCCATACCAACGATACAGACTAGGTCTCACTCAGTAACGCTGCTGCGGACGTGTCTGCCAAGCAAGCGGCATACCCCCTGTGCCAAATGTTTCAGAATATTTGGTAGTAGCACAGGGACAAGAGCAGTTGCTAGCATCCTATAACTCACTACCAATTGCCCAACTAATTGAATTACAGGGCCGGGCCCCACGGGGAAAAGGAGGACTTGTGGTTGAAAAGAGGGTGTAAGCAGTCCCCCACAGATTTGCAGTAGCAGAAAACTACAGGCAAAGCGGTCATGCCGCAGGAACTGCTGCTGGTCCACCCGTCCCATGTGTCCAAACATATTGCCACAGATATACAGGAGGGCTGGTATGTCCCCAATCTGCAGGAAACCTTGACTAAAATGGTTATTCACTGCACTACATGCCAGACCTACGGCACTGGCCTTACATCAAGAACTATTTGAGGTACCCGGAGGTACCCTACACTGCCCAACAGGGCCATAGCGCAAACTGCATATAGATTACAAGGACGTTGGGGAGATGTTACATGCTCTTGTGTCCCTTCTCCTGATGGGTGCAGGCAGGTCCTTGTGCATCTCCAGACTAAGTGTGCCGCTAAATCTTTGGTCCATGAGGCTATTCCTCGCTGGGGAACGTGTGATGTAATAAGATCTGTTAACGGCACTCACTTTTCAATGAGCCGTTTAAGGAATAACAGCATTCCTGGGCATCAAGCATAGGATGTGCATGATTTACCACCCCAAGGCCAACAGTGTTGTAGAACGGATAAACAGCCTTTTGAAAGGTAAACTGTGCAACATCTGCACCACGTTGAATTACTGGGTGCACTGCTTGCCCCGTGCCTTGTTTAGCATGCGCACGCAACCCTGTAAGGATCACCATTTGTCACTGCATGAAGTGGTGACAGGGTGGCGCATGCACACGCCCGTGTCTCCCATCAGAACAGCATCGGATGCTCACAGGACTGTGTCCGCTCTAGGAGATGAATTTAAAAGTTACTCTTTTGCCTTAACAAAAGCAATAAAATGTATCTCTCAATAGATAGTGCCACTGCTGTTGGAAGAGACAACCAGCACTGAACCCAATTCACCAACAACACTTCTAATACAGCTGCTTCCAGGGGGAACTAAAGTATATTAAGAATTTTGGCCGCTGGTAGAGTGAGCCTAGATTCAACAGCCCCTCTGAGCTAGTCTATGCCACTCCACATGCGATAAAGGTTCGGGAGCTGCGGTCTTGGGTACACCTTTCTGATCTCTGAAGAGCACCTCATGCCGCCCCCCTCCGCTCAAGTTGAGTAAATGCAGAAGTTATATTAATTATAGCACACGATGTCCGTTAATCTGATTAATGCGTTTGATGAAACATTTCTGCATACACATAATGTGCAATTGAATATTGGTTTGCACTCCCCTTCTTAATGTTCCCCTGCAACTGATCTACCTCACCATAGACAAACACTGCTATGTATTTATTGCACAAATGTGCTGGTCTCTCTTTTTCCTTTCTCTTTTCTCACTCTCTTTTTCCTTATATTTTCCTCATCTTACAATGGACGCACATAGCTATACCATTCAACTGAGAATCAGTCCTGTTGCTGCCCCTGGGAATATTCTAGTTATACAAGTGTTTTCTTCCATGTATACCTGTGTTATGCAATGTAGTTTTATATGGGGTGGATATGTAAAAAGGGGAGTGGGGAATAGAAACATACATTACTAGTAGTTCTCTAACACATGCCATTGCTACTGATGTCCTCCTATCAAGCAAAGTAACCAAAACGTACAATACTGCGGCCGCGTACACTAAAACGAAGACTAATAAGTGTTAATAATATACTTACCAACCACCCACCCACATATGGGGAAGCTTGCAAATTTACTTATGCGATCTTTGTTTCCTAATGTGTTTCCCAACATTATTGCAAATGTTACTTCTGTTCCTATTCCTTCAAATGTGAATGCATCAAAACGTTTTAAAAGACAGGTGAGAGGAGCCAAGTATGATAAGTACAGAGGGCTCAGTCTGGACATAATTGAAGATGTGCACCACCCAGAGTTAAGCAATAGTTTGTATGCAGAAATGAACTCGGTGAGGAAAAAGAGGGTTAATGGGAGCGGTTCCAATTTTTCTTTGATACCACATGGGTTGGGGGGCCCCTCAAAGTGTTAATGCCACAGGAAACTCTGCTTTTGGAGGCTCAATGTTTGGTCTATCTGAAGTTATGCAGGCTGCGAAACACGTTTCAAACACGGAAAGTACAACTCGAGATGATAGAACTTATTGAACTGCAATGTGCCTGGAACCCCAGGAGGGTACAGTGCTTGCAAAGGCCATACATGAAGATAAAAGGGGTGAGGTTTGTGGTGAACAGGAGGTAGGAGAGGCAGGGCATGGCCAATGAGCGACATGGCAGGGGGCCTCATGTGATTCAGTGAAGAAATTATCGAAAGGGTGAACAATGTGTGTCGAGGATACTGAAACGAGCATGTGGCAAAACTCACATGGATTGAGGCGATGGAAAAGCCACTAAAGGTGCAAAAGCAGAAAGAATACAAAATGCAACAAGACATTACACATTCCAGATCTCAAGAAAGGTACAGCTGCTGTGATGGATAACTATTGTATCTGTGGTCAGCAAGCGTTCCTGCACCTATCGCCACTATGGAGCAGCATGTGTTCGCTGGCCACGTTGCACTTCGCCCTTTCGTGGTCCCTGAAAAACACCTAATAGTAGGACCTCAGGGCTTTGCCGCCCCAATAACAGCACCAGTGACTGATGCCCTGCAATGCTTCCACTGCCACTGCCTGCATTTCGTATCCTGTTGTGAAAAAGCAGAGGCACTATTGCACAGAAGCAGAGGTCCAACTATCTTTCTCAGGACTCATTGCAGTTGCTGAAAGAAATACCTGATCAATATAGACTGTATAGCAATGAGGAGACATTATTTGCTAGTGCCCAGAATACAAACAGTGGCAAATGCCAAGTGGCTCCAAATTGTCCGCTGGGAAGTGAACCAGTTGGTGAATTACACTGAGCAGGGCCTTAACGTCATCAAGGATGTGATGCGAGCAAACAGATGACCCTGCAGAACTGCTATGTGCTGGACTTATTAACAGTGATGGGGGGGGGGGGGGACGTGCAGCTAAATTGTTGATTCCTGCTGTACCTACATACTTTTAACTGATGCAGATAATGGGTCCCTAAGGCCGATAATAGGGGCCCTGCACACCCTCGGCACCCACATGCAAACAGAAGCGGCTATCCAGAAAAGGGACTGGTTTGACAATCTTTTTTCCTGGGCTCCATCGTGGACGGGAGCAATCATGAAGATTCTGGTTCCAGTGATGATAGTGTTCGGGATCTTCTGCGCATGCCAGATTGGCCTTCGATCCTGTGCCAAAGCAATGCCTAGCAGCACACTGATGATGGTTTCAATTGGGGTACATGGTGCACCTCGTGGTACAAAAGATAGTGCCATCCAAACAGATGACCCTCACAAACCATGCATGGTCAGGTTGGAGCAAAGCCTTCAACCCCCAGGCACCACCACGACTCCCCCAACAGACCCCGAGAATTACATATAACACTGAGTAGACTTAGCAGGGGCTGGAGGGTGAATATGACATGTACCCTCCAAGCAATATGCACAAGCAGGGGAAATCTTACGGTCTATGTGTAGAGCATGGGTGCCAAAGGAAGGGTCACTGACATATTTGGAGGCTGAGAGGTTGGAAAGGGAGAACATAGAGAAGGAGGAAATGGAGACACTTGCTTGGGAATTCATTAATGTGGGATTAACGAAAGGGGGAAATGTTGGGAAGCAGGGGCGATCATCCCAGGCTACCGAGAGGGTGAGGCAGAGGCCTCGAAGTGTGCTGTAGATGCTTGTGCAGGCTCTAGGGGGTGGGGAGGTGTTGCTTAAAGCCACACCAAGGGCGGGTTAGTGCATGTGTGGGTATAGGGTGTATTCAGAGTACATCATCTTAGAAATAGCAGCCATATTGAAATTGAGGCCAAACGCTGCACTGCAACCAGGGCAGCAGGCCCAGGCTGTGAACGTGGAATTGCGTGTGCATACAGGAATAGGTTGCAACATGGGCAGCATTGAGAAAGGCCAGAGACTTAGAGATTCATAAACCTACCATTGTCTCACACTGCCGGCATTCGTATCCTAGGAGGAATGCGCCCTACAAGGCCATGAGGGGGCTGAAGGCTCTCTGTGAAAAGTTATCCCACAGGGAGGAGGGCACAAGCCTCCGACCTTTCCCAGTCCAGCCTTAAAATATAGTGCTCAGATGCCCCCGGCCCCCAACACCTAAGCATTCCAAGGTATCAACCAGTTCCAGACTACCGAACATAAAACGGTTAGATCATCAACCGATCAGAAAAGATCAAAAAGCAGGAACAGCTGCCCCACCATTAGGTCATGGGATTTGTGCTGCATGGTGCCGGGAGGGGCAAAGCAGCAAGCTTAACAACCAGGGGGAGGCACTTTGGAAGGGTGCGGATGAGTCTGGGATCGAGCTGGGGTTGCAAAACCCAGTGACCTCGAAAGTATCCTCCTAGCCCACTGTCTGCAGTAGGAGGTGCTTGTTATAGTACAGATAGGGAATGCATTGTTTTTCTGCTCATAATTAACAATTAACTGTAACTTTGCACCCAGTGACGCACCAGGAGGAGTCCACGTGGAAGAAGACGGGCAGAAGAGGCTGAGACCAATGGCCTGGCAATCCCTTGTGGAGCAGGTAGCCTTTGTATAGGCTCACACCAACCAGCCACTTGGATTTATAGCCTATGTAACTCACCTCGCTGATGAAACAGAGTGCTCTTTTAATGTGTTGCTTGTCCTGATTTTGTCAGTGTTCCTTGGCAGTAAAGTTCTAAGCTGGCGCATCCATAGTTTTGTGGAAATAAAACTTGTGCTGGACCTTTTTCCCTAGTGGGTTGTATTTTTTTCTGGTGTGAGTGTTGAGGGGGCTTCTCTACACAAAGAACAACCGCGCCTGTAATGGCAAAGAAGAGAGCCACCAAGTTAGTACTTGGGTAGCTCTATTGTGCACAGCCAAGTTAGAAACTCACACAATAGTTGGTAGAACACCTCCAGTAACACCAGCCATACTAGAAGGTTGTCCATGTGATTAGAAAACCACAGGAGCAGAGAGAAATGGGATACCAAGTATCCCCTTGGCACTAAACATTAGGTGGTGTGTGCCAATCTCTCAGACTATAACGTTTTGGGAGAGATACTAAGTATCTCTCTATCCTTAAGAATGGTAGTTACTCTAGTATAAAGAAAAGCATCTCAAAGGAGGACCCCAAGGTTTCCCACAAACACTGCCCATAAGAAGCTGGATGCTGCAATAGTAAAACACATATGCATTAAAAGAGATATGGAGGAAAGTAGACTCCATAGGACAGTAAAACACAAATAGAGTTCCAAAAGACAGAGGCCATAGGAATGAATGAGTGGAAAAAGGCTCCACTCATTCAGGATTAAAAGAAAAACAGACATAAGTCCTGCAAAAAAGTGCTGGGGGTCTTACTAAGCGAGGGGATGAAGCATACAAATGATACATCTCCCTAACACTTACCTTGTGTGTAATAGGTGATGTCCATGCACCAGGCTGTGTTCCGCCTTAACAGCACTGCACCGTCATTTGGTGTTTTCACACGGCAAAGAATGAATGCCATTTCGTGTGTGCTAGTTATTTACCATGTGGTGTTATTGAATTTTAATATTGCGGGCACCAGCTGTGAACAAATTACGGCTGCCAGGCAGTGGTTTCACTAGAAATCAGTATTATGGGGGTGGGAGGGGGCATACCATAGGGCTGGGGGCAAATCTACAAGGGAGGGATGCAGAGTGGTGGAACATCAGATAAGGGTCAACAGACCAAACCGGTTTAAATATACCAATATTTTACCAAGCTAGTTAACAGAATAAAATATCTTTAAGCACGTTTATAGTAGGATAAAGACAATACAAGTGTTGCATAAAGTTAATATGCATCCTAAACAGTCAACACGTTCAATAGTTACAAAAATGCACTATGCACTCAGCAAGAGACTGCATTCTTTGAACTCCAGCAGACATTACTCCCAGCACAGCCTCAAATAATGTGCAGTTCCAGGTGGTGTTTAGCAGAAGAGACCTCACTTCCAGCTCAGCTTCACATATGAGCCAGTCAAAGGGAGTCAGTTAAACAGGAGAGATATCACTCATACCTCAGTTTGATATCCCTCATACCTCAGTTTCAATCGATAGTCAAGGACCGTCTTTTTAATAAATGACATATCACCTCCAGGCGCAAGTACAGAGGGGAAAGAAGGCAACTGCTCCCTTGGTTCTTTAGCAATGGTTGCAGGAATCTCCCGTTGCCCCTATAGAATTGTTTACAGTTTCTGGTTGTATATCCCATTGGCCGCTCATGTAAATATTTCTTCCAAATATGCCAAAGCAACAGAGCACAGCGAGGGAGCCTGCACCAAACAGAGAATATTTGTAAAATATTGTTGTGGGGAATTTTCCAGAGAGTTTCCCCCCCCCACCCTCCCCGCATCAAGCCTGACCCTTACTGAAGTTCCCTCATGTATGTACTTCTAAGATGGCCAGCAGTGCTGTAGGGATGCCCCACTTTTTCAACTTAACCCACAGCAGTTTACGGTTCACCCAATCAATAGCTTTTGAGAAGTCCATTAATGCTACATAAACTTGGTTTGGAAACCCCTTAACCGTAGTCCTCGTACCATCTTTCATCACCAACAAAATGAGCCCATTCCGTGTAGTCGATTGCACCTTTTCAAAAGCCACCTTGGTTTCTAGGTAGAATACCCCTTTCCTTGATCCACAACTCCATCTTTTCCAACACCAATCCTGCAAAGATTTTTCCACCACAATCCAGAAGGGCAATAGGTCTGTAGTTAGGATCAGATCGATTGCCCTTCTTAAATATTGGGACAATCACTGATTCACTCCAAGAAGCAGGCATTGTGCGGGATTCGAAGATATCCTTAAATAGTGGACCACGTTCGATCAACATTCGACTTGAATAGAACGTTCGTAAGTCCTTTAGGCCCTGCTGAGTGAGAATTTGATGCCCTTTTAATAAGGCGTTAAATATTTCACTGTACAAACTCTTCATCCCAGTCAAGGAAATGGCCCCTACTCACCTTCTTTGTAAGGAGTCCATCACACATTTCCGCCCAGTATAGCTTCCAATCTGATTCTCTGCTTTGGAGTTCAATTCGACCGGCCGTGTCATTATTAATTATAGACCGAAAACGCCTGGTGCTCTTCTGGGTGAGTATATGCAGCATCCTCTCCCCATCATCCTGGATTATTTGGAATTTGTGATTGTGCAGCAAGTTTTTCTGACCTCTTGTTGCTGCCCTCTTTTTTTTTTTTTTTTAACCTGGATTTCTCCATCAAGGAATTGATGACATAATGACGCCAACTCTACCTTATGTTTTTCTTTCTCTCCCACACCTCCAAATCGAAAGCGTGAGCATGGGTATTCTGCCTATTTATAATCTTTCTATTTTTTCCTTCCCAAATAAATTCACTGAAGCCTTTTCTTGTACACTTTCCAATATTATCTTTAAAATGTGCCAGTTTTTGACAAAATCATTACGTCTTTTGCCCCCACAGCTCACAACAAATCCCTGCAGTTCTTCCCATACCTGCGACGTGCCATGCAGTTCAAACATGGCTGCGAGTATATTATGATCACTTAGCTCACTTGGAATGATTTCAAATCTATTACAACGCTTAACCATTAAGCATGATAACATTAGATAGTCGATATTGGATGCTTGCTGCCCTTTTTTCCATGTTGACCTCTTTCCTAGGTCCCCCTTCACATTCCCATTGGCTACCAACAAGTCCCAATTCTCTAGTAATTGGGTAATTGGAATCGAGGTTAGCGAGCAAGTCTTCACAGGTGTTCACGAGGGCAGTTTCTGTGCCACTGGCTGCTCTGAATCCAGACTGGTGGTTGTGGAGACAACCAACAGATTCAGTGTGGTGGATCAGTTGGGAAATTACCAGCTTCTCCAAGAGTTTGCTCAGGAAGGGGGTAATTGAGATAGGGCGGTAGTTAACTGGGCTGGAAGGGTCGGCAGAAGGCTCTTTAAGGCAAGGGTGCACAGGGAGTGTTCGAGTGTTAGTGGGAAGGAGGCTGTGGCAAAGGAGTGGTTGCAGAAATCGCCCATAGATGGGACGTAGTGACCTCATCTAGGGCTATAGGCGAGGAGAGTAGGAGGGCAGGTGGAGGGGGAATCGGAGGGGCAAGGGAGGCATGAGAGCAGGTGAGGGAGGAGGGAAGGGAGTAGAAAAGAGTGAGGACAGGATGTCCTGGGTTTTCATTGTGAAATGTGAGGCCAGTACAGAGGGCCTCGGAGGGCAGAGGAGAAGTGGAGACTGCAGTATGGGTGTCTAGTTCCTTGCAGATTTTGAAAAGTGCAGCCGTATTGTTGGTGGCCCCAGAGATGCAGACTTGGATATGGGCCCTCTTCTTAGAGCAGATGAAGTCTGTATTGCCTTTGAAGCAGGCGGTAGGCCAGCCTGTCAGTGCATGTGCAAGAAGTCAGCCACTTCTTTCGGCAACTCTGCACTTGCGTTTCAGAGAGGCTAGGTCGGAGTCATACGCTTGTAAGCAGGCTTGGAATGGATCCTCATGACAGGGGCAAGGATGTCCGGGGTGTTGGAGATGGAGAGGTGGAGGTTAGCAAGAGTGGTGTCAGCGTGGGAGTTGGTGGGTGGAGGGGGAATGAAATTGAAGGCAAAAGCAGCAACTGGCGCTTGCTTCATCGGTCGAACGACTGAGACAGAGCCTGGCAGTGCAGGAAGAGGTGGGGTCAGACTACTCCAAAAGGAAGAGGAGACTGGACCAGGGGTCCTGTAGATGGTGGCAAGAGTCATTGAGAGGATAGCAGAGAAGCCAAGCCTGCAGACGATGCATGTATGACGGCTGCTCGTGTGAACAATAGAGTGCATGCTGTGCGAATGTTGTGTTTGTGTTGGTCCATGGAGTGGATTTTGGCAAGTGGTGGGGGGTAGGAGGGTTGTACAAAAAAAGCTTTTTAAAAATGCCTTTGAACAATCCGCTTCTCCACCAGCCAGAATGAGCTCTCCTTCTGAGGCGCTGTGAGGTTCAGGGGGACAGAGATGGTATCTTTTTACTGGACCTCTATCATAGAAGTCCTGTAAAAATAAATATATGCTTTCCTCTTGAGCCATCCAGCGCCTCTCATGCACACAACCACATTGAGTGTGTTAAGCCTGTGCGGCCCAGGGGACAGGGATAGTATCTTTTTACTGGACATCTATGATGAATGCCAAGTAGAAAATACCATGTCTGACCCCTGTGCCACCCCCCCCCCTCACGCCTTGCATACGCACAATCACATTGTCTGTGTGATGCACTGGGGCAGGCATGACATTTTCTGCTGGGTATGCCCAGAAGACAATGCCTGCCCAGTCCGCTGGGATTCCTAGCACCTCAAATGCAACATCATGCCTGACCCCTAAGCCCTCCAGCGCCTCGCATGCAAACATAATTATCTCTGCATGTGAGGTGCTGAAGAGCCCAGGGGTAAGGCATGCCATTTATTAATGGGCATCTATGACATTTGAAGCTGTGCTGGAAGTGATGTAGGTCATTTTAATGCAGCCCGTCTAGCCATTTCTTATTGTGACATGACATTTTGAATTGGGCATCTTTAGTAAAGCAAGCATGAGAAGTATTACGTGGTTAGAGTGGCATTTTGATGCAGCCATTTTGGACATTTTCATACTGGAGAATAGTTGGGCTTCAACCTGTACAGATCTTTGAATTGCTTAATGGTTGAGAATATTGAAGGAAAAATAGATCAATTAGCCTTTGAGATTAAGCGAATTCAAAAGAAATTATGCAAATGTTCAATTAAGGCCCTTATTCTATTTTATGTGGGAAAAGTGTTAGGAAAGATTTCTCTTTGCTGCACCTTCTTTATGGAACCTCCAAACGTTTTGATTTTATTTTTGAATCTGGACCTGTACACTTTGCAGTACTGTACTTTTTGCAGTCCAGTGAAGACTTAAGCTTCACTGCACTGGCATTTGCTCATCTGTCATGGGGAAACTGACATGTCCTTCAGGCTGTCAGTACTGGGTACCTGGTCACTGAGTAGATGGAATTGCCATCTTGTAGAGATTTTAGTGCGCGTCTCTCACTTTGGTCGGGATTGTCTGGGTAATAGTGGCTTGTCTTAAAGCCAGCCATCCCTGGCTTGGTGACCAATTTCTCGAAGGTCTCCATCTCGCAAGGTATAGTATCTGGTGGGGGGGGGGGGAGTAGATTTTACTTTCAAACCTGTGGTGTTCTCTTGTTCACGTGACTCATCTGGGACCATGCTTGAATCTGTTTTCCGTTGTTCTGGAAGGTGCATTTCAAAAAGATATTTAATTCGAATATTTCTAAAGAATCTTCTTAACTCGAGTACTGTGTTGAATTCTCTGGACTTTGTTGCTGGGACAAATGATAGGCCTTTCTCCGGGAGTTTCTGTTTCGCTGGAGCACACTTCCTGAACTGTTACACGATCTAGAGGGTTTTGGATACATTGTTATTGACATTGGTCTGTATGTACTGCGATCCTCTGTTAGATGCCCTACTCATCAGACACAGACTTTTGAGCACACACAACATCCATATGGGAGCCTGTGAGCAAGCAATTGCTCGTCTATTTGGCGGCACTACAACACACGTCACTCAAACCAGTATCAGCATGCCACTAGATGGCAAATAACCGTCCATTCTTTGACTTTCTTAAATCTCATGTTCGGAGCAACAAGCATACGTATATCCTCCTTGGGGATCACACACCAAGGATCAGCATATTAGGGATTATAAAAAACATAAAACTGCAACCACAGCCACTCTTTGGTTGCCATGGAAACAAATTACAAACAACAGCTTTTTTTTTTTGCATGATTGTCAGTCGTCACCCTGGCATGGACTATAATTATGTGGCTATCATTTTGGAAGCATATATGAAGCCATTACTCATTTAGATTCTTGCCATGCCACGTCAACAATCAAAATGGCAGCCCGGCATATAAACATCAGTCCCCATGATGACGGCTTTGCTTACTGAAACATTGCCACACGGCAGAGAAATCCACATTGACATGGGTAAGCTAGTCTCCTGCAGGGCGATCAATCTTGCATTTTTACTGAAGCACCTTTTTCTGATCACCCCCACAGATACTCACGATCAGGGAATCTAGTTTCAGTGAACTCATGCAGTACCCATATACAACTCTTCGGCACGCTTGATTCACAAAGTGCAGCTCAGCTTAGCAGCCAGAGACAACGGAACGCTAAGGTAATTCAGATTTCAATACTTGCGATAACTCAAGAAATAAGATTGAATAATCCAGTGAGAGGCACTTGAACCATCGTTCAATTTTTCTTTTTTATTGCATTACAGGCACTACAATCCTGATCAGGAGGGGTTTGACACAGGATGGCAAGCCTGGGATTCCTACTGAGCTTCCCAGCCCGTTAAGTAGAGACAGTGCTGTCCAGCCCGCAACATAAGAGGTGCAACAACATCAATAAGCCACGTTTCAAGTTTCTTCTTGTTAAACACACATCGCAGTTTACACAGGTAAGCAGACATGACCCAATTATGGCCTGTGTTTTCCAGACTTTTCCACATAGATATATATCTGACATGAGTCCTCATTTGTAGATTGGACTTCTTCGATTGAACCAATGAAGATCCCCAGAGGTCACCTGATATGCTATTAGTGTCCCATTCTTTCAGAAACTGTGCTGAGTCGTTCCACTGACACGGTAAGAAATTTACACATTAATTTGGACACAAATTAAGAAAGAGCTATGTTCACCTCCTTACCTATTTCTCTAAACCAAAGTACTGACTCTGCCCCATGTTTTTTCTTGTAGGCAGTACACAAATAGAACACTCCACCTCACCCGTCCTGATGAAGGCACGCTCAAGAAAGGCTTATACTGTAGCCTGCTAGGGCCGAAACACTCCTGTGTAGACCTTCTAAATTCAAATCGCAGTGTTCACCATAAGCACTGATCATATTTGTGAATCCTCAACATCTTGTTATGTTATTGTATATGTTTTGACCCCTGTTGTGCTTCGACATGGCAGTAGGCAATGTATTTTTTAGACTGTTTGTATTGAAATCCGAGTCCCAACTGTCTCAAATATTTATGTGCTACAGCATCACGCATCTTTTGCATGTCTGTTTAATGGAATGTTTGGTGTGTAACTAGACCATTAGGTCTCTACCTTCGATTATAAACATTTATTGCAACTATGAAGGTGTGTCCTTTATATTATATGAAGTAGACTATTGGGTTCTCTGAATAGGTAGGATTGACCCTGTTCACTTGTGATTTTTTGATTAGTGTGTTTTGGCCAATAAATAATAACAGTATTTGTATACATTCCGTCTAAGAGTAATCTGTGATCCCCATTGTGGACCCTTTACAAGCTCACCAGCTCTGAAGAACTTAGCTCAGACAGCCTGTCATTGCTACCTGAACTGGTTTGGCTACAGCTCCCCAGAGTTGTCCCTGTCATAATATAGGTTGGCATTCTATACATCTGTCTACCAGGCTAGAGTATAGTAAATCAGTCCTAACAAATTGGTGAACAGCAGCGGGATGACCCTCTCCACATAACATCTGGGTGTATTGTGAACAGGATCTGTATTGGGTACCAAAGTGTAGAGCAGATAATATTTAAACAGAACTCTAACATGTTGATTGCCTTGTAGAAACAATCAGCTACTGGAATAGATATAATGGAAAAAATAACTTTCCCCACCTGTGCCTCCAAAGTGCATCAGTTAAGAATGTTGTGTGATGACAGGGGCTTAACGGTCTCTGGTACTAAAGCAGAGTTGGTTGTGACAATTCTGGATTTTGAAAGAAATAAGGTTGTGCCTAACTTAGCAAATGGTCCTGATAGTGGAGCTGGGGCCAGACCCAGCACTAGTAATGTACTTGCTGCCACTGCAGTGGCTAATGTTGAGGAGGAGGCGGAAGAAAGTGCATCCTCTGAACTTTGTCACCAGCTCAGATGCTGAGGCATTATTTGACCTGAAAAAGGAGAAACTCAGGCTAAAACATGTTTTTTAAAAAGAGCTAGAGTTCAATATGGCCAGGTTGGATTTTGAGAGGGTGGAAAGGCAGAAAGACAGGGATCACCAGCTGGAGCTTGCCGAGATTCAGGCTTCACATGGTCCTTCCAGAGGATCTGGAGATGGTTCAGGGTTCTCTTCACATCCTAGTTTTCCAAAAGATATGCATGAAGAGAAGAATTACATCATTTACTGGCTTGTAACTTTTGAGTATGCATGTGAGGTACAAGGAGCGAGTGACGCTGATAGGATTGCATGGCTGATCAGCTGCAATGCCATTATGTAAATATCAAACACTGATACATTAGACTTTGTGAAACTAAAGCAATCTTGTATCCTCAAGTTTGGGAAGACTCCTGCCCAATACTTGAGGAGGATTACAGAGTATAAAAGAAAAGAACGTATGACCTATGTAATTCCTGTTGCAGATTCCTTACACAACTTGTGGGGCTCGATAGAGGGCTATCAAGTAACCACCTGTGAGGTTATGATCAATGTGGTCATACTCAAACATATTTTCGCATCTTGTTCCCCTGAGCTCAAGCAGCATTTGGCTGACTCAAAGGAGTTAAACCAAAGAGGCTAGCCATTGCTGCTGACTTATGGGTATCACAGAGTGTCCCATAAGGACAAGCCTGCTTCAGGTAAGCAGGTGGAGGGAAAGAAGCAGAGAAAGAAAGAAGGTGGAGCGACTGATAAAAGTCGTGTCCAAGAAGGCCCACAACAATTTTAATAAGGGGAATTCATCAGAATCGAGTCAGGGTAGTGGGACTAAGCCTACCAAACATGTTAGTGGTTTCTCCAAGCCTCCCCATGTGTCAAGTTCCAGTGGGACTTGCTACACTTGTGGAGCAAGTGACCACAGGAAGGGGGATCCCCAAATGTAAAGTTAAGCCCTGGGGGATCCACTCTGCCAGTCTGGCCTTCTCTCAGTAGGAGGAAAAAGAGATGGCAGGGGTGTCCTTCCATTTATACTGCATTCCCTCAGAGGAAGAGTCTGAAGTTAGTCTAGATTCCTTGGAAACTAGTAGTGCTGGAACATTGGCTCCCATCCCAGTCCTGTTGCATAGTGATCATTCTTATGAAGATAGTGTTCAGGTAGGAGGTGTAAATACCTCGATTGTTAGGAACATTGGGTCCAGTCCTACTGAAGTAGCTTCCTTCATGGTAACCCCACAGGTTCTTGCCAGAGTTCCTGTGGGGGATACTCAGATGGCTGGTAGGACCTCTCTTAATGTTCCAGTAGCTCCCTGTCATTCAAGCTGTGTATAGGGAAATGGTCAGGACATCTGTCAATATGAGGGGAGTGGTTCCTAGAAGAGTGCTGGGTGTGTTAAGTCTTCAAGACGTGGTTCCAGATAGGCTTTCACCAGACCCTTTAAGCACTAGGTCTCAGAATCAGGATGTCTTATCCAAGCTTAAGAGAAAGCCTAGGCCTAAGGGGAAACTCACAGCCAGAGGAGTCAGAAACAGAGGGGAGGAGAATATTCCTCCTGCCTTACCTACAACTTATGTTGAGGTAGTTGGAAGAGTCCCTATTCCCAGTTTGGGAGAAGGACCCCCCAGAAAACCTTGAATCCTATGGGCCTCCTCAGCTGCCTAGTATACAGGCAGAGGGGAGTCCCAGGAGAGAGAGAGAGAGAGAGAGAAGTAGGGGCTAACAGAAAAGTAAATCATCATGGTTAGGCCTATGGAGAAAGACCTGCTTCCAATGGGAAGATTCTCCTCCAGTGAAGCAAAGGATTCACAAGGAAGGTGGGTTACTGCAAAGTGAGCCCACAGAGCCCACCAGAGAAAACCTTGAGAGGTTGGAGGTTACTCAGGTTACAAGGCCCTTCCTCCTACAGTTGGTGTGCGACATTCCCCAGGCGATGCATCCTAGTGTCAGGATATCACCAGTGTGGTCTAACACATTCTTTTTTTATTTATTGTGCATTAGCCAATATTTTTTTCTCTTTACACATCACATTTCTAGACCAATACAAATAATTTAAAACGATTTACACAATAGAAATCAAGCACATAAACAGTAAAAGAAAAGATCATACATTTGCAGCGATCATCCAATTTCAACTCTTAATAACCGTCCAAATTTAGATCTCTTAGAACCGACCACTTCTGAGGTCAGAAATATTTAATTACCAGATGATAATCTAAGCCAAAATTCCTCTGTGTCCAACCATCTAACATCATGAATAAATCTTTTCAGTCTAACATCCCTTGTACCCAGACATCCAGATAAAAGATGTTTTATCATTTGATGTTCAATATCATCACATTTATCACACCAGTTATCAGATAAGGCTGAGTCTCTGACTGATTGAATTTCCAAAGTGGGGAGTATGTTGAGTCTGAATCTCCAAAAAAAAGATCCCTTGATCTCTGATCCAGGTATTTGGTCAAGTAGGGGGGCAAAACCACCCTTTTTTTTACCCATAATGGAGAATTGCCCTCCTCATTTTTTCTTCTGTTTCTAACCAATCCCAATTTTACATCCACTCTCCTACTTTTGTTGGATTTTGACACATTCTTGCTGGCCCATGATAGTGGTCCCAGAAGAAAACCACTACAGGAGTCTCACTCTCTGTCACCAGGTTGACAGGGGTGAGACAGGAATTCAATTACTCCAGATTTCACGTTTAAGAGTGGACTTGTTGCTACCAGAGACAAGGCCTAATTTGATTAGCCCCTTGCGTCTGGAGACCTCAGGCAACAGGCTGCAATTGGCGATTGCGGATCCCAATCCCATATGCCCTTAAGCCACCCCAAAGAGAATGACTGCCAAGTCAGTCATTGACACCCTACTGTATGACAGTTCCAGAGTTAGCTCCTCTACTGTGCTCAGTAGTGGTCAGACCCAGTGGAAGGATCGTGAATTGACCTATCAAGTGTCACTGAGCCGTCATCCACAGGAAGATGGTCTGAAAGAGATCTGTCAGATCTCTCATGAGTTTGATTGGCGCCCTGAGTGAGCCCCAGGGAAGGAGGTGGGACCTTCTCCTGTCAAACATATGCAACAATGTTCACTAGAATATCATTTTTAATTCATTTTTTTCGCACAAGTAATACAAACATTAAAAAACGTGTAAATACAGCATATTACTCTAAACAATAAAATTATGCCACCTCACAAAAATCAAAGTCACAAAGTACTTGATTACAAAACAGTGGCAACTTAATTCTTCTTATTCCCCACTGTGTTGAACAAGCCCTTGTGAGGTGGCATCATTTTATTGTTTAGAGTAATATGCTGTATTTACATGTTTTTTAATGTTTGTATTACTTGTGGGAAAAAAATGAATTAAAAATATTTTAGTGAACATTATTTGTGTATGTGCACATAATACGCAGCCCATATCTGCATCTGCTTAGTGGGAGACATCAATTGCTGTGGGTACATTTAATATATACATTATGATCCTCACGAAGTAGGAGGGGATATCACCTTTATGTGGGCTAACCGTTAAAGGATAAAAACTGTCATAGCCACTAACCAAGAGCCATCACTTTCATCCTCCAAAGGGTTCAAATGGACGCTGTCCTGGCGCCTTTGGCGCCAGGCTCATAACAAAGTGTGCAAGAACCAAAGATTAGGTGAAAACCCAATCATACAGCCGCTCTCTGAAATCCCAAACTGGGTTCTGTGTTAGTTGTAATTTTACTATGTATAGTTCTTTTGATCCAATCTTGGAAAAATACGAAAGTCAAATATATAGTGGTTTTTCAATGTTGGTTTTATCCATTAAGTAGAAAATTATTTTATAGAAAGAAGTGACAAGTAGCCACTAATAACGTCCTTCGTGAGGAAGAGATTGCCATAAATCACTCTATCCGTAGACTTATATTGTGCCAATGCATTTCGGAATACAACAAATTCCTTCATCAGGGCAAGTCTAAAACATAACATTCAAATGCAATTGTGCCAACCATCCCATGGTTAATATCCATATAAAATAATTCCCATATTTAGAACAACGTAAGTATATAAATATCAACATGAACAGTCATCATCCAAATAGTTGAAAAAATATGAAGGTAAACACATACCCGACAATGTAATGAGCCGAATCAGAAGGCAGGTCAAAAAATATAAAAAGAAACAAATCAGTACAAAGGTAAGTAAAGATGTCCTATAACAAAATGGAGGGAATTGGGTCCATTACCTGATGTAGGTGAGTAATGGCGAAATCTATGTTTCAGAGGCCAGGCTGCTCCACCGTGTGCGGCGAGCAGGTACTGTGAATGGTAAAGTAAATATGTATGAAGGACCTATCCAAAGTGTAGCTAATCGCTAATAGAAAAAAACAAGCGTGGATTGTAGCTTACCATATGTAGAGAACGGAGCGGAGAAGTTCTCTCTGCGTCTGCTGAAAGCAGACTGTCTTCGTTGCATCGGCGTGTTGCCGAGCAACCTGGTTTTATAAGACACGTGATTAAAGGCAGAATGTCCTCCTTGCATCGGCGCGTTGTCGAGCAACTAAGTTGTGTAAGACACGTGATCACGGCTCCATGAAGAGGAGCACGAGCCGCGACCCGTGTCTGTGAACTGGTCAATGAGCTTAAATATGATAAAAAAATACCTAATTTGTGAACCTCCTGGGTTAGTAATGATAAAAGTCATCACCTAAGAATCAAAAAGAAATAGGTAGTCTATCATCCATGGACATAGAAAAAATACTAAGATTGACTGAACCCAATTGGATAAAAGTAATGGCTGTTTCATGAACACCTCAGATGAGGCTATACTATTATGAACGTGCCTAAGTTGGATGGATGGAGCCTAGGGAGCAACCCTAGGGCTGTACCTTATATTGATAGTATGTGCCTTAATGCCGCTAGTGGTGTCGTCCAGACAGACAGCACCTCGGGTCCTGGGGGAACTCCAGGATGCGCAGCATGCAGGACATTTTAAACATGGGAAACATCTCTTATTCATATACATTCGAGTGACCCTCAACATTCAGGTCATATGTGTACTGGTGTCAATCTAAACCAAACGATGCCAAATACAATAAAAGAAAACAATTAGAGAAAACAATTAGAGAAAACAGTGAAAGTTGATCTCCTCATTTAACCCATTGGGTGCCAGACTGCCAAGTTTGTCAATCCAATATGTCTCTCTGCGATTCAAACGTTGGCATAAATCCTCATGAGGGCTATTCTTGGTTAGAACTTCCAAAATCACAAATTTTATTTGTGACACGTTATGTCCATTGGCCATCCAATGCCGTGCCACGGCTGAATTGATGTTTGCATTGCGAATACAGGATCGGTGTTCACCCCACCTTAACTTGGCTGTTCGGGTTGACTGTCCCACATAAAATTTCCCACAAGGGCATTTAATGCCATAGATGATATTACTGCTGTCACATGTGGCAAAAGTCTTAAGCATAATCTTCTGCCCCGTCCTTGGATGGTTAATGGAATTTCCTTTAAATAACAAAGTTACAGTTGACACACTGTAAACAAGGAAAAGTCCCAGTTCGCTGTGTCATAGGTTCCCTGGCTGTAGGTTTCGTCTGCACCAGTTCATCTCTTAGGTTCCTACTGCGTTGGTATGCAAAGATTGGTTTTTCACTAAAAATATCTTGAACTCGGATGTCATTCTTGAAAATCTCACAATGTTTCATAATAGTTTTCTTGATTTTGTTACTTTGCGTAGAGAACTTAGATACAAATACTGGTGACTTCAATTCTCTCTTATTTTTGGGATTCTGTTCTGATAATAGAGTCTCTCGTGATAAGGCATCAACTCTGTCAGATGCCAGATCGAGTTCATTCTGCTTGTATCCCTGGGCCAGAAATTTTTCTTTCATTTCCATCTGTTGCATTCTGTAGTCTTCAGGATCACTCACTATTTTCTTGACCCTAAGTAATTGACTGTATGGTAGATTCTTCAGTAGGCTTGGCTGATGGAAGCTGAGGCGGTGTAGGAGATTATTCCGATCTGTCACTTTCCGAAACAATGAAGTGCTGTAGCTAGTAAGTTGCTTTCTGACTTGTACATCAAGGAATGTTATAATTTCATGTGAGAGCTCCATAGTGAACTGTACCCTCTGGTCGATGCTGTTTAGATACACAAAAAATGTTTCAAAAGACTCTGGTTCCTTTCCAAATTCCAAAGATATCGTCTATGTATCTCGTCCAGATCCGGATGTCCTTATTCCATTCTTGTTTATTCAATACATGGTCTGTTTCAAATTTATGCATGAAACTGTTGGCATATGGGGGTGCCATGGTGGCTCCCATTGAAGTCCCTGCAGTTTGTAGAAAAAAATTGGTTGCCATATTGAAAATAGGAGTTCTCAGCAATAAATTGTAACAATGCCAGTATGAATTCCTTCTGGGCACGTATCTCAGGTGCTTTCAGTAACAGCCATTCTACAGTCTCTATCCCCAGGTCATGGGGTATAAAGGTGTATAAACTCTTCACGTCTATAGTAAACATCAGATCTTCAGGCAAAGGTGTCAATGAGCTAAGCTTTTGCAGGAAGTGGGTGGTATCCCTTGTGTAGGTGTTGGTCTCTTGTATCAATGGCTGTAGTAAGAAATCTATATAGATCCCTAAAGGTTGGTTAATGCACTCTATCCCTGCAACAATTGGTCTACCTGGTGGTTTGATGGCATCTTTATGGATCTTCGGCAACGTGTAGAAATTAGGTATTCTAGGATGTTCTTTCAAGAGAAATTTTTGTGTATGCTCGTTGATCCAATCCAATTCAAATGCTTTTGCTAGGAGGCGCTTCAAATTCTGTTTGATCGAAAGGGTGGGATCATGGTCCAAACTAGCATATGTGGTTTGGTCTTGAAGCTGTCTTTTACATTCAGCATCATAGTCACATGTATTCTGAATAACCAAGGCTCCTCCCTTGCCCTGATGAAGGAATTTGTTGTATTCCGAAATGCATTGGCACAATATAAGTCTACGGATAGAGTGATTTATGACAATCTCTTCCTCACAAAGAACATTATTAGTGGCTACTTGTCACTTATTTCTATAAAATAATTTTCTACTTAATGGATAAAACAAAACCACTATATATTTGACTTTCGTATTTTTCCAAGATTGGATCAAAGGAACTATACATAGTAAAATTACAACTAACACAGAACCCATTTTGGGATTTCAGAGAGTGGCTGTATGATTGGGTTTTCACCTAATCTTTGGTTCTTGCTGTTTTTCTGGGTTTGGGTGTCTCCAGGCCTTTTTCAGCCAGCTCCTGCATATAGGATCTAACTTCCTAATAAGGACTCATTACACCAGAGACCTTTGAGAACGCCAGAAAGACTCGATACCCCTGTGGTGCCCACTCAAATTTGCTTCCTCATAACAAAGTGTGCTCTGCACACTGTGTGTCCAAAGCACGTACACCAAGGCCAGGCATGGCCATTGGAAAGCATTGGTGTCAGGTTTCCTTCCCCTATTCAGGCTATTTTCCCTTCTTCAAGTTTCTTCCCATTATTTCTCTTTTATTATTCTTTTTTAGATTAGCCTTGTGTGGGTGGGAAGTTTTCTATTGTAGTTGGTTTGGCCTTAACTTCCCGATTCAGAATCCTGGTTCTGACCCAAGGCAAAATGGAGTTTCACAGTGACAGCTCTGATTGATTAGAAAACACTGCAGAACAACAATGAACATTCTAAACTGTCACTCTTTGCCTTTCATCATCTAAGCCCCAGCTGAGAGGACGTAGTGGCTGCTCCTGCTTAAGACTTGGGCCTGGTGGATTTTATCCTTCAGGCGCTAGCAGTTGAGCGGCTACTTTCTTGGGGGTTTCAGGAGAAGTTCTCAGCTGTCAGGAGTGCATTTTGAAGACAGGAAACTCTGAAGATCTTTAGGAAATCGTTCGGGAGATAAGTGACTTTGTTTAGAGATTGTTTAACTGCCGCTCTGTTTATCTTAAAGACATTTAAGTGAGAACTCGTAAAATGTTATCTTTGAATTTATATTTTGAACTTTTTGAGTGCGCTTGAAGTTTTGCGTGAGGTTAACGGGTGAACGCTATTTGTTAAACACGTACTACGTCTAATCTGAAACTAACCGTTGAACCTTTGCGCGTGCGAGTGAAATTAGCGCGTGTGTTTTCAAGCACGTTGTTTCGGAGTGAGAATTCAATTGCGCGTGTGTTTCCAGTGCGTGTACTCCCACGCAAGAGAATTCAACTGCGCGTGTGTTTTCCAGCGCATGTGCTTCCTAGCGCGAGAATCTGTTCGCCGCATGAGAACTCTATTGCGCGCGTGTTTTCCAGCGCGTGTGCTTCCTAGCGCGAGAATCTGTTCGCCGCGTGAGAACTCTATTGCACGTGTATTTTCCAGCGCGTGTGCTTCCTAGCCAGAGAATCTGTTCGCTGCGTGAGAACTCTATTGCGCGTGTGTTTTCAAGCGCGTGTGCTTCTGCGCGAGAACTCAATTGCGCGTGTGATTACCAGTGCGTGTGCTTTTTAACACGTGAACTCGACCGCGTGTGAACTCTTTTGCGCGTGGGTTATAAGGCACGTGTGAATAGGCGCGGGAGTTCAACAGCGCGTGTGTTATCTGTGCGAGAATCCGTTTGCCCGTGAATTCTGCTTCACGTGTGTTTACAAGCGCATGTGTTTTCTGCGCGTGGACTTTTCTTACAGTGCGCGTGTTCTTCAGCGCAGGAAGTTTTCAACGTGCGAATCTTCAGCATAGAGATCATCTGCGTGTGTGTTTAGCATGTGTTTCTTCAAGAATTCTCAAACTTTATTGAATTGTAAAAAGCTTTTGGAAAATAAAGAAAAGTTTGAAAGAAAAAGAAAGAAAATATTAAAGACAATTTAACTGGACAATTTGTGAATTTTGGAAAAAAGGCAAAGAGCAAAACTTTCCAGGTTTGCCCAAAATAAGAAGTTGCTGTGAATTTCAAGAGACTCAAGTAAGAGAGATTTTCAGCTTCTTTACAAGCTTCTCTAAGAAATTTCAAGAGAAGAACCAGGTATGATTCTTAATTATTAGTGAAGGATTTAAAGTCTTTCCAACTCTAAAGGTTAAGTAAATAATAAAAGGATTTGTATCTGCTTTTCTTATATCCTCTGCAGGTTCAGCTTTGGTTAGCCGTGACGCAGTCAGCCTGGTGGTGTTTTGTTATCCACTTCCCCCTTTCCCTTTGGGGTGTAGTTTGCAGAGCTGAATTAATATCTAGTTCTGGGAATTAAATTTCAGGGGGATTGTCGGGGGTTCAGCAGCTTCCGCGGACAAAGGACCTCTCAGCCCGACAGAACGAAAGGCCTATAATTTAGTTCGCCCGAGCGGTCATGAACCCTGACGAATCCATGGAGGCGTTAGGATCTTTGATCAGGGAGTTACGGGAGGAGTTGAAAATATCTCAGGATGAAAATGCTTTACTTAGTCAAAAGGTGGATGACTTGAGTGTTAAAGTAACACAAATTCAACAGAGGGGAGAAAGGAGAGAGTATGAGGTTTCAGGGGGTGCTGGTTCTCCACCTGAGTTAGAAAGGGAAGGTGGAGATCGATTACCACAAATACGACAGGCCCCTCCAGTGGCAGAAGGGGTAAGGAGTTTAATTATGCCAGTTCCTTTGGCGCCTCCAGAACGTTATCATGGGGACCCCAAGAGGTTTAGGGTGTTTTTGACACAATGTGAATTACATTTTATTAGTAGACCAGAGATCTTTCCCACTGATGCATCTAAGATAACTTTTATGTTGTCCTATCTTTCTGGGGAGGCATCTGCTTGGGCTGGGTTGTTGGTGAGTCAAAAGAGTACGGTTTTTGGAAATTACACCAGTTTTTTAGAGATATTCCGAAAGATGTTTGATAGAAGACAGTTCTCTGGAAGTGGATGGTGAACTTTTAGAACTTAAACAAGGTAATAGAGACTTGATCGCTTATATAACACAATTTAAGTCCCTTGTGTTAGAAAGCAGGTGGCTCGAGGATAAACAAGCCTCGTTGTTTTATCGGGGCCTTAGAGATGAGTTAAAGGATGCATTGTCAGGAGTGGTTGAGCGCCCTTCTACTTGTGAAGGTCTGATTGATTTGGTTATTCAATTAGACTTTCGTTTGAGTGAAAGGAAGGCAGAGAGGCGACATTGTCAGAGTGACGTAAAGTCTCTAGTTAGAGTGGATAGATCTAAAGTAGAGAGTAGATCCAAAGGGAATAATCCACCTCCCAGGGTCCGAGGTCCTTTAACTATGGAAGAAAGGGCTAGGAGGAGGGATAACAATCTGTTTATATTGTGGAAGAGGTGGGAACTTTTTAGGGAATTGTCCTTACACTCCCAAGAAGACTTCTACTTCAGCGGTCAAGGTACAACAGATCGCCAATACTGTGCAGACAGCTGTTCCCCAGATAACCGTAAATGTATCCTTGTTCTTTGAGTTGGAGTGTAAGGGAAATGGTCCCGTTATGCTTGACTCAGGTGCCACCGGGAATTTCATGGATTGGGGTCTGGCAAAATCTTTGGGAATTCCAATTCTTCAGAAAGAGGTTGTAGAGCAAGTTAGGGCTGTTGATGGTACGTCTCTATCTTCTGGTCCCATTACTCACAGAACTGGTTCTTTAACTTTGGAGTTAACAGGAGGTCACAAAGAGATAATTTCGTTCAAGTTAATTGATGCTCCTTTGTTAAAGATTATTTTGGGTATGCCTTGGCTTACTCTCCATAATCCTTTGATTGATTGGAGTGCTAGGACAATTGACATGCAGTCAGTTTTCTGTAAAGAGAATTGCTTTTCAGGAAGTCTCTTTGAGGAAGATGTCAAACAAAGTAATTCAGTGTCTAGCTTTCTGGCTGAGACTGGAATTGGATGTCATGATGTGGGAGCTGTAGTGGGTCAACTTCCCCAGTGTTACAAAGATTTTTGGGACGTATTTGATGAGAAAGTGGCAGGATAGTTACCACCCCATAGGCCCTTTGATTGTAAAATTGAGCTGGAGCCAGGAACAATTTTGCCTAGTAGTAGAGTATATGCTCTTACAGAGAAAGAGAATGATTATTTAACAGAATATTTAACGGAAAACTTGGCCAAAGGGTTTATTCGTCACTCTAAGTCGCCGGCGGCCTCTCCTTTATTTTTTGTACCAAAACCGGATGGAACGCTTCGAACTTGCATAGATTATCGAGCAGTTAACAGAGTCACTGTTAAGAACCGGTATCCTCTTCCTCTCATCTCGGAAATGCTTAATCAAATACAAGGAGCAAATATTTTCTCTAAATTAGATTTGAGAGGAGCTTACCATCTTGTGCGTGTGCAGGAAGGGGACGAATGGAAGACGGTATTCATACAGCCCAAACCTGGTCTTAAACGCTAAGTTATTCCATTCGGTTTATGCAATGCTCCAGCTGTTTTCCAATTTTTTATTGACGAGGTTTTTAAGAGAATACCTGGATATTTTTGTTGTCGTGTATATTGATGACATTTTGATTTTCTCTTCTGACCTGGATCAACATCAGAAACATGTTCGCTTAGTCTTACAAAAGTTGCGAGAAAACCATTTGTTTGCCAAATTGGAAAAAAAGTCAATTCCATACAGATTCTGTGGAGTTTTTAGGTTTTATAATTTCACCTAAGGGTTTAGAAATGAATCCGAAAAAGGTTCAAGCAGTTCTTGAATGGCCCACTCCAACTAAGGTTAAGGAAATACAAAGTTTTTTAGGGTTTGCCAATTTTTATAGGAGATTTATCGAAGGTTTTTCTCAGCTGGTTGCTCCTATAACAAGACTTTTGAAAAAATTTGACTGGGACCTTGAAGCAGAAAAAGCTTTTCAAGAGTTAAAACATTTTTTTTTTTTACTTCTAGTCCGATTCCAATTCATCCTGATCACTCTAAACCTTTTTGTGGAGGCGGACGCTTCAAATTTAGCGTTGGGGGCGGTGCTTTCTCAAAGGAATGAAACTACTGGTCAACCACATCCAGTTGCATTCTTTTCTAGGAAGTTTTCTACTGCTGAAGTGAACTATACAATTGCAGATCGTGAACTGTTAGCAATAAAGTCCGCTTTTGAAGAATGGAGGCATTTTCTGAAAGGGGCAAGACATACAGTAACGGTTCTTACTGATCATCCAAATTTATTGTTTTTAAAATCTGCAAGAACCTTGTCTCCACGACAACTTCGTTGGTCCTTATTCTTTGCCGATTATCATTTCGTTGTGACCTTTAAACCCAGAAGTCTGAACAAAAAAGCTGATGCCTTATCCTGCCAATTTCCTGGTAGTGAGGAGAGAGAGAGATTCTGGAGCCAGAACCTCTAATTGCTCCAGAACATTTTTTGTTAGCCGGAGCCATTAAAGAAATTGAATTTTTGAACAAAGTTCACCAGAATATGTCCTTGCAGAAGATGGAGGAGTGGGTGAGACTGGATCCAGCCAGAAGTGTGAAAGACGGTCTTCCATTTTTTGATAACAAGCTTTATTTACCTACTGAAGAGTTAAGAGAAAAGGTATTGAGAAATTGTCATGAATCCATTTTATCAGGACATCCTGGTTTCAGAAAAACTCTGGAATTGGTTCGAAGGAACTTTTGGTGGGAAAAAATTTGCCAAGACACATTGAACTTTGTTAAAACATGTGTAGTCTGTGCACAAGCAAAAAGTCAAGGTCGGAAGCCGCATGGTTTATTGGAGCCGTTACCTGTTCCTCCTCGTCCTTGGCACACTATTTCTATGGATTTCATTGTTGACCTCCCTCAAGATAAGGGTTGTACTACGATTCTTGTTGTGGTGGATCTTCTTACTAAAGAAGCGCATTTTACACCAATGGAGGAAGAGGTTACCGCGGAAAAACTGGCTCATAGCCTCTTGCAAGGTGTGGTTAGACTACATGGACTCCCAAGTCAGGTTATCTCTGATTGTTACGCTCACCTGACTCCCATGGAGGCGCTGGCCAGGATCAGGCTGCTGTGACCTCTTCTAAGGTGTTGCGCGGTGCTCAGAAGATGGACTGGACCGGACTCCCAACTCCTGCTTGTCCGGCTTGCAAAAGTATCCTTCTTAGGGTCTTGAAGGGCGAGCTCTCCTTCCTGCTTCTGATGCAGGGGCGCGTTGGTATCCAGTTACTTCACTGGATTCTTGGTTTTATGAGAACCAAACTTGCTTGGCTTCCAGGTAAGTTCCTTGAAAGGTTCCCCTTTTGTCCTTGCATCAATATGCTAATGTCAATGTCTTTTTCCCCATAGGGGCCGGGGTACAGAATGCCGGGGAAAAGGCACCGACCCGAGATGCAATCCCTGTAGAAATCAGGTAAGTCTTGATGAGCGTTTTTGGGTAATGTCTTTTCATTCGCTCATTGACGCTAATGTCTTTTTCCCCATAGGGGCCGGGGTCCGGAAACACCTGGATGCGGCGCTGACCCGAAATGAAGAGGGAATGACCCAATAGGTAAGTCTTAACATGGAGGTTTAGCTTTCCTCATTCCCTTCTCTCTCTCACCTTTGCTCTTGTCTTTTTCTCCCTAGGCGTGGAAGCGTGGCTGCGAATCCGGGTGATCGCTGCTGAACATGGAGGCGCCCTGTGAAGGTGAGTGGAATGCGGCGCTACAGTGGTCGATGCGATGTGCTTTTAAATTAAGTGTCTTCCTTTGCAGGATCGTCGGCGAGCTGACTCCGGAATGCAGATCTTGCAGGTAAAGTCTTTTCCTTCTCCTATTCTCTCTTTCTCTTCCTTTGTAGGTGATCAGGATGCTGGCAGGCGTGGCAGAAGTCCGAATGCAGGAGCAAACACGATGAGCGTCCAGCTGCTACATGCAGAACAACGCGAAGCATGTGCTGCTCTTCGGGTGTGGTTTAAATAGCCTGTAAAGTAGTTCCAGGTATGTATCCTTCCACTCAGGTATGTATTCTTCCTCAGGCCACACCCGAGTGATAAAGTAGTCCAAAAGATAAAGTAGTCCCATTCAGTCCTCAAGAGGGCCTGGATGTAGCAGCACGGTCTTCTTCAGGTAAGTGCACATTAAAACACTTACACACATGTCTTGCTTTATGAGCCTGGCGCCTAAGGCGCCAGGACTGGGGTCCAGAATGAGCCTGGCGCCAAAGGCGCCAGGACTGCGTCCAAAAGGCCCCAACTTGGGCCCTCTGAGACGTCCTTGGGGAAAATGAGGTCTGCCTCTGGGGTTGCTGGGCTGGGCCTGGCTCCTTGGAGGTAGGCATCATGACACTGATAGGGGATCCCAATTTGTTTCAAAATTTTGGAGGGCCTTCTGTAGGAAACTTGGGGTAGACGTTAGTTTAACTTCTGGGTATCATCCGGAGACTAATGGACAAGTGGAAAGAGTAAATGAGGAATTGGAGAAATTAAGGTGTTACTTACAAGCTGGAGAGGAATGGGTGGATTTGGTATGGTTGGCAGAATTCTCTTACAACAATTGTGGTAAAGATGCTACTTCTATGCCCCTTTCTTTTTGGGTTGTGGGTTTCATCCTCGCTTTCTGAGTTTTGAGGTGTTGGAGGATTCCGGGAATCCTAGAGTGGAAGATCGTTTGCTGGTAATGAAGAATAACTTGGATAGAGCAAAAAAGGTGCTGGGAGAAAACAAGTTGAAATATAAAAGGTGTGCTGATTTGAGAAGGAAGGCTGGTCCTGAATATAAGGTGGGAGACTTAGTTTGGCTTTCTAACCGGTACCTAAAAATTAAGGGGGAAAAATAAATTCAGTCCACGATTTGTAGGCCCATTCGAGGTAGAGAGAATCATCAACCCTGTGGCAGTACGATTGAAATTACCCAAGCATTTGAAGGTACATCCTACTTTCCATGTTAGCCTTTTAAAACCAGTTTGTTCAGGAACTAGATTTAGAACACCACCTTCCCCTGTGATTTTGGAGGATTCATCTGAGGAATTTGTGGTTAAACAAATTTTGGATTCCAGGAGAGTGAGGGGAAGGTTGCAGTATTTAATTGATTGGGAGGGATATGGACCTGAAGAAGGATCTTGGGAAGATTCAGCTGATGTACATGCTCCCCGTTTAGTTGCTAAGTTTCATGCTAAAAATCCACATAAGGTAGGCCCAGGGACTGGGCATTAGGAGGGGGGTACTGTCAGGTTTCCTCCCCCTATTCAGGCTATTTTCCCTTATTCAAGTTTCTTTCCATTATTTCTCTTTTATTATTCTTTTTTAGATTAGCCTTGTGTGGGTGGGAAGTTTTTTATTGTAGTTGGTTTGGCCTTAACTTCCTGATTCAGAATCCTGGTTCTGACCCAAGGCAAAATGGAGTTTCACAGTGACAGCTCTGATTGGTTAGAAAACACTGCAGAACAACAATGAACATTCTAAACTGTCACTCTTTGCCTTTCATCATCTAAACCCCAGCTGAGAGGACGTGTGTAGTGGCTGCTCCTGCTTAAGACTTGGGCCTGGTCGATTTTATCATTCAGGCGCTAGCAGTTGAGCGGCTACTTTCTTGGGGGCTTCAGGAGAAGTTCTCAGCTGTCAGGAGTGCGTTTTGAAGACAGGAAACTCTGAAGATCTTTAGGAAATCGTTCTGGAGATAAGTGACTTTGTTTAGAGATTGTTTAACTGCCGCTCTGTTTATCTTAAAGACATTTAAGTGAGAACTCGTAAAATGTTATCTTTGAATTTATATTTTGAACCTTTTGAGTGCGCTTGAAGTTTTGTGCGAGGTTAACGGGTGAACGCTATTTGTTAAACACGTACTACGTGTAATCTGAAACTATCTGTTGAACCTTTGCGCGTGCGAGTGAAATTAGCGCATGTGTTTTCAAGCGCGTTGTTTCGGAGTGAGAATTCAATTGCGCGCGTGTTTCCAGCGCGTGTACTTCCAGGCAAGAGAATACAACTGTGTGTGTGTTTTCCAGCACATGTGCTTCCTAGCGTGAGAATCTGTTCGCCGCGTGAGAACTCTATTGCGCGCGTGTTTTCAAGCGTGTGTGCTTCTGCGTGAGAACTCAATTGCACGTGTGATTACCAGCTTGTGTGCTTTTTAACACGTGAACTCAACCGCGTGTGACCTCTTTTGCACGTGGGTTATAAAGCGCGTGTGAATAGGCACGGGAGTTCAACAGCGCGTGTGTTTACAAGCGCGTTTGTTTTCTGCGCGTGGACTTTTCTTACAGTGCGCATGTTCTTCAGCGCAGGAAGTTTTCAACGTGCGAATCTTCAGCATAGAGATATGCGTGTGTGTTTAGCACGTGTTTCTTCAAGAATTCTCAAACTTTATTGAATTGTAAAAAGGTTTTGGAAACTAAAGAAAAGTTTGAAAGAAAAAGAAAGAAAATATTAAAGACAATTTAACTGGACAATTCGTGAATTTTGGAAAAAAGGGAAAAAGCAAAACTTTCCAGGTTTGCCCAAAATAAGAAGTTGCTGTGAATTTCAAGAGGCTCAAGTAAGAGATTTTCAGCTTCTTTACAAGCTTCTCTAAGAAATTTCAAGAGAAGAACCAGGTATGATTCTTATTAGTTAAGGATTTAAAGTCTTTCCAACTCTAAAGGTTAAGTAATAAAAGGATTTGTATCTGCTTTTCTTATATCCTCTGCAGGTTCAGCTTTGGTTAGCCTTGACGCAGTCAACCTGGTGTTGTTTTGTTAGCCACTTCCCCCTTTCCCTTTGGGGTGTAGTTTGTAGAGCTGAATTAATATCTAGTTCTGGGAATTACATTTCAGGGGGGATTGTCGGGGGTTCAGCAGCTTCCGCGGACACAGGACCTCTCAGCCTGACAATTGGAAGGCACGTGCAGAAGTCTATGGGAGTGGTGAGGTGGGGCCACAAGGAGGAGCTAAAGGGGTGTGGCTGGGGCCAGGCTATTTAAGCCAGCCCCACCCGCATGTAGAGGCTTTGCGTTAGTCTGCTGTGTACAGCGTAACGCTTACCGCCGTCTGAAGCTCTTACCTGTTTCCAACTCAGCACACATCTCATCAGGTCCTGGACATCATCTTCAGGGCGCACCTACCGGATGCCAGCCATACCATCGCTCACAGCGCAGCTACTTCAACTCTACCTCTGCGACGTGCATCTTACCTGACTCAGCCACACCATTGCTCTAAGCGCTGCCATCTTCAACTCAGCATCTACAGCGCGCATCTTACATGTCTCTGCAAATCCATCGCCTGCAGCTCGTCTCATCCTTACCTGTCCAAGCTCACCTACACAGGAGTCTTCTTCTCGTCCAGCATCCTCACGGATCTTCCATCTATCAGCTGCTGACAGGTTTTCGGATCGCCGTTATCCATCATCCGACGCCAGGCTATCCCTGCAAGAGAAAAGGAATGCACAAGGTTAGAAAAGGCATAAACATTTAACGCTTGGCCGTGCAATACCTAAGCCTTGCATACCACCTTGAAACCCTACTTACCTTCTAGTGGGGCTGCTCCATTCCCCTTCTGGCACTGTGTGGACTCACTTCCAACACCACCACGCAGCGTGGCCACCTATTGGGAAAAGGAAAGACATAAGAATTACAGACAATCATTGGGAAAGACATTGTAACAAATTGTCTGTATGCTTTTGCAAACACTTACATCCAAAGTGAATTGGTCGCAGCCGGTCTGGGCCATCACGTATACGGACCAGTGAAGCAACTAGTTCTATCTACAGTGCCCCTGCTAAATAGAAGTAGGATGGAGAGCTCATCTTTACAAAACAACAGGTGAGAGTTTATGGAAAAACACATGCTCCTCTCATTCTGGCAAGAGGGGTTGCAAGGGGATCGCAATTCAGCCACAGCATTTTCACTGCCTCTTACCTTCTCCCAGGGGCATTGCCAGCGACCAGATCAGTCCACACTACAGCAGCTGGGGGTAAACCCGGAGCCAGGGGAGCCAAGTCCAGGAAGGGCTCCAACCATGGCCCAATGTCTCCGCAGAGATTAGGTGAGCGTAACAGCTGTCCAACAGGGATAACCAACTGGAACAGAGGACCCATCCAGGGGTGGATTAGTTCCCCGTCCGTTAGTGTGAGGGGGAGTGGGGCGTGTGTTAGGAAATATTTCTGTTCATTGCAACTTTCCTTCCATCCATCCATTTGGAACCCCCAAACTTTTTGCTTTTAATCTGACCTGCACATTTACAGTGCAGTGAAGCTCTATGCTTCACTGCACTGGCTTTTGCTCATATGTCATGGAGAAACTGACATGTCCATCAGGCTGTCGGTACTGGGAAACATTGCATTGGAATACGCAGGCTCCTGTTCATTTAGGGAGCAGAAGATGAGTTACATCTTTGAGATCATGACATTATCTTACTACAGGAGACATGGCTCCTGGTATCCTCACAATTAGATGGTTTCACATCCATGCACCAATTGGCATCAAAAGCGAATATGGGTAGACCATCAGCAGGAATGCTTATAATGATACGTAATTCCTGCAATTTCTATACATCAGTTAATATCAAAAAAGGCAGGGAATTTTGGCAGTAAGGTTGTTTTGGTCATTCGATTCCAACTCTTTCTTTCAGACTATGGGTTTTTTTTTTTTATTTTTTAGTTGATTTTTTCAAACCTTTAAAAAAAATAAAAAAAAAAAAAAAAGAGATTCATCAAATCTATGGGTTATCATAAATCTGTGCTGGAGCACCGCACATTCAAACTTGACAGATTTTTTTGGGGAGGATTGGTCTGATTTATTGTCACTCATCAGAATTGCAAAATGACCATATCTATACAGCAACTTTGAACACAAAATGACGTTCCTTATCTTCACAAGCTAGAATTTTGCTGTCCAGATATGGAAAATTCACACTAACTCATATAATGAGCTTTTATCAACAAAAAGCGGTGCCCATTATTACTTATGAAGCTGAAACAGGTCTCCCAAAGTTAAGATCATATTGGGACCACTATGAAGCGTCCTTTTGGAAAAATGTGTTAAGGCTCCCGAAATCTACACCTTTACCATTACTTCGGCACGAATTAGGCAGCATTTCTATGTACATTTAAGTGGTATGGCAATTCTGCTTCCTGTATAGTAAATGTATATTAGGTGCCACTTCTTTGAACATATTGGGTATTCTCGCAAATCATCTCTTTTCATCATGTCTTGATTTTTCTAAAAATTCTGAGTACGTGTTAGAGGCTCTAATTGAGGCGGACATTCCACTTGAACTTTTAATTTTGAATCCAACTAAAGCAAAATTTTAATTGCATCATGCGGATTGGATTTACACCCGCAACCAATGTATGGCCTATGTGGATGGTGGCACTACGCTGTTAAAGCACAAAACAATGCGCTGTATGGAACCTTACTTAGTGAAAGCTCCATCTAGCAATGTGAGATCCCAAATGTTGCGCATTCAATTAAACTTATGCGCCACCAGGCAGATTCTAGGAAGGAGACGTCTCATCTCTAAAGAGGAGACTTACTGTCAATATTGTAAGGATCTTGCCCAAAGTGAATCACTATTCCATCTGATAGTGGACTGTCCCATCTTGATTGTGATTCGGCATAAACAGTTTGACAAATGCAGCTACTCCTTATTACCTCGTTCTAGGGAGGAAATCTGGGCATCTCTCTTATTCTAACTCTAAAAGCTCGATACAGATCGCATTGGTCCAATTTGTTAATGCAGTAATTCCAGCGTAATTCGAATTTGTTAACGCGGTAATTTCAGCGTAATTAATGTAACACTCACTTCAGAGGCTCTGGGATCTGATCTTGAATGGGATTTTGAGTATGGGGAAGAGAGGTTAATTATCCCTTAATGGAATTCATGAGGGATTTAAGTGTGTGGCTTATTGCACTCCTTTTCCCCTTGTTACTCTGTGTTCCTTTTCATTTTGTTGTATATGATTTGAGAAATTTGCATTGATTGTTTAAGATTGTACATGATTGTTTTATAATTTTTATTGGCATTTGAATAACAATATGATGTCATTTTGAAAGGTTGCTTTTTCAGCCAACCAAAATAAAAAAAATAAAATGGTCACTCATCCGTATAGACCATATGAATGATAACATTCTGTTAGCAGGCTAAATGCTGATTGTCTGAGTAAAGGCTTGGGTGATACAGACAGGTCCACTTCAGTTAAAAATGGCCGGTTGTGGTCAAATTTCTTTGAATATTGGAGTCTGCATATAGCTAATGGCTCCATTGAGGGAGACATTCCGGCTGCTAAAACTTGAGGGGAGCGGTTGTCCATGATTGACTATATACTAATGTCAGACCATCTGTTTGTACATTGCAATGAATATAAATTAGTGGACAGAGGCGCCAGTGACCACATTCCTATTTCAACCTCCTTCGTTTTCCAGAGGGTAACTCAAGTAAGCTATATTTTTGATAGTTCCATTCTGGTTAATCAGGGTGGTAATAGGATATGTCGATTTAGGCATCATGGTACATATTTGAATAACAAATTGGATACCCAAACTAGAAGTTTGAATAATAATCTGATTCAATCCTTGACTAATCCAAGATCATTCATAGAGTCCCTCTGGAAAATAGATACGCCTATTGCAAAAAAGAATGTGGTCCCTGGGAATCATCAGCATAGATATGATCAAGCAACAGTCGATCCTAAAAGAAAATTGCGCCAAGATATACGTAAGGTCCTAAGGGAAGGTGGTTCTCTGAAAAAGTTGGCTAAAAAAAAACTAAGGCGCTCCAAAATGCATATTGCAATTGGTCTGTAATATGGAGAAGGGAGTGATGAAATCTGCACGGTCAAGCCATGTTGAAGGCAGTAAGTGAACCAAACTCTAGAAATGTTTGGAGCCTGATAAATGTGCCTTCCAAGCATATCTCCTTAACCCAGACCAATTGCATTAATGAAGCGGAATGGATTAGGCATCGCATTAATAAATTTGAAGAGCTAAAGCAATGTATATGTTCAATCAGCCAAAATCAGAGTTGGGATCTGAAGTTTGACGAAAATGTATGATCTTATTTGCCATTCCATTCAATGGCTGTGGAGAACATTTTGATGAGTTTGGTTCTAAAAGATCTTGAGGACTGGGTGGACCAAGCGAATATAATCTAAACAGGTTTCCGCAAGGGTCCCTCAACATCTTTGAACGGCTTGGCATTAAAGATACTTGCAGCAAACAACTTAAAACATAAATGTCTATATGGTGCCTGGATTCTCTCCTGTGAGTTTGACACCATTAATAGGGTAAGCTTTGGTGCAAACTTAAGGAATGGGGTATCCCACAGGGTCTGCTAGCTATATTTATTAATCTTCATGAATCAACGTTTACAAGTTCAGTTGAATTCGGAAGGGGACTTGTCCTCTAAAATATCTACAAATAAGGGTGTAAGACAGGGATGCATTGTGGCTCCCTGTCTTTTTAACATGTTTATGGCAGACCTGTGGAATTACTGAGTCATTTGTCGCACCGAGGATGGGAGACCAGAAAATCTGCGGATTGGGATTGGCAGATGATGTAGTTTTGTTAGACTGCACGCCAATAGGCCTGCGGCGACTGCTTAGTTCTTTTGCAAAATACGCTAAGGATGTAACGCTCACCTGATTCCCGTAGAGGCGCCGGTCTTGACTGGGCGTATACCGGATCTTCAAAGGTGATGTGTAACACACGGCTGGCTCTTTGGGCTGGACCTCTGTGCACTGTATGTCTGACTCAAAGGGTAAGATGTCTGCAGATAGAAAATATGGGATTAAGGAACTGGGTTATTGAATGTCTCTCTCTTCCTCCCTTTCTCTTTTCCTGTAGAACCCCAAAGGTTAACGCTCTCACCTTAGGTAAGTGAACGCCGTGCTCTCCATCTGCCTCGGGGCAGGGTGCTGTAACCAGTTTCTTCACTGGATAAGGGGAGCAGGCCTCTTGACTTCAGAGGACTGCTGTCCGTCGTTTACTGCACGAACGGTAAGTTTCGAGTAATTCTAATGTCTTTAAAGTCTTTAGTAATGATGTTTCTTGTTTTGCAGGGTTCCGGCGATGGCGGATGACGGGCTGAAGTGAGTTGAAGATGGAGCCGTGTGATGAATAGAAGTGCCTGGAAGCACGTAAGTAAGCGCTTGTTGCCTGCTTCACGATGCGCTCTAACTGTCTTTTTATTTTGCAGGTACAAGTTCAGAGCTGCTGCAGGGTGCCGGAATACCCACTGGGTTAGATGTGGAAAGGAGTAATGGCACGTGAGTATTAAAGTTCCCCAATGTCTTTAAACGCACCTTGTTTTGTCTTTCAGATGCGGGATGCAGCACCGAAGGCCTCCGGAGCGTGCGAAGAGTTGGTAAGCTTTTGTCTTTCAGATGCCGGAATGCAGTGTGAAGACCTCCGGAGCGCACGAAGAGTAGGTAAGCTTTTGTCTTTCAGATGCCGGAATGCAGCGCGAGGCGTTGGTGACAGCCGATGGACCAGGTAAGTGAAGAGCTGTCACTGAAGACCGTAATGCTAACCTGTTCTTTCTTGTCTTTATAGGTGTTGCTGAAGACTGGATTCAGGATGGTAAGCCTTTTTCCTTAGGCCCAGGATCAGATGCAGAAGACACGATGAGCGTTCTGCTGCAGAGGATGCAGAATAACGCAAAGCAAGATTCATCCATCGGGTGTGGTTTAAATAGCCTCCTGTAGTGCTTAGGTGTCTCCTTCCACAGCCACGCCTAGGTAAGAAAAGAGTTCCTTCTTTCCAGAAGAGTTCCAGTGTTCTGAATCTAGGGAGTGGCTCCTGCCCCACCCAACAGGAACAGTAGTTCCAAACAGAAGAGGATCAGAGGCTCAACTGGCAGGCAAGTAAGCAGCATGGTCTGCTGCAGGTAAGTCCACCCAAGCATTATGAGCCCGGCGCTTCCAGCGCTGGGACTGGGCATATTTATGAGCCTGGTGCCACGCCAGGACTGGGTCCAAAAGGTCCCAATTGGGACTGGTTGGCACTCGGAACCTGGGTTATGGATCTGCTTCCAAGGGAGTTGGGAAAACCCTGACCTTTTGGAAGCAGAGATCATGACAAAGGAGTATGATCTATTGATTAATCCTTTCGAAACTGCTATTATGACAATAGGATCTAAGAAAGCACTTCAGAGAAACTTTAGGTGGTGTCTCAATGATATTGATCTTCCCCAAGCGAAAGAGCTAAAATATCTGTGCTTTCAAATTAGAGCTAATCCATCACTGTCTTCGATTGAGACCTACCTTAGTAGGAAAATTAGTCAAATGTGCAGTCAAATTAAAAATCGATTATACACAGGTACTGTACATTTACCATGTTCCACTGCTTAAGTTTTACAGTGGTAAGGTTATCCCAATCCTAATGTATGGGATTGAACTAGAAACCCTGGCAGTTAAAATCAACTGGACTCGGATCAAGGGTGGATTGTGGAAAAAAAAAAAAAAAAGTCTTAACCTGCCAACCTCTCTTCCAATGTCCAGGTTGCGTTATGAACTGGGTATTCAATCCTTGGGCGCACAAAAGAATGCATGGAAAAGAATGCCATTGCATAGATTAATCTTGTTCCTGCAGCAAAAAAAAAAAATAAAAAAATATAAAATCACTATATGTAGATGTTACGATTCTAGTGGAATTAAAAACACATTTTTCCTTAAAAGAACGAAAGCAAGAGGTTTTGAGTCCGCTAGAATCTTGTGCCTCGTCAGAAAAAGAATTGAGAACCCTTTAAATTTAAAAAAAAAATAAGCTGCCACAGTTAGACTGGATCGCAACAAGGGCCTAGTTTGTAAATAAAACATGTTTTACATTGATGGTACCACTTGACAGATTGTTAGGCCAGCTGCCTCGGTATCTTGTTAAATTTCCTAACCGATATAGGTGCACACATTTCTTAAGATTCAGAATGAATTTGTTTTATTCTTAGCAAATCTCTGGTAACAACTAAAGAGCCAGAAAGTGATGGAATTACCAGGTTACTCACCGTAGTGACCACCTTACTCCTAGTCCACAGTCCCCTTTCCTCCATGCTTATGGGGACATTTCTCCGTCCTGTGGGACGGGACCGAAGCACTTTGTAAAAAGCATCCACATTTTTTTTTCAAAACTGTGTCCCTCCTCTGTTTCCTGCGCGGGGCCCGGCACGCGGCCATAACCCCGCCCACCTTGGCTCCGCCCCGCGCATCGCCCATCAGTCCTTCTCTATCGCAGGTCCAAGACCAATTAGCAATAACAGAGGAACCTTATTAGAGGGGATGGCGGGTGGGCGTATGGAGGAAAGGGGACTATGGACTAGGAGTAAGGTGGTGAGTAACCTGGTAATACTCCTACGTCCCGTCCCCTTTCCTCCATACTTCTGGGAGATTCCCAAGCACTCCTTACAGGAACTATGGGTGGATGGAAATACCCCTTACTGAAAAATGGTTCTTCAGCACAGCCTGGCCGAACTGAGCGTCGGCCCTAGAGCTCATATCGAGGCAGTAATGCCTACAGACAGCAGATGGGGAGGCCCAGGTAGCCGCTCTAGCGATGGACTCCCAGGGAGCATACTTCTGAAAAGCAACAGCAGCTGCCTTGCCTCGCACCTGATGCCCATGAATACTCTTAGGTGGTTTCAGCTTTTGGACGGTGAAAGATTCCGTGATACAGGCAGCAATCCATCTGGAAATGGATGCCTTAGACACCGGCCTGCCCTGGGGTTTACCGAAGGTCACAAACAGTTGGGAAGAGCTCGGAAGCTCGGCAGTCCTGTCCAGGTAGAACTTAAGAGCTCTTCGGACATCCAGGCAGTGTAGAGCCCTTTCCGCCTCCGAGGCAGGGTTCGGAAAAAAGACCGGAATGGAAATCGACTGATTCAGATGGAATTCGGTCACTACCTTTGGTAGGAAAGCTGGGTTGGTCCGAAGGACTACCTTGTCCTTGTGAAAAACCAAGAAAGGATGCTCCACTGACAATGCCTGGAGCTCACTCACTCTCCTCGCTGACGTAACGGCTACCAGAAAGGACACTTTCCAGGACACGTACTGGAGGTCAACCGTAGCCATTGGCTCAAAAGGTTTATAGCACAGCGCCGTCAGGACTACGTTTAAGTCCCAGGGCGGGTGCAGAGTACGAACCGGAGGGTAGATGCGTGTCAAACCAGCAAAATGTCTCTTCACCACCGGGTTAGTTAACGAATAAGAACACCGGTCTGTAGAGAGGTAGGCGGAAATCGCAGAGACAAATACTGCAGGGCAAGACATGAACCCCTGACTGCTAGGGAGGAGACAAAGGACAGCACCGTGTCAATCGTCGCCACCCTCGGGTCCAATTCTTTCTTCAAACACCAATGACAGAACCTGAGGCATTTACTCTTGTATTGGGATCTTGTTGAGGGTTTCCTGGCTGCCTGGATAATGCACATGTTATCCGCAGACAAACCCAAAGGCTCTAGCGCCGTGAACTCAGGCACCATGCTGCCAAGTTGAGCGATTGTGGGGAGGGGTGCCACATCTGCTGTTCCCCTTGGTGAAGAAGATGGGGAGTTACTGGTAACCTGATCGGCGGACACGCCGACAGGTGTTGAAGTTCTCAGAACCAAAACCTGGCCGGCCACCACAGAGCTATCAGTAGAAGACAACAGTTGACAGAACTTTTCAACTTCCAAATTGCTCGATGAACCAGAGGAAGAGGCGGGAAGGCATAAGTTCTCATGTTGTGTCATGGGATCTCGAGTGCGCCCCCCAGAGAGGAGGCTCCCAGCCCACCTCTGGAAGCGTAATGAGGAAGCTTCTTGCTCATCGCCGTGGTGAAGAGGTCCACCTCCGGTGTGCCCCAACGCGAGAAAATCCATGATAGGATCTCCACCTTCAACTCCCACTCGTAGCTGACCACTGTCTGCCGGCTGAGGGCATCCGCAGTGACATTCAGCCGGCCCGGGATGTGCACTGCAAGCAGCCAGACCCCATGAAGCACGGCCCACTCCCAAATCTGAACGGCCAGATCCACGAGAGGGGGAGACTTCGTTCCCCCCTGCTTGTTTATGTAGTACATTGACACCACATTGTCCGTTCTTATGCGGACCGCCTTGTTGACAATGAAATGTCTTAACGCCTTGAGTGCCAGAAAAAAAATCCAAAAATCGCCAGAAGCACCAATTGATTTATGTACAGGAGCTTGTCCTGAGGTGACCAGAGGTCCGAGACCTGAAGATCCAACGTCGCACCCCACCCAAAAAGGGAGGAGTCAGTCGTGATAGTCACCATGGGGCTTGGGTCCTGGAACCCGACGCCCACTGACAGGTTGCTGAGAGAAGACCACCAGTCCAGGTCCACTCTCATGGAATCTGGAATCATTATCCGTTTGGAATCCGGGTCCACAGCCTGACGCCAGGAACTCCGAAGAGCCATCTGGCTCCGCCTCATTTTGAGACGAGCAAGAGGAAGAGCCAGCACACACAAGGCCATGAGGCCCAGAAGCCTCTGGAACCACCAGGCCGACATGCTCTCCGACTGCGTAAGCATCTGACACGTGGCCAACAGATCCGCCATTCTGTCCATGGTCAGATACACACGGCAGTCTATCGTGTTCCAACGAAAACCCAGGAAAGTCAGGTCCTGTGAGACCATCATGGAGGATTTCCGCCAGTTCACCGACAGCCCAAGATGGAACAGGAGCTGAAGGAGAGACTGGAGGTTGCCCGCCGCTGCCAATGGGCAAGGGCTGCATAGAAGCCAGTCGTCCAAATAGGGATACACATGGATACCCTGGAGACGAAGATGGGCCGCGATCACCGACATCTTCGTGAAGACACGCAGCGCTGAACTGAGGACAAAAGGAAGCACCCAAAACTGGAAGTGCTCCTCTCCCAGAGAGAAACGGAGATATCTCCTGTGTGGGTTCCAAATCAGGATATGCATGTACACATCCTGAAGGTCCACCACGCTGAGCCAATCGCCCGCCTGCAAAGAGGAGCGAATTTGGCCGGGCGTGATCATCTTGAATTTCTCTTGGGGTAGGGAAAGATTGAACTGGGAAAGGTCTAGGATGGTACGCAGGCCAGCCTGGTTGGGTTTGGGCACAATAAACAGCCGGGAGTAGAAGCCCTCCCCTCGCTCCCCAAGGGGAACAGGTTCCACAGCTCTGAGGAGCAGAAGTTTCTGAACCTCAGCCTTGAGGGAGGGTGAGCCCGACAGCTCAAAAGGAGGGTTGAGGGGTGGGGTAAAGGTAAGCGGAAGCCCGCTTGAGCGCCTGACAAGACCCATCTGTCTTCTGTGATGGTCTGCCACGCCTCCCAATGAGACGCAATGCGTCCTCCCACCGGGGTCTCGTGTGAGCGTGGAAAACCCTCATTTGGCAGGTTTATCGGTGGCGGTGCCACCTGAACCTGATGAGGAGGCTGAGGAGCGGGAGAAATACCGTGTCCGCTGTTGTCTACGGCGGTTATTCCCCGCAGGAGTATCCACTCTGCAATTTTTGCGGTCGAGGAAGCCCCTAAAACCAGAGGAAGGTCGACCTTGCGACAATGGCCTTTGAGTCTTGAAGGGAGGTTTAACCAGAACAGACAAAGATTTAGCCGTCTGAGTGCTGTCTTTGGTTTTGGTGAGCTCTACGTCAGTAGAAGAGTGAAAAAGCTCCTTACCATCAAATGGAAGGTCCAGGACCTTGTCTTGCACCTCCTTCGAGAACTTAGTTGCATGCAGCCATGCTTGCCGCGAGGTATCAACCCCTAACATCAGACCCCGATCAGAGGTGTCTACGTGATGAGCCGCAGCCTCCAGGAGATCCTGGGCCAAGACACTGGCATCGGAAAGGCCTCCTCTGAACTCCTTCAGCTTCTCGACCGGGATATGCTCCTCAAACTCCGACAGACCTCTCCACATCCGCATGTTAGCTCCCGTCAAAATCAATTCTGCATTGGCCTGCCTGAGCTGCAAGGCCAAATTGGCAAAGATTTTCCTCCCTAGGGAGTCCAGGAGCTTTTCCTCCTTCCCCAAGACCTGAGTCGCCGTCGCGGAGGAGGAGGAGGAAGAAGCTGCAGGTCTGGATTGCAACGTGGCCGCAGCCACCACTGTGGAGGAGGGAGGCAGACAAGATGACAAGGCCACTTATTCCGAGGAATGTAGCCTGTACCTCGCGTCAATCTTTTTATTGACAAAAAAGTCCCAAGTGTGGCTTTTCCCCAAACTCAGGCCTCGGCCAGAACGTCCTTCTGCAAGAACAGGCCAGTACGCTCCAAAAGGAGACAAGATGAATGCCCCAGAAAGCACGCCCTCCTGCGGAGCAGGTGCCTCAGGCACCGGAACATCCAAGAAGCTCATCATGTCTAGTACCCGGTCATGGAAAGCTCTGGTAGAGCGGAGCAGGTCCTCGTTGTCCTGATCACCTTGAGGGTCATCTGACAGGTCCGGCTCCTGCTGAGCCGAGTCAGGCACTGCCTTGTCCACTGGGGACAATGGTGGCACAGGCGGAAGCGCCGGGAGAGGCACCACGGGCAGGGGAGGCACCACGGGCAAGGGAGGCGCCGGCGGAACCACCGACGGGACGGTTGGAGCCGGAGGCGCGGGTGGACATATCTCCTTGCAAAGCCCCTTGAAATATTCCCTCATGGGGTCGGTGCGCATAAGCGCTTGAAACTTAACGAAAAAGGCGTCCTCAGGAGATTGTTTCGGAAACTGAGGCGGCCTCTCATGAGGTGGACAAATCTGGGGACGGGTGCCACACAGGCCCCTCCGCCGACATACCCACATAAATCAAGGGAGCCGCCCCCGCAGGCAATGAAACATTGTGCAGAAGAGGCATCCGGGCGTTCCAATCAAAAACTGGCCGGTAAGGATGCGCACAAGGGACCTTAAGTTCACCCGAAGGACCGAACCCTACACCAGGGGCCGATGGCGTAGTTGTAGGGGTAGTACCTAAACTTGCCACCGTGGTCGTGGCGGGAACGGGTGCCATTTTGTCCTCATCTGAGTGGAACTGCGGCACGTGAGGAAGTGAGGCAGGGGTCCCCGTCGATGGATCAGGGGTCTTACTTTTAGCCTTAACGTAAGGAACCTCGGCAGAGCCGGAACTGAGGCCTGGAATGTTTCTGTGACATACCAACCGCCAACTGAGCCTTCGAAGGAAGAGCCTCGGCAGTGCCGGTAAAAGAAGAAACCACCTTCTTTCGCCCCTCAACAGATCTGGCGTCACCACAAGAGCGGGAACGGTGCGCTGTTACCGACAGGGCCTTGCCCGGCCCCTCAGAACTGTTGGTAGCCTTAGCCTCTGTACGAGGGACCTCGGACCTAGGCCCGGTAGAAGCCTCATCGGCACGGGCCTCGAGCATGCGTTCGGTAACTCAGTAGAACTGGGTCTACACACAGCCCCCACAGAAGGGGCCTCGGAGTGTACTCCGGTGAACACAGGCCCCTTAAAGAGCCCCTCGGAGAAAACTCTGGTAGAATTATTAGGCCCGACAGGCACCTCAGGGCGAACCCTGGTAACAGAGCGATCGACGCCCCTCCCGGCTCGAGAGGAACCCGGGAAGGTATCCCCCGGCCGGGGTGCTCTAAAAATCAAAGAATTTACCGGCCGTTTTTTCTTCTCGTCGATGAACGCCTGAAAAGGAGGAGTCCGACCGAACACCACCTCCCACCGCTCCAACCAACGTTGAAGAGCCCGGACCGAAAGGGAGTCACAGTAAAAACAGGAGTCCCAACGGTGTTCCGGACCCAAACACTCTAAACAAAGAGGATGGCGAAGTGACGGTGGCACGATGAACAGTCTGGAAAATCTAGTTTAAAAGACAGACTAGTAAACGAACGCTAGCGAGAGCCAGAGAGGGAAAAACAGAAGAAAATCTTCCAAGGATGCAAGTGCGTCCGGCCCCGAACGTGCAGAGAAAAGAACTGATGGGCGATGCACGGGGCGGAGCCAAAGTGGGCGGGGTTATGGCCGCGTGCCAGGCCCCACACAGGAAAGAGGAGGGACACATTTTTTGTGGATGCTTTTTACAAAGTGCTCCGATCCCCTCCCACAGGACGGAGTGATGTCCCCATAAGTATGGAGGGAAGGGGACGGGACGTAGGAGTATTTGTAATCTACAGACTGTAAACCATCCATCTGCTCTATCCGGGCTGGTCTGTCCTGAGGACTAAGTACTTCTCTGCTTTGTTCAAAATAAGAACTGGTTGAACACAGATGCGTTTTGGTTACGTCTGTGGGAAGGGAAGGAGACTTCTTACCCTGGAGGTACTCAGATTTTTAAAGGAGGTTTAAATACGTAAAGTGAGTTGAATGTACTGTGTTTGTGTTGCTTTCTGATCATTTGATATACGTTCTGATCAAGATCTGGGGCACTGGGGCTATTAATGTTGTCTATTTAAGGGAAATCTAGTGAAGAACGAAAGAAGGATATTGGAGGCGATGGGTAGTTTTCATACTGCTCCTCATTTGTTTTTATTCTTTGTTTTCTTTTATATTGGCGTTGAACAGATTTAAATGTTTTTTATTTGTATAAACTATGTATGTTTTATTTGTGAAAAAGTCAAATTTTGACTAAGACACAATAATAATAGTTTCCCTTAATCGTGCTACTGTTTTACTACTTTTGTATCACTTGTGGTAACTTTTTATCATTGTACAAAGCAGCTTACACTGCAGTACAATGGGGTACATTTTTGTTTTGCCCTAGACTAACAGGATTTTTGGTTACTCTAGGTGTGCTAAAAGGATAAGCTGGTGGCAGCAGTGACTTTTCCCCACTTTAGGGGAATTTTCGTTTCAGCCTTACTGCATCTGGCTGCTAACTGTGGCCACTGGTTAAACATGGCGGTGGCACAAGATTCTTCGCTTGTCCTTTTGCCAGCTTGTTCTTTAGCATTCTTCCTGGCCTGAGAGGCCAAAACAATCCTTATAAGGAGTTCCAATGCCCGGGAAAGCAAAGGTTTTTGGCAGGCTACTGGAGGGCTATGTGCGTTTGCTGGCAGGACTGTCTGGTCCCAATCCACAAACTGGTTTCACTGCTGGGGTGTGTGTGGACTAGTCCTGCAATTGGCTAGTGAGGGCAGCAGCTCTTACCTGGATTTTGGGATAAGAAGAGGACCCTTGCACCCATTCTTCAGAGATCATGGCGAAACCTGAAGAAGCCAAGAATACAGCTGCAAGACCTGCGAAGAAACCCGAGACTGGACTGAAGGAGGCCTGGCGACCAACTTCTGCTGCTGTCCTGGAGGAGCCCCGTCTTGCTCATGATCTTTAGCAGTCCTGCGAAGGAGCTGCAACCCTTGGAGTGCCAAAGGAAGCCTTCGGAAGAGCCCTGGAACCGTCCGGTGGCTGACCAGCTTCAATTTTGGGCTACCGTGTAGCCGGCATTACCGCTGAGAGTTTCGACCTGGAACTTGGATGATTCCAAGTCGGCACTACGAGACGAACCTCTGCGAAACTTCGGCGCATCGAGGGGACCCGAGATTGGAGGGAAAGTCCGACCGCAGCTGCCGAGTCCATTTGCATCGCTGTGCTGCAGGGACCACCGTCCGAAATAGTTTACCTGACCAGAGGGGTCCTGCATCGTGTTTTGTTGCAATCTTCCATCAAGAGTCCTTGCAACAGTGAAACTCACCAACCAGAGATCAGCTAGAACATGCAACCCCTGTGAATCGAGGACTGCGACCTTTGGTGGGAACAGCAACCTTGGACCCTCTTCCTTTGTCCTGCTAAGTCTGGGGAACAACAGGGGGCAAAAGTTACAGAACCTCTCAACTACCCCTATACTCCCATTAAAAGTCAATGGGCTTACAATAAACCTTTATTCTAACAATTTTAGCCTTGACATTGCTTGCTTGTGCAAGACCTCTAAAAGTTGGGGCTACTTTTGAAAGTTATTCCATCTAGTACCCTAATTATAAGGACCCTTAACTGGACCCTACATGAATTTATTTCCTGCATCAAAGATTCTGTGGAACTTTAATGTAAACTATTGGGCAAAAGGCCCCAGACAACTTCGGGCAGGACAATTTTAGTTGGGGGGTGGGGGGGGAATCCGCTCTGTGGATCTTGAGTGCATAATATCAATTTGTCCTTTCCTTTGCAGGAGTTTCTGATGTGCGTTATGCCCTATAAGAAGCGACTGTATATCACATGCATTACTTACCTTAATAGCATTTCTGATGATTAGATCTGCTTAGATTCACATGCTGTGCATATAGTCGACATCTAGTGGTAATCGCAGAGTAGTGTATCTTGTCTTTCAAGGATCGAAAGGGGACGTCGACATGTGCGTACTTGTAACACTATCCCTAACGTGTAGTGTACCCAAAATCCCTTAAGCATTGAGGTCCTTCTGGTTGTGTTTTTTCTGCCATGAGGGAGCCTTATGCCTATTGTGATTGAGTACGGAGAGTGAAAGGAGTAAGATGTCCATGTTCCTTCTACTGCAAGAGGGTAAGAGGGGTGGGCGCATGTGAATCTAAGATCCAATCATCAGAAATGCCATTACGGTAAGTAATGTATGTCTTCTGATGCTTGTGAATCTGCTTAGAATCACATTCTGTGCATGGACTAGCGAGCAGTACCCAGAGATGGTGGTGGGATGTGTGAAGGAAAAGTAGTGGAGATGTCTTAGTACCGCTTGTCCCACCTGAGAATCAGACCTAGAGTGTGTATCCAGGTAGTAGTGTTTTGTAAAGGTGTGTACAGAACTCCAGGTTGCTGCTTTACAAATGGACTCAAGAGGAACATTTGCAATGAATGGTATGGAAGATCCAGTGCCCCGAGAAGAGTGTGCTCTAGGCTTGAAGGGTAGATCTCTCTTGGCAAGAGTAACAGTGTGATGCAGTTTACAATCCACTTTGAAATCGCCAATTTAGAGACAGGATTCCCTTCTCTACCAGCTCCCAAACGAACCAAAATACTGGTTTGTCTTTCTTAGTGGTTTTGTCTTTTCCAGATACTATGACTGCTCTCCTCACATCAAGCATGTGGAGACTTCTTTCCTCCAAGTTAGTGGGGTCCTGAAAAAAGGCGGGTAGTTCTATTGATTGGTTGATATGGAACTTTGATATAAATTTAGGTGCAAATCGTGGGCGAGTGCGCTGGACCACCTTATCTTTGTGAATCGTGACAAATGGGTCTAGGACTGAAAGAGCCTGCAGTTCACCAACTCTTCTTATTGAAGTGACTGCCACTAGGAAGGCAGTTTTGTAAGTGAGAGCCTTAAGGTTCGCCTTATGCATAGGTTTAAACGGAGATCCCATTAGTCTAGTTAATGCCACATTTAGGTCCATCCAGAAGTAGGGTTGGAGATTGGGGGATGAAGTATTTTCGCCCACTCCTTGAAAGCCTTGATGACTGCAATTTTCCATCACAAGACCCTTTTATGCGATGTAACCCGAAAGTGCTAGGTGGACTTTTAAGGAATTAAAAACCAAGCCTGAATCTAGCAAGGGAGTTCGGTACAGGACCATAAGCCTTGGTGAGCATTCAATAGGATTGATGCTCTTAGTATTGCACCAGACTACAAAGCGCTTCCATTTGCTGGAGTAGCAGTGTCTGGTGTTTTGTTTTTGCACTTCTTTAAGTATGTCCATGCATCTTTGAGGAAGGTGGACGTGTCCGAACTCTACTTCAGGAGCCAGGCTTCTAAATTGCAAGTTTGCGGGCATGAATGTAGAGTCTCCCTATTGTCTTGCAACAGCATGTTTTATAGGAATGGCAGCTTCCTCACAGGGGAGAGCGACATTGCCCACAGATGAGAAAACCAGGGTTGACGGGCCACCAGAATCATAGTGACTGGTTCCTGGTGCATGTTGTGCACTATCTTGTTCAGTAGGGGAGTCTGGGGAAGCATAGACAAATTTCCCTGACCATGTTATCCAGAGTGCATTCCCCTTGGAGCGATTCTGCGGGTACCTAGAGGTATAGTCTGGGCATTGAGTGTTCTCCAGAGTCGCGAACAGGTCGATTTCTGGGAAGCCCTAGTCTGCGAAGACATTGGAGACAATGTCTCTGTAATTGCCATTCAGACTCTGGGTAGTGGGAAGTCTCTGCTGAGCACTTCCGCTAGAAGATTGAGTTCCCCTGGAACGTGTTGATACAGGAGTAACCTCTTGTGTTTGAGAGCCCACTTCCATATGTTCTGAGAGTTTGGATAGCACTGGAGAGTGCGTGGCCCCATTTGTTCAGGTAATACAGGGCCGTGAGGACCAGCACCGTCTTTCCCTGTAGGTGTGTCTGAAAGCCTACAGGCCTTTGAACACTGCTAATAATTCCAACAGGTTTATGGGGTTGGATGCTACTGTTGGGTACCAAACGCTGTGTGCCATCTGATGAAGGAGGCAAGCCCCTCACCCCGTGAGAGAGGGGTCTATGCGGAGTGGCTTCTACGGCAGGGTTGGTGAAGGTCTTCCCCTGCAAGAGGTTTTCTCTCGACCACCACTGCAGAGAGAACAAGGGCTTCCGAGACAACCACTAGATTGTCCCATTGTCCGCTGGTCTGACACCATTGGCTGGAGAGCCACTCTTGCATGGGGCGCATGCGCAAACGTGCATGTGGAACTAAATAAATGGAGGCCATCATCCCCAAAACTCGCATTGGTTTTTAGTATGGTCACCTCACGGCTGGCTACACAGTGAGGGATCTGGAACAGCAGGTTTTGAACCCTCTCGTTGGAGGGAAAGACAAGGCAGTCTTTGATCCGAATTAGAGCCCCCAGAAACTGCTTGACCCGACTGGGGTCTAGGCTGGACTTTTTCCTCGTTGACCGAGAATTCCAGATTGAAGAGGAGATCTACAGTCTTCTGGGTATTCAATAGTCACCCACTGGTCTGAAGTCACCCCCTCCCATGCGTGAAGGAAAGATGTTATTTGTCCCCCGACCGAGGAGGCATGGAAGGGGACCCCCACTGGCGAGTAATCTTTGAGCGGAGACTGGGTAGCTTCTTGGGGTGGAGATCCTACCAATGCCTTTGCCTCTTCGCTGACCCCTTTGTTGGTATTGACCTGTGGCAGATGCACTCTGTCCGGAGGACAATGGTGCACTCCCTGTCCCATACTGTTTGTGAGGGAACGTGAGAAGGATTGCCCCCGAAAGGAACAGCGAGAGCTACCTCCTTGCTGTTGATAAGTCTCTGAATCAAATTCCAGGAAGACCCTAAGAGAAACGGCAAAGAAGGAGCATGACACTAAGGCATCGTCTACTGCCTTCCCAAACAAATTAGTCTCCTCCACGAGTTTGTTTTATAAGGGAGGCCTGTGTCTCAGGTTTAAAGTCCACATTTTTGAGCCAGGCGTGCCTTTTGATAAGGGTACCGTGGGCCAGGGGCTGCCCCGCTGTTTAAGCAGCATCCAAGGTATTCTTCAGAATATTTTGGTTGACCCATCTCCCTTCCGAGACAACGCCAGCAGGCGTGATCGTACCAGTTCCAGGACTTCTTGTAGGCCACCCTGAAGTAAGTTCCATTGTACGTCACTATAACTTGCCAGCAGTGTAGTGTTATTGGCAATTCTAGTGGAATATGCTGCTAACGTGGTGATGCGCTTTCCAAGGGTGTACAACGTTTCAGTCCTTGTCTGGTGGTGGCTCTGCCGTAGACAACGGCACGCCGGCTCTTCCTTGTAGTAGTGACTACCAGGGATTCGGGAGTAGCATGGCCCCGGATATACAGCAGGTCAGAAGGGGAGGGGCGAAAAAGCTTTTCTACTCGAGGGTTGACCGTTCTTGTAAGAGATGGGGGCAACAATGAGGGTGCGAAGCGCTTCTTAATAGAGTTACGCAGTGGGATCGCCCGACTTGTGGGTGGTTTCTCTTTTAGGATGTCTTCCACAAATTCTGTGTCCTGTACTGCCTCTTGTGTGAAAATTTGAAAATGTTCTGCAGCCCTCTTTAGGATTGCGTTGAAGGCCATTCCATTGTCAATGGGTGAGGCTTGCCTCTGAGGAGGGAGGGTCTACACAAAGGGTGTCTGGATCTGGAGTTGTAGTGGGGGAAAGCCATGGTGCTTCCTCTAACAGCTGTTCCTCACCCCAGTCTGGGCACTGGTCTGGTGTCTCTTCAAAAGAATTTTCTTCCCAACCATAGGGGTCCTCAGATTTCTTCAGGTTCTGAGAATCCCAAGACCTCTTCCTGGGGAAAATCGACTGGAAAGTTTGTGTACATTTGAAAGAGTAGGACAGGAAACCTCCTCCCTAGGTCTTTTTGGGGGTAATACATTTCTCAGAGAAGTCAACAAACTTTGAATGTTTGTCCATGTAACCTTCAAACCTGACTCTGGTCCATAGCGATGAACCAGAGGTCTGTAGAGGGTGTTTGAGGGGGGCTCTTCTAGAGGACAGGACTCCTTTGGAGGTCGAGATTTATCAGGCATATTAGAGAGGGGTAGTGACCCTTCTGAATATTCCTCTAGACACTTGGACAAGTCTTTAGATTTATTTTCAGCCAAAACAATGGGCGCAAGACTCTCGCATAGCTCCTGAGGATCGAGGAGGGTTTGATGTGCCTGTAGGTTTTGTTGAGGTTTGCGGCATCGCAGAACCCTTTGGGGCTGACACGCTCTTAGATGGCACGTCAGCACTCGTGTTGTTTGGTGGAGACGCCCTTATGGCTTGCATGCCCGGACACATGCCATGACGATGGGTGCGGGGAGGGCGGCCTATCATGAGGATTGGTGGTCAACGTTGAAACCATCAATGGGACCTTTGGCGTCTGTAGCTTACTCAACAAATCCGTCGAGGGAGTTTGTGGGGTTGTGCGCTTTTCATTTTGTGGTGCTGGTGTGCCCCTGTCGTCGGGATGTAGTCTCCCCAGAGCAGCACTGGTGGCCTGCCTATCGGCACATCAGAGCCCTGGCTGCCGCTTGAATCCTCGTCACAAGCGGCGCCTGCGCCAATGGGAGAACCACTCCCGGCCTGCATGGTGTAGGCCGCCCATCGCTTCGTCTGCCGATCTTTTAGCGTCTTTAGACGCAAAAGGTGGCAAGACTTGCAGGATCGCTCATCGTGATCACAAGGGAGACACTTGTTACACTTTCGGTGAATGTCTTTCCACAGGTATTTGCAGTTGCAGGACAAGCAAAACTTAAAAGGAGTCCTCTCCATAGTGGAGGTAAAGGGCGACAGCAAGACCAGAAGGGTAAGGGGGGTGGGGGGAGGAAAGGAAATGCATTCTAAAGAGACTCAAACCCCAGGGACCCACATTCTCCTTACTGTATAGACCTGGCCGGAGGTCCAAGGTCATGCTGTTGACAGCATCCACCGAAGCATCAGTCGCTGAAATCCATAGGAGTCTTCAACCCCTTAGCATTATCCCTGCCACCCCCCCCCCCCGGCACTTCCTGTTACTGCACTTGCACGATCCGAATGCCCAGGCCTAGTAGGACTGTTATTTTTCTTCCCCTGTGCGCGCCTATCTTTTTTGTCTTCTGGCGACTTGAAACACCATTTGTTATATAGGCACATTAGAAGTGTCCAATAAATAAAATACACCCATCATAATACAAGCATACACATCCATATACATTTTGGAATAAATGAACATACAAAAATTCATACAACATTCACACAGCAAAAAGCACCCACTCATTCACACAAGCAACCATCATCATACACTCGCATCACAAGCATACACGCATCCATACACATTTAAATCAATAAACAAACATAAGATCACCTTCTGCCCCGGTCCTGAAGTTTCTCCCCAGTGCTCCAGCTCCTGCAGCATGAACAGGAATCAGGCAGCAACAGCTTCCTGCACATGCGTGCAGGGGCCTGAGCATGGGTGATCAAATGCCCCACTCAAGCCTGCTGTCTGTATTTATCTGAAGGCAGTCACAGGGGTGCCCCCTTGCACATCTAGATATGCAGTTGCCCAGTAAACATTTGCAATGAGCTTTTCAAGGCTGGGGAAGCAAAACGCTCCCAGCCTTGCATGGCTCATTTAGCATGTGCGGCTGGGGAACTGAACCGTCAAGTGGAACAGTGTATATGTGGTCTCTGTAAAGGTGGTCTCTCTCCAGGGAAGGTGTACTGGACAATGTTTTTGTTGAAGATAACCCTAGAGTGGGGGACCCTTGAGGTGTAAGCCAGTGCATTCCGTACCTTGTCTCGAGTGAAAAGGTCACCCAGTACTGAAAGCCAAACCTGCGACTCTGCTTTTCCATCAAGAGGTAGTCACAGATGCACAAGCCCGGAGAGAACTCATGAACGGGCGATGGAAGATCCCTTGAAAGCTGAGGGGTGACCTTAACACTGCTCCCGAAAGGCTATGCTGAATCGCAGACCACATCCAGTCCCAAATCCCTTCAAATCACTAAGATAAAGTCTTCAGTCCCTAGTCCGAGAACACGGTGGACCAGGGTACCAGAACCTTCCGGAGCATTAAGGCTAAGTGAGTTCTCAGTGACTTGGATTTGATACCAGCACAGAACTGACAGGAATCGGAAGATACAGTTTGCACAGGCGTAGTGTGAGGGTCAGACGCCCATACATTCTTACTGCATCCCATATATTGCTTGAACCCAAACAGCAGCAGCACGGGGGGAGAGAAGCAAATGTTAAGAAAAATAGTCCCATTAAAAAAAATGCCCCTCTAGGAGAGGCAAGAGCAAAACAGAGAAAGAAATAATCACTTCCCAAAAAGGGAGGCACACAGAAGCTGTTCCCAAATCCAACAGAGTGCAGAAAAAAGGGCACTGGGACACGACGGTTGGTAATGCCTGGGGATTGAGTGCATGTACCATACCAAGCGACATCCTCTTTGGAGAAGCGCCTTTCCCATCCAGCCTGTGGTGCATGCATTTCCAACCAGTTGTGAAGGAGGGAGAGCAGGTACTATGTATTGAAATCTCCAGGAAGGTAATATTCTCAAAGTACACCTCAGAAGGAGCACCACAACATTGTTAATTTTCCTCTGGGTAACACTGCATACATTGACCAGTTTTCAAACAAAACGGGAGGGAGAGCAAGATGCTAAAGTACGTTGTTATCACACTATTGACAATCAAGACGAGAATCCTCAGTTGAAGGAAAATACCAGCTAGTAGCATCCTCTACAATACAAGGGGTGTACTTCGAGGAGGTGCGGGGGGGGGGGGGGAGATCCTCAGCCTTGGAGTGCCTACTTACCCTTTATAATGGGACAGCATAATAATACACACAAATAAGCAAGACAAAGTTTGTAAGCATTTTTCTCGTAAATAATCAAAGCAGGACACCTTAATATATATATTTAATTCAATAAAACTTTCTTTTCTGTACATTATATATGCAGAGACACCTTTTAAAACATTTATATAGCTCTGCTTTACAAAAGGTAAACAAACAGCTCAAGAATGTACAACATGAAGCAAAGGGAGAGCCTTCCACAGGAGGCAGGGGAGAACAAGGAATCACTTAAGACAAGGGGATGGAGCAGGGGGCGGTCAGACAGACTGCTCAACAATGACACTGGGCGTCTTACTCTTCCTAGAGTGGCCCTGGCAAGAAGGAGGGCAACCCTCGTATGCAAGGTCGTATCAGAGAGACTCTTATGATCGACTGGGCTGTTGACCATAGGCAGGCACTGCAATGGCAGACAGAGGGATTATGGCATACTGAGCAAAGGCAAGAACATTCAACAAAGCACCCATCGGCAGTCACATGGGCTGATGTGACTCAATAAGCAAGGCAATAATCAATACTTACTGGTGACCAGATGAACACTTCATGCGCTGAAATGCAAATACTGTGTCAGAACTCGGATTAGGGAGCGAGTAGGATTGAATGATGCATGGCAATCTCACTGCACAAACGCCAGGCTCAACAACCTTCACAGTGGTACTCAAGAAAGGGGCGCCAGCGCCCACACGCTGTAATAGTGACTTCAGTAAATGCAGTCCAGTGTCACTCAGACACTAGGAAACTGAGCCCCAGGCCAGAAAGAAATGGCATTGCCTGCTGAACAGAGGCGGACCTTACTGAAACTAAATAATGGTGCCAACAAAAACAGTAGCTTATTTTACACTTGCTTAAGCGTTTGTACCCCATTTAGTGCCAGAGGATCTATTGTTTGAAAATAACCCATTGAAACTAAACACTCAGGGTGCACTGAAGAGTTCAGAAACCGTAAGACTTTGAAATAAACCAGAAATGATGTTGTCCAGCCCATTCAACTGGACAGTACAGGAAGATATCGCCACAGTGGCCAGCGAGTCCCTCACAGTCAAGTTTGAAAATATGACAAGTCCTTGAAATGTACTTGATAGACAGTCCGTATGTAAGGTTTGGAAAATACATAGCAGAGGTGCCAACAAAAATGACATTGGTAGAGACTGGCCAAAACAGAAAGCTGGGCAATGTCAGATGTTGGCCACATGACTGACCCATCATTGGCGGAGCATGGGGCTGTGTAGGGACCATGTATGTTCTCGCCATCAAAGAGAAACCAGAGTAAATTCTTTCCACACGGTCAACTGTGGAGGCCCAAGTTTTGGTTCCTGATATTTACAGTAGTGTTCTTCTGGGTAAAGGACAGAAGTGGGAAAGATGACGGAACAAAACAGGAGCAATAGCAAAATAAAAAAGTGAAAACTAAGATAAAATAAAAGGGCAGGACCTAGTCGTTTGAGCAGTGTGAAGAATCTCAGAGGCTCTGCTCACTTGTTCTAGTGTGGTGTTGAATCCCAGACCTTGGCTAGAGATCTAGTACTGCTCTTTGTATTAGAAGAGCAGGAGAAAAACCACTGAGTGGGACCAGAACCTCAGAAAGGTAGGAGCTCTACCCTGATTAACACGCTCAGCGCTACAGAACACATCGTCCAAAGTCATAAAAATACAGTCAACAGCTGGACTGAGCTTGCACAACAAACCCAAAGCCTAGGACGACAGAACAGAGGGACCACAGCTCACTGTCCATTTTACTTCCAGGGTACCTTCTAAAAATAAACACATTTTCTACATATCTGGCCGGGGCAATGGGAAAGTTGAGACATAGGGCAGGGAGGAGTGCAAGAGGAGGTCGTGGTGGGTGCTTTGGGAAATTACACAAGTACCCAGCTACAGATTCCTTTGGTGAAGCCAAAGCTGGCATCAGTCTAGCCATTTTATTTGTAAAAAGGCATCTCAGAAGCTTCCGTAGACCTGGACGAGGTCACCTTCTCCACCAAACTCCCATCTGGAGACCATACCAGGCTAAACCAAAACAGAAGAGAAGCAGCTGGCAATAGGAGGGAACGGAACCAAACAAAGTCGCCACTAAAAGCACATTTAAAATCTTTCACTTAAGATAAGATCAAAGCAAATCCTTTAAATTAAAAAGAAAAATGCAATGCTACAGATTTTGCTTAGGGTTAAGAAAAAGGTTGCTAAAACATGCTCAGTTCTTTTTATGCGACACAAGGTGCAAGAGCTTCATGGGGGGTGTGGGGGCAAGAGGCTGATGCACGTTTTCAGCCTGTTCGAGGAGCAGGAAGGACGCTGACCCAGGACTTCTCATGGGCTGTGCAGCTCCTCTTAAAGCCACAATAACAATCCATAAGAGGGCCTTCAATCCAAAGGCAGAGCAGCTCCAGTAAGTGGAGTGAGACTGGACAGCAGTAGACACTCTGCAAGTCCCTTCTCCTTTCTAATGTTCTCCGCCTCTTCAAGGGTCACTAGACTGTGTGGTGATTGGCTGCAGGTGGGTGACATGCCCGATCCCCTTGGTGACTCCTTCTCTGAACAGTAGCTTGGTGCCAATCTTCAGATATTCGGGATGTTTGAAGAACCGGAAGCGCACAACTGCTTTCTCTCCAGTGCGAAGCTTGTCCTGAGGGACAGACACAGGTTTCAGACTTCTTTATGCATGGTAAATTGAATATTTTTTACTTGTTTCAACAATTGGATTACATTAAAGCTTTGGAATGATGAAATGAAGTTACTCACCATAATATTTGTTTTCTTAGACCTTCAACCCATTCAGTAATATGATATGATTTGGATGTCGTCCACTAGAGCAGGTTATCCCCAGAACTCTAAGCGAAGACACCAGAGAGCTGGCTATCCCTCACTACTCTCCCTACACATGTATGCCGATTCCATATTCCCTGCCCATCAGCAGAGGATGAGCTTTGTGACTGAAGATACTTAAGTGTCCAACTTTAAATTATTCTCATGTCCCAGCGTTGTCGAGAGCAAACGATAAGTGGGACAGCAAAAGCACAACATCCAGGCAGAGATCAATAGAAACAGTTCCTCAGAACGAGGCTCTGAATGCCTGACCTGGAGGCAGAGATCAATGAAAACAGTTCAGAACAGCCATACTCTGAATGCCTGTGGAAAGACAGCAATTGACCGGTGCAGCTCACCCAGCATTCCTCTTGCCTTCAGAGCTCTCTCCACCCTCGATTCTCTGTTGACTGCAAGTTCAAAGGGGCCAACTGAGAGAGAGTGTAGCAGTAATCATCGCCTTCAGTCATGTGCCAAAAGGCCTGTGTGGGATTGCTATGAACATTTTCTTTTTCAAATAACTGCAAACCAGAAATAATCAGGATAATACTATAAAGCTAATTGTATCTGGGCTGCCAAAGGGCAGTATGCGTTAGTTATTTCTTTACAAAAAGGCTTTTAATTCCTTTTCTAAAAATGTAATTGGTTACATAATGCAGAATTACATTATTGCTACTGTAAAACCTACATTGTCTCCATGCTTTACAGTTAAGTGCATCTAAATCTCAGTGTCAACTAGATTTCATTTTGTTGGGGAGGATGCATCATATTGACGAGTGGACACTTTTGAAAAGGACCACTCACCCAAATGCTTTGATGGCAAAAGTAGTTATGTGGTCTACTGGTTACATACAGCTTGCAGCTGGTGCTCAACCCATGAGCTCATCCCATACTCCTTCACATTCTATCTTACCATATTGCTTTATACCTACTACCCTGAATGTGAGATGGCCACAATTCTGCCTAGTTGGCCCAGTTCTCTGCCTGCTACGCCATCCACTCTGCTTAGTCTTTTACATAATGAATACACAAAGTTAACTTGAGATCAACTCAAAGCAGCAACCAATAGTTTCATCCAGTCTGTACATTTACAGACCCACGGCAAAACTGTACACTGTAGTTGGCCTCCTGAGATCACTTTGTGCTAGTATTATGATTGCATTATATAGTTGCACATGCAGTAGAGAGAGCTGGCCAAACTGTTTTCAGAGTCTTTTATCATATCCATGTCTGTGTGCCCATTCATGCAGCTGCCAACCTTTTTACAGACAATCATCCAGGGCTCAAAGTATTTTTCCCACTTGCGGAGTCGAATAGATTTTAAGAAGGGCCAGTACCATTTGCAGGGTATGTTGGAAACTTATTTAAACTTTACTTTGTTTGCAGTAAATGTCAAATAACAGTTGAACTGTGCATGGCTGGCCTTTGGGCGGCAGCAGTGTGCCAAAATAAAGTGGGCTTGTGGTGACATGTATCATTTTACAGAAAGTTCATTTAAATGTGTCGTCATCTGTTGCCATGGGTCTAGTGCATGTCTCTTCAGTCCAGTGGGTAAACAAAGTTTTGCTCAACCTGCAGGTCTAGCAGAATTTTAAAGAATTTGTAAGGCCTGACTTATCTCACTAATGTCTTACTTCAGCAGGAACACAAAACTGCTGTATTGTTGCTCCTTTATATCTTGGGCACAAGTATCTTCTGGTGGCATTAAAAAGATTAGTACAACATTGTTAATCAAATGCGGGTGTTTGCTAATCAAGAACAAATTAATTAGCAAACTGTGCTAATCAATTTTTGAAAACTAATGTATGCCTTGCAGGTGTGAAACAACATCAACATTATCCCACATGCCAATGTGCATTTGGCACCTTTCACTAAAGGGCTACACCAAAGCTATGTAATGGGCACACTAAAAAGGTGCCAGAGAAAAGACCTTGATAAACAACCCCAGGCAAACCATTCTTTTGGATTGTACTTTATTGCAGACAAATTTAAAATCTCCTGTAGCATACATTTAACAGTGGTCTACCAATGAAGAGAAAAGCGGCAAACAAAAGGAATTTAATTAAGGGAAGAAAGGAAATCTGAGAGTTACATAAAAAATAAAAACACATGGAATGCATATTGCACAAATTTCTTTGAAAGGTTGTAGAAGGCGCTTCAGTCAAGGGACCGTAAGAATGTTATTTCCATGGAAGATAATACAACCAGACAAAACAGTCTTGGAGAGACAAGCGCCAAGCCACCGAATACTATCTGCGTAAGACGCTTGAACTGCATGCACATTCTACACTGGGGAAGAGCCCAGACAGTCTCGAAGGGCTTCCAACCACTCAATTCCTGATAGAGTCCCAGAGCAGCATAAAGCCACAAGATCCTACTACAAAAAGTGTTTCTGAAACTGATGCACACTCTAGTTAAACATGAAAATTAAATAATCTAAGGACTGAATCTAGAATAAAAGATACAATGTGTGCCATTCACGCAACTCCCCAATGGTAGACCAAGCAGCCATTTGATTGGAGCAGTCTCCTGGTGGAAAGCTTTCGGATTACGAATGTTCTAGTCTGAAAAGGAGAATTGGATGTCGGAAGTCCCTTCTTGGGTAACAGCCAGTGGTTAGGAAAGGAGGAAGATGTTTATGGGAAACCACCAAAGTGATGTACTGTGATGGGTGAAATATCTCACAGCATGTAGGAGACTACTTCACCACCGAGAAGCTATTAACACTGAGAAAAGAGGCTTGTCTTGAAAGGTAGTTATACCCAAAGTGCCCTCCACATGGCAATTGAGAACAAGGAACAAGTTACTTAACTGTTCTCCAGCATGGGTCTGGCATGGATTCACATGCTCATGAATATAATACATAGCAGTACACACATGCACAACCACGGGAGGTGGCAAGGCTCAACATTAAGCATCTCTTACCTCCTCACCAGGCTCACCTTCAGCGAACAGGTTGCGCAGCACTGCCTGGCCGACGCTGGACTCCTCCCTGGAATCCCGGTCAACGCAGTAGAATCTCGTGAAGGTGTGCGTCGACCTCCACGTAGCAGCCCTGCAGATGTCCAGCAGGGGCACACCAGATAAGAACGCCCTGGTAGCAGCAATCGCTCTGGTCGAATGGGCTCGGACAGCCGGCCACCAGTCGGTTTGCCAACAGATGACAGCTCATGATGCAGCCGGAGAGCCATCTGGAAATGGAAGTCTTCGAGAGAGCCTTCCCACAGACCCAAAGTTCACAAACAGTTGTGACGTCCTCCGAAAACTCTTTGTGCGGTCCACGTAGAAATTCAGCGCTCTAGCTACATCCAGCGAGTGCAAAGTCCTCTCGGCCGGTGTCGAAGGCGACGGAAAGAAAACTGGTAACACCAAAGGCTCGATGAGGTGGAAGTCAGACGGCACCTTGGGCATGAAGGAGGGGTGCGTCCTCAGCACCACCCTCGTGTCATGAAAAGTCAAGTATGGAGGCTTGCAAGATGGGGCCTGAATCTCTCCCACTCGTCGTGCAGAGGTGATGGCCACGAGGAACGCTCTCTTCCATGACAGGAACTTCAAAGGCGCCGAATGCATAGGCTCGAATAGGGCTCCCATGAGACTGGTCAGCACCACATTAAGCTCCCGCGCCGGGGCAGGAGCCATCACCGGCGGGAACGATCGTAATAGTCCCTTCATAAATTCCTTCACCAGGCAATGAGACCACAAGGACGCCCGTCCCGTCGTCCTGGTATATCGGGAGATGGTAGCCAGATGTATTTTTATGGAGGCGTGAGCCAGTCCAGCCTTGGCCAGCGACAGCAGGTACGGCAGCACTTGAGGGGCCGTAATTCGCAGAGGGTTAATCTTCTGTGCACGGCACCAGACAGAGAACCTCTTCCATTTATGACCTTAACACTTGAGAGTTGAGGACGCCCTGGCCTTTGCAAGAACCTCTCTGCAATCAGGCGGGATATCGTACCCTACAAACTCTAGTGCTGCAGGAGCCAGCCTGCAAGTTCAGCGACTGTGGGTCGTGGTGGAGAATGGCGCCTCCTTCTCTGGAGAGAAGATCCGCATCCGCCGGCAGCCTGATTGGCAGGGACGTTGACAAGTCCAGAAGGTCCGGGAACCAGATCTGCCTCGGCCACGCCGGTGCGACGAGGATCATCCTGCACCTAGACTTCTTGAGCTGGTTGATGAGGCGGAGCAGCAATGGCAATGGAGGGAACGCGTATAGAAACAGGTCGTCCCAAGTGAACGAGAAAGCATCGCCCATGCTCCTCGGCTGTGGGAACCTGCTGGCGAACCTCTAGCACTTGGAGTTCGTCACCGTCGTGAACAGGTCGATCTGGGGTTTGCCCCATAGTTGGAAGAGCGGATCCACTTGATCCTGGCGCAGTTCCTACTTGTGGCACGAGCGCAGCTCCCTGCTGAGCGAGTCATGGTGTTTTTTATTCCTGCCAGGTGGAAGGGAACCAGAAACATCCCCTGGGCAACGCCCCAGTGCCACAGATCCTGGGCCTCCTTGGATAGGGCTGGGGATCTGGTGCCCCCTGCTTCCGTATGTAGAACATCGTGGTGGTGTTGTCGGTGAAGATCCTCATGTCCGAGAGACTGGAGGAACGACTTGAGCGCCCAGAACACTACTCAGAGCTCCAAGATGGTGATGTGAAGAGACCTCTCATCCGGGAGCCAAAGGCCTCTTGCGTGGAGATCTCCGGTGTGGCCCCCCCAACCCTCCAGAGAGGCGTCTGTAGTTACCGTCTCCTGAAACACCAGGGTTTGAAAGTCCGTGCCTGTAGTGAGGTGAGCCCGGGTGCCCCACCATAGGATCGCCCGACGGAACTCCTTGTCAAGAGGGATCCTGTCCTCGAAGCAGCCCCTCGCCTGAAACCAGCAGGCGTCGAGGAACTCCTGTAGCAGACGCATCCGAAGTCTGCAAAGGGGCACAAGGTAGATGCATGAGGCCATCATCCCGAGAAGGGACTTGATGGATCTCACCCTGGCCACGTCCATGGCTAACAGGCACCGCACCTTGCCCAGGATGGTCTTGGTCCTCTCTGAAGGGGAAGCCAATTGCTCCACTGTATCGAGTTTGGCTCCCAGAAACAGTGCTACTTGCGAAGGAACCAGGTGGGATTTGGGGTAGTTGATGGCGAACCCCAGCTCCATGAGCAACCGGACGGTCCTCGCCATATGATCGACGGTGAGTTCTCTTGACCTTGCCCGGATTAGCCAGTCATACAGGTTGGTGGTAGACGTGGATCCCCTGCAGGCGCAGCCGCGCTGCCACTGGTGCCAGGCACTTGGTGAAAACCCTGGGTGCTGAATTTAATCCGATCGGTAGGGCTCTGAATTGGTAGTGGCGTCCCTGAACCACGAACCTGAGGAACTACCTGTGCCTTTTTAGAATGGGGATGTGGAAGTAAGTATCCTCCAGGTCCAACGACGATAGGAAGTCGCCTTCCTCCAGCTGTCCCAGCACGTGCTGGAGGGTGACCATCCTGAATTTCTGCGCCTTGATGTATTTGTTTAGCCGACGGAGGTCCAGGATGGGGCGCCAACCGCCTGTCTTCTTTCTGACGAGGAAGTACCTGGCGTATCCTCCGGAGCCCCGGAGCCTCTTGGGGACGAGCTCGATGGCACCTTTCTTGAGCATCGCCTTTACTTCCAACAGCAGTTGAGGGACGTGATTCTCCTTCCTGGCCACAGGAGGAATGCGAGGGCACTTCTTTTGGAATTCCAGCGAGTGCCCGTTGGCCAGGGTGTCCAACACCCAACGATCAGTGGAGATGGACTCCCACACGCTGACGAACTTTGTCAGCCGGCCTCCCACCGGGGGTGCTTCGGTGGGGGCCCGACAACCCAGCCGGGTCAGTCTTGCTTGGAAGCAGCCTTGCCGCCTTGGCCTCCTTGGCAACGACGGCGGGGACCCCCTTGCTTGCTGCAACCTCTGTAGGCCTCCTGGGAAGAGGAGCGGGCCGCCTGGCAGTAAGTGGAGGAGCCACCGCTGGATCCTTTGGAGGCACCCCGTCTGCCTCCAGGGCTCCTAAAGGGCCGTCGCTGGTGAAGCACCCCAAGGGCCCGGGCCGTCTCCGAGTCGGTCTTGATGGCCTGTAGAGACTCGTCCACTGCCTTACCAAAAAGGTTGCTGTCAAACAGCATGTCCAACACTCTGGTCTGGACGTCCTGGCGAAAGTCTGTCGCCTTGAGCCATCCCTGTCGTCGGAGGCAAACTCCATTGCCCAGTTAGCGGAATCCGGTATCGGCAATGTCCATTGCCACCGTTATGGCGTGATCCAACGCCACCTCGCCCTCCTGCAGAATTTCTAGGGCCTCCGCCCTTTTGTCATCAGGCAGGAAATCTAGCAGGGGAGCCATCTTGAACCAGAGCTCCCTGTCGTAGTGGGCCACGATCGCTAAGGCATTGGCCGCCTTAATCATCGTCGCCGACGAGATGACTCGTCCCATAGAGTCCAACTTCTTGCCCTCGCTGTCCGGCGGGGAAGTGGAAGTTGAAGTTGACGACGGGATGTTCGCTGTGTCATCGCCGCCATCGTCCGTCCCCGTATCCTCCCTAGGGTCCGGCGAGGGGGATGAGGGGTCCAGCGGTCTCGCAGGCACGAAGGGCGGAGTGGGGTGGACTCTCCTCCGCTTGTTCGGAGGGCTTCCCGACGGGCCTGGTTCTGGCTCCTCCGTCGGGGTGCGTGGTAATCTCGTCCTTATCTCGGTACATAAGGATTGGATTGCCAACAAAATGGCCGCCGAGCTAGCCTGGGCTCGGGCAATGGCTGCGACGGACGGGATGGTCGCTCCACTGGGCCCTGTTCGTCGTCGTTGCTATCTTCGATCACGTCAGCAGGGACCGTCCCCTGGGATCGAACCTTCTCGAACCTCTCGTTGAGGCCTATGGACCTTTCGTTGATGCCCTTCTCGGTCTCCACCAGTTCCTCCTCAGAGGCGGATTCCGAGTCTGTAATGGCCACCGCCGCCCCCCCTCTTTTTCAGCCGGGGGCTTCACGGGGGTCTTAGCGATGGGCTGGAAAGAGGATTCCCTCTGCGGCGGCAGGGCTACTCTGGGCCCAGAGGCTGTTTCCATTGGCGCAGTCTCAGCCGGCTCCGCCAGGGTCGCAGCGACCGCTTCGGTAGAAGCCTTAGCCGGGTGGATCAAAGCCCTCACCACCTTAGGTGCGTCCTGGGCCTTCATCTTGGGGGTAGGGTCAGCACCTTGCTCCCCTTCGAGATTGACTGGGGCCGCTCCAGCAGCCTACCCGGGTTCTCAGACTTCCTCTTCCCCGAACCAGAGCGCTGGCTCGTGGTCAAACGTGCCGGGGAAGTAGCACCCTGCTTGGCAAACGAAGAGCCCGACCTTTCGCCGCTGTCGGAGCCCGTGGACTCGCGGTGCTTGGCCTTCTGTTGGGCCCCTGTCGCTGGGGCGCCCTCAAAGGACTTAGAAGACCGCTCAGACTTCTTTGCCTTCTCACCTGCTGTGCCCTTCTCCAGCCAGGTGGCGTGGCGTGAACAACGATCTTGTTTGGTCCGTTCAGAAAGGTTCTTGCAGAATGCACAGTCCTTCTCCACGTGCGTCTTGTCCCCATGGAGGCAGTAGAGACATTGCGAATGCTCGTCCTCCTTGAAAACGTTATATAATCCGCATCAAGGGCAGTTCCTGAACAGCTTGGATCCGGGCGTCGAGCTCCCCTTGTCCTGGGCCATGTCCGTTGAGGTAGGCCGCAGATATCCCGGAATCCTCCAAGAAGTGTAAACTCGACGAAAACTTCACCCTTGAGGGGCGTAGAAGAATTCCGAAACGGGTCCCCGTTATCGGAAGTAGAAACGGTGGCGCTTGAGGCTCGATTAAACTGAAAAAATGAGAAATTCTACTGAAAAACTGAAAACGCAGTAAAAAAGCTCGAAAGCTAAACACGAGGAATCCCAACACTTGAGCGTGCACTAAAAATCTGAGGATGGCTGCCAGAGGCGGGGTTTAGGGAGAGGGCAGTAATTGGCTACTACTAAGAAAGAGATCAGAAACTAAACTGATACGGATTTTTTCTTTACCGAGGATTCCCAGCCTGACGACGGGGAATATTCATGAGCATGTGAATCCATGCCAGACCCCATGCTGGAGAACACTGCTCAGAGCTCCGGTATGTTGATGTGAAGCAGCCTCTCCTCCGGGAGCCACAGGCCTCTCGCGTGAAGATCTCCAGTGTGCGCTCCCCACCCCTCCAGGGAGGCATCCGTCATCACCGTCGCCTGGTATGCTAGGGTCTGAAAGTCTGTGCCCGCCACAAGATGCACACGCGTGTCCCACCATCGGATTGCCTGGCGGAATACCTCGTTGAGCGAGATCTTGTCCTCGAAGCTGCCCGTCGCTTGCATCCAACGGGCGTCGAGGAACTCCTGCAGAGGGCGCATCCGAAGCCTGCACAGGAGCACCAGATAGATGCAAGAGGACATCATCCCGAGCAGGGACTTGATGGACCTCACTCTGGCTGTGGCCAGCAGACGCTGTACCTTGCCCAGGATGGCCTGTGTTCTTTCCTCCGACGGCAAGGCCAATCGCGCCACTGTATCGAGCTTGGCTCCCAGAAACAGCGCGACCTGCGACGGAACCAGGTGGGATTTGGGGAAGTTGATGAGAATCCCAGGTCCGTGAGCAGCTGGACCGTCTTCACTGTGTGTTCCACGGTGAGCTCCCTTGTCCCTGGCTCGGATGAGCCAGTCGTCCACGTAGGGGTAGACGTGGAACCCCTGCAGGCGCAGCTTCGCCTCTACTGGTGCAAGGCACTTGGTGAACACCCTGGGCGCAGACTTCAATCGTAACTGGAGGGCCTTGAACTGGTAGTGCCGTCCCTGGACTATGAACCTGAGAAACTTTCAGTGACCTTTTAGGATGGGGATGTGAAAGTACAAATCCTCCAAATCCAACGACGATAGGAAGTCGCCTTCCTCCAGCTGGCCCAGCACGTGCTGGAGGGTGACCATCCGGAACTTCTGTGCCTTGATGTATTTGTTTAGCCGACGCAGGTCCAGGATGGGACGCCAACCTCCCGTCTTCTTCCTGATGAAGTATCTTGAGTATACTCCGGAGCCCCGGAGCCTCTTTGGGACGATCTCGATGGCTCCTTTCTTGAGCATCGCCCTTCCCTCTAACAGCAGTTGAGGGACGTGGTTTTCCTTCCTAGCCACTGGAGGAATTTGGGGGCACTTCTTTAGGAATTAAAGTGTGCCCATGGTCCAGGGCATCCAGCACCCAACGGTCGGTGGAGATGGACTCCCACACGCTGACGAGCTTCGCCAGCCGGCCTCCCACCAGGGTGCTTCGGTGGGGGCCCAACGCAACGGCCGGTTCAGTCTTGTTTGGAAGCAGCCTCGCCTCCTTGGCCTCCCTGGCGATGACTGCGAGGTCCACTCGACTTACTTCGTCCCCTGTAGGCTTCTTGCAACGGGCCGTTTGATGGTAGGTCGAGGAGCCGTCGCTGGGGCGCCCTCACAGGACTTGGACCGCTCGGACTTCTCACCTGCTGGGCTCTTGCCTTCCAGCCAGCTGGAGAGGCGGGTCCAACGATCCCTCATAGCCCGATCCGACATGTTCATGCAAAACGCACTGTCCCTCTCCACGTGAGTTTTGTCCTCGTGGAGGCAATAAAGGCATTGCGAATGCTTGTCCTCCTTGACCACATTTTGTAGGTTGCATCCAGGGCAGATCCTGAACAGTTTGCCGGGAGTCGAGCTTCCCTTCTCCTGGGCCATGTTCTTCTCATCCACGAGGTAGGCCTCAAACTTCTGGAATGCTCCAAGAAGCGCAACTCAACAAAAACGTCACCCTTGAGGGGCGTAGAGAAATCCGAAATGGGTCTCCGTTGATCGGGAGTAGAAACTGTGGAGCTTGAGGCTCGATTAAACTGAAAAAGGAGATAAATCTGAGGATGGCTGCCAGGGGCGGGGCTTAGGGAGAGGGCAGTCATTGGCTGGGGGCAGAATGACCCAGAGACCAGTGATTGGTTACTACCAAGAAAGACAGATCAGATACGAAACGGATACTGATTTTTCTTTACCGAGGATTCCTAGCCCGACGGGGAATATTCATGAGCATGTGAATCCATGCCAGACCCCATGCTGGAGAAACTCCCTATTCTCAAATACCAGAGACCAAGATACAAAGACACTCCTCCATAAAATGAAGAAAAACTGTGGCTGCTGCCGGTCACAAAACCTCATGCCATCCCTGGATAGCTTTGACCTTGGAGCAGTTGGGAAGTGGTGGGCTGCACAGTACCTTGTATGTTGCAACGCTTCTAGATCAACCAAGATACATTTATGATGGATCCCAAACACAACCTGGTCATTTATGCCATTAAGGGACAGAAGAGGGGATTGACTGTAGTGACGGCTATACTCCCAGTCCATAGTCCTATTTCATCCATACGGATGGCCCATTCAGTCCTGCGGAGATGGGACCAAGGAGTTTTTGCAGCTTATAAAAACTGTAGTGCTTCTATTTTGAGTAAAGCCAAGCACATGCGCGGCCTCGGCCCGCCACCTCAAGTCTCACCCCAGGCTTTCCACCAGAGCCCTTGGTCAGGTAAGACCTAGTCGGGTAGAAAAGAACTACGTTTTATTAGGCAAGGCGGTTAGGCGTATGGAGAAAAGTTCCCGTTTCACCATTCTTCTGGGAGTTTCTCAGAGCACTGAATACAGCAGAAGGGGTGGGCAGGTGATGCACCTGAAACTTACAGCCAAAGTAAATTCTGCAGAATGCCAAAGAAGCAAAAGTGACGTCCCACAGAACATGCTGCTAAAAAGCCACAGCTTCGTTTTTTCTGCTGAGTTGGATAATTCTCAAGGATGCAAGAGATTATGCACCAATCAATAGGAGCTTTAGGGGCTTTGTAACTAGTGTTAGCGCTCCCAAAGGTGGCAGAGCTTGACGTTATAAAGGATGCTTCTGGCCACTTCAGGTTACGATCATGTTAAGTTTGTTAATTCAGATTATAGCAAAGACCTTTAAGACATAGGACAGGAACCCACTGGCTCCCACCACCCACACTACATCTTTCCACCTCATGGCGGTCGAACGCCAACACCACAACATTCTCTCACTCATTATTAGGTATACTTTCTATCTTGTGTGATATTCTCCTCACCTGGCGAGTCCCCCAGCACCTTTCACTTGACTATTGTTTTTCTACTCATGAGCGAGTGGGAATGCCCCTCCCCCCACTCACCCATTCTCATTTTTGTACTCTGGGCACCCCTTTTTAGGTTTATTTTGATGGAGTCACTTTCTGTAATTTCCTATTGTAGCAAACTGCCCCTCATGTGCAGTGCTACTGGAAGCTTGTTGAGCTTCCCTCTGGTTTTATGTGTGAATTCCTTGTGAGACCTACTGTTCCCAAGGATAGGAGGATACTTTTGATCCTACCTACACTTGTGAACCTAGCAGCCCCCCACCGTATGTGGACTGCTGAGGGGACACTGCCTCTCACTTCTTCTGTAACTTTTTAGTTACAGTAAAAAATCCGAGTGGTTGGTGGCAGTCGATACTTTTTCTACCAATTTTGTGAAACATACAACACAGGCTGCATTCGGAGCTGCGGTAAGAGACACATGGGACATGTGAGGAACATGAGGGTGCCCTCACTTCTCCCACTATATCCTCCCCTCGGGTGGCCTGGGAAAGGCCATCGCTTTTGGATCCCAACACTGGGGGTGGATTATGCGAGGGAGGGTCACCTGGATGGAGGAGACTTGGGGAGTGGGGAAGAGGCTGTCATCCTTAAGCGAGATATGGTATCTGCCATTTCCCTTCCATAAAGAACCATCCATCCCACAAGCCTTCATAGGCTATTGTCAGCCCTTTACCTATTCTTCCCTTAAAATATTCCCCAAGAAACTTCATCTCGATACTGGGACAAGGAAGACAGCAACTAGGAGGACATCCCAATTTTGTTAATACAGGCACATCAGCCTCAACTGTGTACTGGGACGAAAAAGGAGGACAGCACGAGGAAGGCAGAACTAATGTTCTGATGGTGAGCGCTCTAGTCTGTCCTGGACTCAATATGGTGCCGGGCACTTTAAAAGTGGACATCCATTTGGAAATGGAGTCAGCTGTTGTGGAAGCAGGACCACGGACTGCAGGCAGACCTCGCTGGATCGGCCGTGTGACAAGAGGAGGGCTTGAGACCCATTTAGGGATCCAGAGTTTATGCAGCAGTATGCAAAGCTGAAGGACGCTGGAGGCAGGTGGCAGCCCGCAAGAGGGAGGCCAAAACTACAGAGCAAAGCAGTCAGGGATCCTGAGCTGCAGGTGGAGCATCACCAGGTGATCAGAGCCACAAGAAGCCGCTGGGAGAATGAGGTACCGCACAGGAAGGACGAAACCTGTGGCAGTCGAGGACCTTGCAAGGGGTTACGAGATCCAACCGGTGAGTGAACCACAAATAGGGAACACCAGGCTGGCAGGTGCATATGAAAAAGCAAGTAAGGAACATTGATTTAATGTTAATGGGCATTTGTACCGTGCACCATCACCACTGGAGTGGTCCCCCTGACGGATCTGCAGGGAAGGTGTGGAGGCTTAGTAGGGTATAGCGGGAACAGGTAGAGAGCGAGTTGTGATGTCCGGTGGACAGCTTCAGTTCAGTTTCCACCGTTCGCTGAGCTTGGGTGCGGTTTACGGGTCGGTACAATTCCCATGTGCTGTTGTGCATGGCTAGGTGTTTGTTTATTGTTGCAGCGTGGTGAAGGGCGTCCGGGTTGTTGTGCAGAGAGGTGGATGTGTTTGTTTGCGATTGAGCAGTGATTTAAAGCGAAGTGAGGATAGTAACAAGTATTTTGAATATCGAATGACCTGAAACCAATAAGTCCTTTTAAATATGGAAAGAAGTGACAGTAGTTACTAGCACTTTTGAATATCGAACGAAGAGGAAAGCAAATACAAGTACCGTTGAAAACCGAACAGAGCGGATGCAAGTGTTGAGCATCTTGAACCTTGAGCAAAGTGAAAGAAAGTTTCTAAATCAGCCCGATAGAAGGAACTGTGCATTATATAAGAACTTATGAGAAAACATGCATTGGCACCAGCCAGGAGAATTCAAGGAACTGTGTGTGATAAGGAAACAAGCATTGGTACAAGTCAGGAGAGTGCAAGAAAGTGTGACAAATGCATAGTGGCCAAACAAGCCATGAGACAGTGTCCGGAGAGTGACAGGTGAATCACGCATCCCTGTCAAATTGAAGCAGTGGCATAGAACTGATGGAAAAGCAGCAGAGCAGGGATATCAGTTGCGTGATCTCTAATGGGTGGACCGTGTGGTCCGACAAATGCGCCTAGACCAAGTGCACCCATGTAGGAAAAGGCCCCTGAAATCACCTATACCGTAGCTTGTGTTGTACAACAACCTATTGTGTGGTTTTGAAGCCAAGGAACTGAACTACCAATATGAATTGCTAAACATTGACTATAGCACAAGAGCTGGGAAGTGCCCCATGAAATTATGTTAAAAGCTGGAAGATTTGAACTCTTGGGGAAGGGAAATCCTGTGCTTTAACCATTGTGAATTTAGGGTAGCGGATTACAACCCAAGAGCTGGCAGAAGCTCTGAACTTTATTTGAACACTGTTTATTGTGTTGCCGACACATTGTATACATTTAAGCGTGAGGGCAAGTATAGGTTTTGGAAACAGACAGACTTCAGCTTTGGACCGCCTGACAAAGACTATCCTTAGTTTATTTAGGTAGGGAAATCCCACCCTAGTATAGGGAAAGTTAGGCATTATCCAACCCTACATTTCGAGTCAATACTTAAACGAGTTGTCTGTCTGCTTCAGGATACCTTCACAGACACCACCGATCTAAAATGGTTCCAGTCTTTTTTTTTGCCAACTCATGATGGTTTGTTATTTCTTGGCCCTTGTTCTGCCGTGCTGGGTGGGGGAAGTCATTGTGTGTCTTTTGCCTTTGCTGGGATCCCTTTGTGAAGTCCGCCTGAAGGTGCCAATGTGGCTGGGAGGACTCTGAAACTCTCCATGTCATTATCCTCCAGTGTGCCTGCTTAGAGTCAATTCTAACTGGGAGGCTGGCTGTCTTAGGACAGCCCCACGCCAAGTTTGAATGACGGTATACATGCTGAATGGCTGGGTTTCTGCATAAAAGGCAAGGGTCTTGATGCTGAAGCCAGAGTCGACCACTGGAAGATGCATTCCGAAGAGGACGAAAACTGCAGCAATCTCCAGAGACCACCAAAGCCACCAGAGTGACTGCTGCGCTGCTCCAACCCTCTTTTCAAAGTGACAGGGAAGCTCCCATCCGGACGACTTCCTCCCTTGATATGATATGGAAGTTAGAACGCGCCTATACCAAGTTTTTCAAGGCGCGATGAGGCATGGGAGGGGGGACAGAGGGAAGACAAAGACGGCGATCTTACTAGGCCAGGTGACATGGAGATCGCACAAGTGCGACTGGTGGGAATAACCAGTCTAAGACAACTTGCATTTCGAGCCATCCCACAACGAGTTGTGCCCTTTACTGGCTGCAAAACGCTAATACCCTGTGACCTGTGTTCAGTGCATCGCGGTCTGAAGAGCGAATCGTCCTGAAAGTTTGGTGGATTCCTTCCAGACCTCCAGATGCTAGATTCCGCTCCCTGAAGTCGCCTCATCCGAAGACTGGGCCGAGATAGTAGGCTGAATCAACCGGGCAGTAACCATTCCTCACTGGTGCTTTGAAAAGGGCGCGTAAACCACAGAACTGAAGAATCCTTTGCTGAGAGCCTCTCCACTAGACTGCTGCTGCAAAGATCCATACAGTGTCTCTTCTTCGGTTTGCTTGACCAAGAATCCAGTGACTGGGTCTGCTGCATCGTGGGGGCATCTTGCTGCATCCTCTTCATTTTTAAAGTACTCTGAGACTCATGGTAAAAGCTACCTAGAGTTGCTTTGCTGCTCCTGTGTTGCTGGAGTACTGATTCAAGTGTTTGAGTTTGCACATACAAGTTCACCCATGTCCAATGCCTGTGCGCCTACAGGGAGCCTTCTCTGAAGCACCTGAACCCCCCCCCCGGCCCCCTCCCACATCCTAACAAGGAAAGTGAACTCACTAGCTACAAGTCTTCTGGCACTCGACTCTTTAAAGCTGGGGCCTTGCTCATTTTGCCCCCAATCCGACTACGAGGCTCTCATACCCAAGTAGGGATGGACTACTAAAGATTAAGGCATCTGAATTTAATGCAAATCACACCTGCTCGGTGTTGGTTTTTATTCATCATCCTTTCCCAATACCAGTGATTCCAAGTATGAACTGTTTAATGCTTTACTTACCTTGAATTGCTTCCAACTATTGCTCAAGTGTGCGCAAAGTTACTTTACTTACCAGTATTGTCATGCCGTGATTGTTGGTGGATGAATATATTTGCTAACTTGAAGAAACTCTTTCCCTTACCTGCATTTCAACTTCAGGTTTACCAATGAATTCAGTTACCACTACAAAGGTCCTACTGTATATATGCAGCAGTCTCTAACAACTCGGCCGAACTTTTCAAAATCTGCAAGGAGCTGGCCAATCCTGCTGCAGTCTCCTCCTCTCCTATTCCCTCCCAGGCCCTTTGCACAGCTCTGGCATCTCATTTCCACCACTAAAATTCAGGACATCCTGTCCACTCTCTCCTCTACCTCCCCTCACGCTACCATTCCAGGCCCCTCTCGGGCCGCATCTCCTCTTCCTTTCTCCTTCTCCCTGTTCACTCCCGATGAGGTTTGTAGACAAGCACGATCTATGAAAGTCGTCAAAACAGGTGGCCCCCTGCTCCTCCGGAACCATCAAGGACCACATTGACACTGTTGCTCCAGCCTTGGCCGATTTCTACTATCACTCTTGCCACTGCAACCTTCCGATCCCCCTTCCCCTTTAAGCACTCCCTTGTGCACCCCCTCCTTAAGAAGCCCTCTGCCGATCCTTTCTCTTCGGAAAACTCCCACCCAATCTCCATCACTCCTTTTCCTGGGCAAACTCTTGGAAAAGCTGGCCATCTCCCAGCTTAAGCTACACACTGAATCTGTTGGTTGTCTCCAGGACCACCAGGCTGGCTTCAGAGCAACCAGAAGCACGGACACTGCTCTCCTGAACACCTGTGAAGACTTGCCCTCTAATCAAGACTCTAACCATTGTTCTTTCCTCATTCTCCTTGATTGAGCCTCTGCTTTCGACAGTCAACCACACCATCCTGCTCAATCGTCTATGTGACAACCTGGGTAGCCTAGCTGACCTCCCTCTCAGAACGCCCCTCCCAGATCCAACTTGGGTCTTTCATCTCTTCCATCTCTCGCCCTCTCTCTACATGTGGTGTCCCCATGGGGTCTAATCTCTCTCTCTGGCCCATTAACCAGTACTGGGCACCTATGGCTCACTGCATCTCTACCATCCCATGCAGATGACATCCAGCTCTCCTTCAGCCTCCTCTGCTCCTTCTCTCATACTCTAATCTATATCCGTAATTCAGGAATGGTGTATTTCCAACAATCTCTGCCTTAATGCCAGTAAGGCAGAGATCCACCTCATTGGGACACCTGATCCCGCTTTCCCTCTCTCACTCTGGCCGCCCACACTGGGCCCTCTACCTGAATATTCCTGTGAGGCCAAGAACCCTGGTGTCATCTTCGACTACACCCTCCTCCTCGCATCTCGGACGTTTCTAAAAAGTCATGATCAGCTGCACCCCCTCAGAGGTATTCTTCCTTTTCTCACTTTTCCTCATTTTGTCACAAGCCCTGAAGTCTCTCCAGTGGCTCCATGTGGCTGCAAGGATAAAGTTCAAGACCCTCTGCATCGTCCACCAGGCTTTCTGGGGCCGGGGACCACACTACATCCAACTTTCTCTTCTTAAGCATCTTTCTTCTGAAGATCTCCGCTCGTCCACCTCCAACTCTGAGGGTCAGACACTTCTCCAGGCAGAGAGTGGGGACAGATCTCTGTCCTCGGCTGGGGCCTCCCTCTGGAACAGCCTCCCTGCTTCTCTCAAACTTTAGCAGGACCACCTAAGGTTCAGGAAGCAACTCAAGACCTTCATTTTCACTTCCTCTCTCGCTCTCTCTTGCCGCAGTCTTCTGCGCATACTGTTTACCTGGCCACCCACTGAACCTACGGGACCATGCTCCTGCATGACCAGTGTCCCTTGCACTGCCTCAAGGCCTCCCAATCACTTAGGGACTGTATCTGCAACCCTACAGTCCTGACTCTCTGCACGTATGAGCCAAGTTCCTAGAAGCAATTATGAACTCCTTCGCACTGTCCCCCCCCCCCTCCCCGCCCCTCAACCAGACTGCAGTTGCATGATCTGAATGGCACAAGGCCTAGTAAGATTGTTGTTTTGTCCTCTTTTGTCTTCCCTTCTTTGTCTTGTTGCGCCTAGAAACACTTATGATAAGTAATTTATAATGTGCCTGTACACATCACATATTGAAAAGTGAACTTGACATTGGTTAGCAGATATAAATAATATTTCAATATATCTGCAAGTATTGAAGTGTCTTGACTTGTGTGCTCAAAGGTCGTTGTACTCTACTGCAGATCTTCTCCCTCCTAGACCAAGCCTGGCTGTTCACCCATAGCTACCAAACCTTTTGGGTACTTTAAGCCTACATTAAGAGTTGGAGCCCTGTACACTAAAAGGGAGAGTCTTCTATAGTCCGACCATAGGTGGACTTTAATAAAACTGCCCAACGCTCATACATACACATTCCGACATTCCATCATTCTCTCTAACCTCATACATTCAGACTTGCATGCATTCATCCATAAGGCAAAGCACATCGGAACACTTGACCATGCTGAAGGACTGACCCATTGCCCCATGACAAATGAGCAAAAGGCCAGAGGAGTTAGACTAAAGGCATCACTCCCTTCTAAAAAGTCAGGACAGGTTCAAAAACAAAGCAAAAGGTTTGGGGGTCCATAGAATATGGAGGGAAAGTTGACTAAGAGAGCTTTCCTAACATCGCTCATCTATATAAAGATGTGTACAATCTTAATGTGCATCGTAAGGGTGGCGTACATCTTGACACCCTTGACTCGCACCGCACGTTACATCTGAAGCAGTCTAGTCTTTCCAGAACCTTGTGTCCATGTTGCATTAACTCCGGGTCAGTGACGCAGAGCAGAACCTGGAAGCAGACATGTAAATCCCGCCTCACTGGAAACCCCAATCAAGGCTTCCATTTTTACCCACACTAATAGTGTTAGTGGCTAGGTGAACTTTGCCCTAGGTAGAGGCCATTGGCTTAGGACCACCAACTCGGCTGGCGGTCACTTACCATCATTTGCCTGCTGGTGGAACCTTGAATGCTTTGTTAGGGGCTTCAATCATTCTGTGTGGAGGCTGGGCTACAGAAGTCTCTCAGGGGAGAGTGGGCAAAGTTTACTCACCTTTGAGAAGTGTGCCTCTCAGTGGCAGTCCCCAGTTCGAGCACAGGTTGCAGAATGACCGAGGTCCCCCATTAAACGAGCATTCCACAGAGAAGAGGCCCAAAGAGGGAAACAGCAACTAGACCGATCTCACAAGGGAACAGGACACAACTAAATGCTCTATGCAGAGACCAAGAACTCACGCAATAGCAGGAAATGCTCCAGACGAGAGTGCAGAAAGCACAACTGCACATCTTAAGCAAGAGAAGACAGATTCCAACCAGAGATCTCAACAGTGTAGACTTTAGGACTTAGAAGCCCCACCCCTAGATTCCATTCTCGAGACTTGAAATGACCATACAGTGCTGTCTGCAAACATTTGAGGGACTCAATGTTGGCTAGAGACTTGTGAGGCCCCACCACCAGAGCAGATAACAAGCTAACAAGCAAACATGAAGGAGGATATTTCAGAAAGACCACTACAGAATATAAAAAGCTGCAACACCCTCTGTCCATCTTATTTTAGTAGATTAACAGCACATGCTGCCAACCTCACCTTCCCATAGATCTCCTCCACAATTGCCGTCTGCCGCACGTTCCCAACGTGCACAGTCACCTGGAAGCCTTTCCGGAACGTCGTGGCATGGAAGAGAAGTACGATCTCTGCTTCAAACACAGAACAGATTGTGGGATTCATCTCTGGACTCACCATCACCATACCCTAGAAAAGAAAGTGCAGTGTTATGAGTCTGGTACACTACAGTCCACCGAGGAACAGATCACTGTGGCTTTACAGAGATTGATAAACTTACACAGTACACCACTTCCCAAACACAAACAAAACACTATCTGTACACGACACATGCATTTACACTTCAGTAGATCACACATCACTTATGTCACACTGCAAGTACACCACATTGCCACAAGAACAAATGACTGCACACAGGAGGACTTGAGGCCAAGTGAAGGAGCACCTAGTTTCGTGGGGCACTGGATTCCTCAACTCCTCATTGAATTGTGCAGAACCCATAAACTATGAAACTGTAGTTCTTGGTGCTGCCTCACAAATGGACGAGTCCTGGCTGGTGGGGACGGATGATTTTGGCCTGAGGAAGGTGAGGCTTGTGGGAGACAGCAGGGTAGATAATTAGGATACACTAGCAAGAATACTGGCCTGTGCCCCGTCCCCTTAGCAAACAAATTATGCTGCACTATGATGGGCGTGGCCCGGATGGGCTTTAGTCCCTGTGGGCTATGGAGCACAGCGCCCAAGCATGCTAGGGTGTGAGGCATCTTAGCCTGAAAATCAACTAAGGAATGTGAAATCGGTGACTGCGTCCCTCAAACTTAAAGCAGTTCTTTCTCTTGAGCAAAGGGTCTTGCCTCAAAACTAAACATGTAGCTTACGGTAATGAGTAGTTTCAAAATTGTCCCCCTAACCTCATCTGCAAATTCGCAGATCCTGGTTTTGTTGCACATGGGCACAATGCGTCCAAGAGCAAAAGACCAAGCTTTTGCTTCAGTTTCCTGCACTGTCCTACTAACGAGCGCCCCTTTTCTTACAGAGCCAGGTGCCGAGAGGCCACCAAAAGTGGCAGAAGGGCCCTAAACAAGACCATTAACAAGTACAGCACGGTTATACACCGAACACCAACACACTCCATGGCTAAAAGAATTCCTCTAACATGACATTTAAAAAAAGCTATAAATTAGTAATTCAGGCACCAACTAGAGCAAAGCACAGCATTTACAAGAGATGCACAGCGTTGCATCCAAATACATCACACACTACCCGGGACAAACATTGTTGCCCAGATGCACAGCAAAGCGCGCCTAACCCACCCAGGGAACAGTGATGCACAGGAGCATCAGAATTTCCAGGGGGAGAAATGTTGCATTTTTACAGGCGGCTCAAGCACTGTGCCACTGGTGGAGTCTGTAAGAAAGGATGGGACCCCAGAGCGAGACCAATGCATCCTTCCATCATTGCACTAGTCTTGTGATCACTTACTCGTGCCCAGAGCGAGTCCAATGCATCCTTCCATCATTGCACTAGTCTTGTGATCACTTACTCGTGTTGGGCTCCTGCACTCAGTCTTATGGCAGTTTCAAGTGCCGCCTACGACTCCTCTGAAAAATCCCCAATCAGCAACTGCTGCCCCCCCAAAAACCACTTGCATAAGAGACCACATCCAATTCAAATGCACCCATTTAATTCTTGCACTTTCTCAATCTTGAATTTCCAGCTGTCAGCCGGTGTTCTCAGAGCACTCACCGGGATTTAAATACCTTGCTTCCAACAAATACCTACAGCAGTAGTTACCCAGCTTTGCTATCAGGTCACCAAGCCTCCCAAAGGAAGCATGGCATGGCACATACTAAAGAAGAGGCGCCAGACGCCTCATAGCAAAGATGGGTGATTACTGCTGTAGGTGTTATCTGGTCACCAATCCTCCCAAAGGAGGCATGGTATGGCATGGCACATACTAAAAAGGAGGCGCCAGACCCCTCATAGCACCTACAGCAGTAATCACCCAGCTTTGCTATCCAGCCATCAATCCTCCCAAAGGAGGCATGGTATGGCATGGCATGGCACATAATGAAGAGGCGCCAGACTCCCCCATAGCACCTAGAGCAGTAATCACCCAGCTTTGCTCTCTGCTCAATCATCCCAAAGGCAGCATGGCATGGCACATACTAAAGAGGTGCCAGACCCCTCATAGCCTCTACAGCAGTAATCACCCAGCTTTGCTCTCTGCTCAATCATCCCAAAGGCAGCATGGCATGGCACATACTAAAGAGGCGCCAGATACCTCACAGCACCTACAGCAATAAACACCCAGCTTTGCTATCTGACCATCAATCATCCCAAAGGAGGCATGGCATGGCACATACTAAAGAAGAGGCGCCAGACGCCTCATAGCAAAGATGGGTGATTACTGCTGTAGGTGTTATCTGGTCACCAATCCTCCCAAAGGAGGAATGGTATGGCATGGCACATACTAAAAAGGAGGCGCCAGACCCCTCATAGCACCTACAGCAGTAATCACCCAGCTTTGCTATCCAGCCATCAATCCTCCCAAAGGCAGCATGGTATGGCATGGCATGGCACATACTAAAGAAGAGGCGCCAGACGCCTCATAGCAAAGATGGGTGATTACTGCTGTAGGTGTTATCTGGTCACCAATCCTCCCAAAGGAGGCATGGTATGGCATGGCACATACTAAAAAGGAGGCGCCAGACCCCTCATAGCACCTACAGCAGTAATCACCCAGCTTTGCTATCCAGCCATCAATCCTCCCAAAGGAGGCATGGTATGGCATGGCATGGCACATAATGAAGAGGCGCCAGACTCCCCCATAGCACCTAGAGCAGTAATCACCCAGCTTTGCTCTCTGCTCAATCATCCCAAAGGCAGCATGGCATGGCACATACTAAAGAGGTGCCAGACCCCTCATAGCCTCTACAGCAGTAATCACCCAGCTTTGCTCTCTGCTCAATCATCCCAAAGGCAGCATGGCATGGCACATACTAAAGAGGCGCCAGATACCTCACAGCACCTACAGCAATAAACACCCAGCTTTGCTATCTGACCATCAATCATCCCAAAGGAGGCATGGCATGGCACATACTAAAGAAGAGGCGCCAGACGCCTCATAGCAAAGATGGGTGATTACTGCTGTAGGTGTTATCTGGTCACCAATCCTCCCAAAGGAGGAATGGTATGGCATGGCACATACTAAAAAGGAGGCGCCAGACCCCTCATAGCACCTACAGCAGTAATCACCCAGCTTTGCTATCCAGCCATCAATCCTCCCAAAGGCAGCATGGTATGGCATGGCATGGCACATACTAAAGAAGAGGCGCCAGACGCCTCATAGCAAAGATGGGTGATTACTGCTGTAGGTGTTATCTGGTCACCAATCCTCCCAAAGGAGGCATGGTATGGCATGGCACATACTAAAAAGGAGGCGCCAGACCCCTCATAGCACCTACAGCAGTAATCACCCAGCTTTGCTATCCAGCCATCAATCGTCCCAAAGGAGGCATGGTATGGCATGGCACATAATGAAGAGGCGCCAGACTCCCCCATAGCACCTAGAGCAGTAATCACCCAGCTTTGCTCTCTGCTCAATCATCCCAAAGGCAGCATGGCATGGCACATACTAAAGAGGCACCAGACACCTCACAGCACCTACAGCAGTAATCACCCAGCTTTGCTATCCAGCCATCAATCACCCCAAAGGAGGCATGGCATAGCACATACTAAAGAAGCCATATCCCTCATTGTTTTTGTACCAATACAGAACTTTCAGCTACAGATTCTTGGTCTGACATTCCCCAGTGGTACTTTTCATGTTCTCACAGTACCAGGAGGCACCACTCATGTACTGGGTGCAGCACATCTGTCAAATAGACAGAATGGAAATTACTATGCGCCCTGGTAAAAATGGTGGGCCGACCCAAAGTAACATTTTACCAACATTCACCCAACAATAACCTACCAAATTTGGATTAGGGTGTTTCTCCAAAACAGAGCCTCCACTCCAAATATATTTCTTAGACATGGTCTGTATTCTGATGGTAGAGACGATCAAGTGCTGCTTGAAGTAGTTCCCAAATGCCAACTTCAAGCTAGAATACAGCAGCTCCAGCACTAGTGCAGTGAGCCCCCATCGGCTCAGGTGGAGTCGATTCACAATAATGCCTGATTGATACAACTATCAATCTGGAGAAGGTACATGCAGAGAAAATAATACACTAAACTGTTGCTGTGCACCCAGTTTTAGTAATTTCCTAAAGCATGACATTTTTTTGGCTGAGGTCTATGAAATTGCTACTCGGCCTTCGATAAATGCTAGCATTTTTCCATCCACTGCAAATTAAATTGGTTAAATTCAATTTCCCTGCAAAAATATAAAATCAACTTTTTTAAAGTTAAGATTAAACACATATGAAACAAGAGACATCTGCTATAATACCAGCATTTCTGGAGAAAGTAATCTAGCTTGTAGGTTCTGCAACTACCATGAAGAATCTCTGATACATCTGGTACTGTCATGCCCCGAGATGAGAGGAACGAATGAGGTATACGGGCACAGAACTGGTCAAACACTCGACTCATTCAATAGAAGAACTGTGGTCAATAATGCATGATGGAATTAATAACAAGCTGACCTTTTGCATCATCATTCTTTTTACATAATTTTAAAGTCGAAGGACCATCAGGAAACAGAGTGATGCTTACAAAGTCGACATTAATCTTTAACATCCAACTAATCCATTATATGAGGGATACAAAATAGAAAGGCATTGGAGAACCTGCTTTTATGTCAAAGGCCGAACCTTGCACCACCTTCAAACATATTGACAGTAAAACCGCTGCGTCACACAATCCCTCCTTCTATGCAAGGCGTGAGCAACATTGAACATGCCAGGGAATGCATATTTTTAGTACTCTGCCTTTCAATTCCAATATGGGATACCCATCTTCCAAATGTTGGTGTTCACCAAATGCACATGTATGCAATTGAAAGCAGTTTGTGATTGGACGTCAATTCCTGCAACCCTCGACTAAGAAAATCTCAACATTTCAACTCAACCTTTGATGCAAATTATACAGGCATCCAAACCAAATTCTGCCATCACCTTGGGGGCACAAGGCTCTCAATCCACCAGGAGATTCACTCACCACACAGCGACAAAACATTACTGGGCATGGTGCCAGTGGCATGAGGAGGGGCGGTGAAGGGGCTGGAGGTATATAAGGGAGTGGGGGGGGGGATAGCTTGGATAAAATATAGGTGTACTCGACTTCTAGCTCTTTCAATAGAAAAGAGTGGCAGTAGAAAGGAGTGGGAACTTATTACATTCGAGATTAAACTAGAACACCAAGTGACCTCATCAACCTCACAGAAATTTGAGAGGAGGGGATGAAGCCACCACACCCATGGTTCCAAGCTTCACAAGTGCTAGTGCAGGGGTCTGCAACCTGCAGTTCTCCAGATGTTTTGGGCAGACTCCAATGATCCCTCACTACTTACTATGCTGGCTATGGCCGAGGTTACTTGCAGTCCAAATCTTCTGGTGACCCAAAGGCTGCAGACCCCTGTGCTAGGACACCTGTTCAGGACGATCTTGTGGAGGAAGCAACAATCACGGGACTGAAGGGGCAGTGATGCAAGAACACAAAGGATCAGAAGTCATTGTCAAAAGCACATTTTTTTTTGTGTAGGACCTCTACACAACCACCACTGCTTCAGATGAAATAGAACTGGTTACCTTGCGTAGTAAGGAGCGATCAAATGGCCCCAAGGCCAGTGTGGCAGCCTGGCCTGCTCGAAGGACACGGCACGCTGAGCGATTCCTCTGCATGCTGCACACTTTCAAGTCCAGGAAGTTTCCGTTGTCCGTGGGGCCAACCACCAGGCGTTCACCCTCTTTACAGATCCCACTGCACAGAAAGAAGCTGCTTTTAAAAAGGATTCCAGCCCAAAGCAAAAGCAACTGCACGGCACAATTAACTGGATTCCCGCACCAGTGATGTCAGAAAACATTACTTCCCTGCAACACAGATTCCCTCATGGCAACATTGCAGCCACCATTCCAACTCAGCCCCACCTTACCTTGCCGTTCTTAGGAGGTTCCCAACGAGGCCACGTTCGGTAACATTAGGACATTTTCCCGAGACCTTCTGGTGAGGTGTTCAGGAAGCCCAAGCAGGTGTGCATGGATTCCACCATGTTAAACCAAAGTCCCCCAATCAAAAAGTGACAGAAATATCTGTCTGCATTCTTATGAGTGGGCTGGTAGAATAACATATATATAACAATAACATACAAACCTCCCTCTATGGAAGTTGTGAACACATTGCTTCAAAAAGGGTAAGTGCAAAAAGTCTTAAATTATCAAAAACAGTGATAGTGTCCAAAAACCACAAAAAAAGACTTTAAAACAAATGGTAACCTTAGTTTTAAAATTATTATATGGCTAGGCAGAAATTACAGGTTTCAAACTAGCAATATACTTGGTCAACAGCTATTTCGGAGAAGTATCATAGGTAAGTATATTTTAATAAACTTTCAGGTTTGTTCAAAGAGTTAGGAAAGCTCGATCCATAGAGATAAAACCCGAACAACCCCAATAGGTTTGCTCACAGTTATAACTAAAGTAGTACTACTTGCAGGCCCCAGGATCAAAGGGGACCACCCAGCTGTAGAATTCAATAAACCCGATCCGAAGATATCCTGGCCCACAGATGACCAGTCTCCTAAAAAAGTTTACGGCTTAGGGTTGTGGGGGTGGTTCTTGAACGTGTACTACACACATAGCCCGAGACCCTCAAGATTGCGACGATAAGGGTGTCCAAGGACTGCTCAAGCAATGAACGCTGCCGAGAAGCCTGAGGAGTAGAGGGTGTAGAGGTCACTTCAGCTGTCTGGATTTAGTCGGACTATGCGCGGGTCCCTGTTTCTGTTGACAAAGTGCCAGGATCGAAACAGGATCCACATGGATAGGGGACCTTCAAGCAACCCATGATAAGTGGGCAGGGCAGCAGCCCAGAGGTGAACACTTAGGGCAGGTCACAGGCCAATCTAGTGAAGGCAAAGGAGCTGGAGTGCTGAGAGTCAGGATGTCCCATGACCGAGTCAGTGGCTTAGGAAGAGCAGCATCCATTGGCACCATGAAGATGAAGAGACTGTACCTGCTACGTCAAGAGGAGGAATCGCCTACAAGCGGTTTCCTGAGGTGTACAGTGGGGATCTTGGCCTTCAGGATAGGATGGCATTCGAGCAGCTTCCAGCAGAGTTGTTAGGTTACATCTGGGTTCAATCAGCTTCCTCAGGACTATGTCCTGAGGTTCAAATTATAAATTGTGGCGGATCCTCACAAATCTAGACATCAGCAATTTCTGGGGGTTACAATGCAGTCATCATGGATAGCCATTCAACCTCTGCTCATTTTGTCCTACATAAGGATGTGGCTTAAGGCGTCTGGTGGACTTTTCCAGCCCAGGCTGTATTCCATAGCATTGCTGAAAAGGCTTTCTTAAAAGTTGATCTGCCAGGCGACTGTCATTCCTTAGTTTCCTCTTTGAGTTAAATTAGAGTAGTTCCATGTATGTTCAGTGTCGCAGTTCACTGGAGTGTGATGGTAAGAAGCCTAAACCGTCATTACATGCTTAGCATTAGAGGAAAAACTCCAGGACTCTGCGCCATTTGATATAGATTGTGCTTTTAATTGTTACTTCAAAACAAAAAATGCCCTCTTCTTGATTACACGCATTTCGGCTGAGCCTTTCTCAAATCAGGGCTATAAATACACGCAAATAAATGTTTCAACATGTTTTCCAAACCCATAGGTAAGACCACAATTTGTCAGAAACCAAACAATTAATTCAAAAAAAGAATCCATACATCAATCATGAATCCACAGTTCCCAAAAACAGAAGCCAAATAAGAAATTAAAGTTCAGTGACAGATTCCGGGTTGGTAATGAGGAGGATTGCAAAGGGAAGGAGAAAACAAAAATAATGGGAAACCAGTGAGAACATACCAGAAATCAGAATGCAAAAAGAAAAGGAAACAAATAATGTTACGGTAGTCAATTTGTAACTCCATCATCAACATTTACTTCATATCTAGTCTGGTGTGGGCCAAACTCAAGTCTACATCCCCTAAAGCAAAGGGTTTGCTTACACAAAATACTTTAAATGGAAATTCCGCATGGCGGTTATTGTGTAAGTTATTAGAGTGTCTGATCCCAAAGTCCAAATCCCTGTAGAAAAAAAATGTTTCATTTACACTCAATAGATGCAAGTCTTTGCCATCAGTCATTACTGCGTTCTCTAGGTTGTTGAGAAATAGCCTGATTGTTAGTGCATTAACTAATCACTGTCATGCTCTCCCTCGCTTTACCCGTATATAAAATTAAACGAGCAAAGTGCTTATTCCTCCTGTATGCAGATAAACAGTCTGTAGCCGACAATTGTAAATAGAACATGGTTTGTTCGTAAAATATTAGTCGAAGATATTAGTTAGTGCTATCCTATACTCTTCTAGAATTGGATGACAGGCAAACTCCTGAGTGTGGATTTCCGTGAGCCGGTGCCATTTTGGGAATCACTAAACTTAAAATGGCGCCGGCTCACGGAAATCCACACTTTCCTTTTAAAATCATTATTAGGGAGAATATTCAGTTGCCAATTCCTTTTAACCTTGGAGACCCACAACCCTTTGCTGGAATCTGGGGCCTTTTTGATTTTAACCTCCCGAGTGGCCCCTTTTGCCACCCACTCATGCCTTTTCCCTCTGACTAGGCTTTTGTGTTCCATATGTTGTAATGGAGTCTGGTAAACTCCATAGGCCTCTGCTTTTTACATAGTGACACAACACCCTCTGTGCAGTGCCACTGAGGAGTCCCTTGGACTCCTAAATGTTTAAATATATTTGTGTGAACTACAGTTCCCAAAAAAAAGTAGGACAACTTCTCTCTTACTTACCTTTTTCCTTTGTGGATCCAGCACACACCACCTTAGTAACTCCTCCGACTTCTCATGTAACTTTTGTTACACTAACTTGAATGGTTGGTAGCAGTGTTTTTTTAACCACCTTTTGTGCAATGTATCTGCAGGCTGACTACTCAGCTGCAATGCAGCACCCATGGGTGACCTTAAACAAGAAATGGAAAAAAAAAAAAAAAAAAGCCTGGCCCATTTTGGTGTCAGTTCCTCCCGGGCTTCTTCTTGATCATTTTGATAAGGTCTGAGCCCATTGCGTTTTGCCTTTGGCGGGCTTTAGCCCTGAAGCCTGCCCAGACTCCAGTGTGTCTGGGAAGGCAGGAAGTGAGGGAGGAGCACCAACCTTCAACTGTCCTTTGTTAGTAGGAATGCCTGACTAGACTAGTTCCATCTTGGCGGGTGGCAGTCCTAGAGGACACCCCCTCGTGTGATTAGTGCTGTGAATGAATGGGATTTCATATATAAGGGAAGGGTTTTGGGAGTACAGGCAGAGTCGACCACTGGAACATCAAATCCGAAGATGCAGCGACACCAGCAGCACTTTCCAGGACCGCGAAAGCACAGGTGAAGCCTTGCACCTGCGCTGACCCAGTTTTCCCATCGACAGGGAAGCTCCGCCAAGGAAGACTCTCTTCCCTCCCCCTCTCCCCCCCCTTTAGGCTGGTGGGACCAACGAGCCTCAAGACCTGCTTCGTTCTGGGTCCATCCATGAGTCGTTGAAAACTTTCTTGGATGCAATTTCTCAATACCCGGGGCACCTGGACTACCGACGAGTGCAGTGTCTTCCGAAGCACGAATAAGGCTGAAACTTTGCAGGCATCCGTGAGGGTCTACAGAAGCAAGGAATCTTCATCCAGAGTTACCCTCACCAGAGTTGAGGAATGAGGAAATTCCAACCAGGGATATTCATTCCTCTTGTGCGTGAGAAAAAAGGCACCAAAACCACAAGAGCCACTGAAATTAGTGGAATGCATTGCTGCTGAGGATGTATCCGATTTGGCTGTGGCAGAATTGTTCGCGGCTGAACTGACCGTGGTCAATTTTGCAGCGAAGACAATTTTGCCACAGCCAAATCCGGTAAAACTTAAACCCCCCCATGGCCCCCAATACATCACCCCACCCACCACCTACTTACCTTTTTGGTGTCCGCTCCCTCCCGTCCCTCCTACGTGTCGCGTCGAATCGGACGCTGCAGGGTCCGCTTTTCTTATTTTGTTTTCCCATCCCCAAACCTCCGGAAGCGTGGAACATCCCTGCCCCCAATGTTTGGTAGGGATTACCCAATCTGAACAATTTGCAGCAGTATTACCCAATCTGATTGTTTCAGAGTCCCTCGCGAGAGTGCGGTCTCACAAGTCCGCCAGATGTCCTCTCTTGGGTCACTGCGACCATGGTCCAGGAACAAGGTTCTATATCAATCAGCTTGAACATCTGCTTCAATTCTAAGGTACTGTGGTGCTTTGGGCTTAACCACCTTTGGCCAAATCTAGTGCTTCGCAGCTTGGGGAGTGCTCCTTTATCTTTTTTGAATTACTGCAATTCACTTGCGCAGGCATAACAGCTTGTGCACCTCAGGTAGGCTCACTTGAGCTCCTGGATTTTTCTTCAAAGCACTGACTGTTCAACTAACTTTGTCTAAGAATATTGCATCAGAAATAGAGCCGTTTTATGACTTTGGCTATCCTGGGTCCCTAAAGGCATCCCTTCTGAACCCTACTGGCTTTGGCAGTGCTTGTTCCCCATAAAGATTTTAATTGTTTTACACTCTTATTCCTGGGGAAAGGACTTCCTACATCCCTCTGGGAGAAAAGACTATCTTTACAGTGCTACTGTGTTCTATTCTACCCTACCACTTTTTCCCCGACAAACTCAACATTGTACGGTGAACCATAAGTCCTACTACTGACCTTGATTGATGTCACTCTGTTAGCTGAAACTGTTTTAGTACAAAAAGAATTCACTCACCTGCATTATTGCTGCTTAAATAACTTGATTCTGAAATTGTACCTGATGTTACTATTAGGTGCTGCGCATTTAGAGTGATTCATTTACTTTGTGTATATATAAATAATTAAACTTTTAAAGGATTTAAGTGTTTACTTGAATACTTTTATTTACTGATTTCATTGTACTGCTCTACAGCTCAGGGTACCCCTTCCAAGATGAGCCTGTCTGTTCAGCCACTCTATCGACATATGTAATACAGGCCTATAGTTGGGTCACTAATACCAAGCAGATAAGTCTTGTCAAGACCCACACCACTTGGACTTCACAAAATCCTACCCAACAATCATAAATGATTCAGCACTGAAACATGAAAGACTGAATTTTCGACAAAACTGTTCTCGATGCTGTGCAGCACAATGAGCCAGGCACCCAGAGATGCGGTCTACCACAGGTCACACGACAGCAGACATGCCAGAATACAACCACAATGGGCTGCAGTGAAGAACAAAGCACCCAGGCGACTCACTTGGCTAAGACAAAACCTGCTCCAAAAAAGGCCCCTGTGAGATGGAGAGCAGAAGTGGCAGGACATTTCTTACACCACAAGCTGGCGACCTGCAAAGTTTAAGGCTGAAACTCAGAATGGGGACAGATGCCCTGGAAGGAGCTGGTCAGCCCTCTGGATGGGTCTCCATTTCAGAATGGCCTAGTGCATGACCGAAGTGCATGGAAGTGCTTCAGGCTGTTTGGCTGCAGATCCTGCCAGACTCAACTTGGACCTTTTGACTGCATGAGCGAGAGCCGTCGGCAAGAGGAAGTGCCAGCGTCTCGCAACGTGCTTGGACTACCTGAACCACAATTCAAAGGGTTGCAGGTAGCTCCGCCCCCCGAGCAGCGGGATTGGTGTGCACCATTTGAAAACGTCTGTGCTCGCGCACCGCGCGCGCACCGAAGTGCATGGAAGTGCTTCAGGCTGTTTGGCTGTTCGGGTGAGCGGGTGGGCGTTCTTAAATACGCATGGATTAAGTATAGGTCTTTTTCCTCTTGTGTTGGTGCAAGTACTTACTCGCAGAGTCCTCTACTATTTTTAAGGTAGGATTTTGCTAATAAAAAATCTTTATTTACTTTGGGGAAAAAAAAAAAAAAATAAATAAAAATAAAAAATAAGCGTGAGTCATTTTATTGGGCATTTATTTAGCTACAATAGATGATGGCCAGTGGTCTGAGAAGTAGAAAGTGCTCTGAAATGGCGGTTTCCCTTAATCCTACCGACCAAATTAATAATGGGGCATCTTCTATAAGTATTGTTGATATGGATATTACAAGACATCCGGTTGACTTGAACATAGAATCAAAAGAGCCTGATGACTTATATCCAGGCTCTATTAATGAATTGCAGCCTCATAATAGCAATTCAGATCTTGAAATCCTGGCTGATTTGGACTCCCGCATTAGGTTATCCATTGGTTTACTGACTCCACTAATACCTAGAAATCGTGATTCGCACACGAACGCAGATAACTCTGATGTATATTTACCATCAAATTTACATCTGCCATTGTCACCTGCTAATGTTATAGCTTTAGATAATGCCTCTCACTCGGAACTTCCTATAAGCCCTGATCTCCATGTTCCATATTCACAAAATATTGGGAATGAACCTAATTCATCCCCTATTTCTAAAGAGCAAGAACCATTCACTTTCCCAGTGATAATACGGATATTGGACTTGCTGGACAAAGGTCATGATGTCACTCACTTAGAATTAAGGGATATAAAATACTCTATGAGTGAGATTATGTCCAAAGTCAATAGGATGGAAGGATTTATTCTTGCACTGGAAGGGCTCAATAGAGAGGTAAAAAAACCCAATGAGGCCAAAGCTAACATTCGTCATGAACAAAGTACACAAACCGAAGTCACTGACTCTTTAGACCAACAAGGTCTTGTCAATCAACCTTCTAAAGGATTCGACTTGCTCCTATGCGAATTAGGTTCTATCAGTTCTACAATAGTTGAACTTAAAAATAAACTTGAACCTTCAACCCCTAATATATCACCAGAATTAAGTGGGAATACTGCGGATAGTCCATCAGCCTTAATTAAACTCAGAGGAACAAAAACAAAATGCAGGTACTGCCGATAGTGAAATTGACTATGTAGGCTATGCTTCTAGAAGATTTCGGAAAAATCAAAAACGGTGTGTTAAACGTGCCGAAAAAAAACGGAGATCTGCAAATGAAAAAATGAAGAAATCAAAAAAAGAAATCTCTGTGATCTCCGAAAGTGGTGGTGAAGATGTGATTGATGTGGAACAGCTTTCTGCAGAATGCCAATCACACCTGGGGGCAAAGATTAGAAAGGAGAAAGAGTCAATAGATACAACACTGCCTTTAATTTCGAACAATAATTTTAAAATGGTTAGTGTTGAAGTACACTCAAACTGTGCAAACTCGCTAACTATACCTGATATTCCAATTGATTCCGTTAATACAATTGAAGATGAAGTGGAAGTACAGACAACTCAAAAAATACTGCCGACCTACTTTAAAAGTGTAGGTAGGAAACAGACCTCAAATAGATCTGGACTATCTCACAATCCTCCTATTGTATTGAACAAAGGCATTATATCATCTTCTGTTGTATTACCTAAAATGGTTTCGTCTTTGTATTCCGAAATTTTAAAAAAACCTGTAATTGATCCAACTACTGCGATAGGTAAAGTACCAGTTATCCAAAATGGTGGAGGAAAGCTTACCACTATATCTAATCAGTTGCACATTGGAAGTCTTCCTGATCAGAATTTGGGTGATGGTAGCAGTGCCATTAATGATATGCATGAAAAAGATAATCAACTAATGCCAGGCATAAATAATGATGTAATGAAGGTATATGATTCTATGATAAGTATTCAAAAAGGTGGAACATCTGAGATGACTGGTGATATCAATGAAAAAGTTAAGCAAAGTTTGCCTTGTATAAATAATGATGTAATGAATGCACATGATTTTATGCTTAATGCTTTAAAAGCTGGTATTCCACCACTTGAAATAATTAATCAGTTTTTAAAAGCGCAAAAATGTGGTGTTGAAAACATTGCACAGCCTAAACTGACTTGTCAATCACTTGTAAGCATTCCCATATGCAGAGAACTTAACTCATCTGAACTTGCAGATAGACAACATAATGAAACCCTAAATAATTTGAAAAGTGTGCTGAATTTAGATGAACATATGATAAGGTCTAATGGTTTAGCAAATGCTAATGTGGATAATTTGCAATTGGAACAAGGTAAAAATACCGGACATCTGCCCTGTCACACTATGGTAAATAGTAAGAAATGCATTAATATATTGGGCCTGGAAGGTAAGCAAGAAATTCTAGGTGATGCACGTATTAATAGGAGATTTTTTTTGGATCTTCTATATACAATTCCATCATTGAGAATAATTGCGTCTAGTGATATTGATTGTATTTCTTTGGCTCCAACTAACAATTACCGTATGACATGTCATTTATTTTCTGGATATGTGTTGAAGCTTATTTGGTCCTTTAGAAGGGAACTACATGAAATGGGTTTCTCGTTATTCACATTCAATGATGAAAAGTTGGCAGGAGAATTTTTATTTGATAATCAAAAATCCGTATCCTCTGAGCAAAATATAAACGGAGACTCGACGACGAGCGTAGGATATCAAAAAATGTGTATTTCACAACTATTGACGACTGCTCGTACCAATGGTGAAATGGCGTGGATTGAACCACTATTAAAAACGGTATTTGCGGCAAGTCCTAACTTATTTACTTCATAAGTAAAGGATAAGACAGTACTTACGGTACTGTCATGGAACTCATGTGGCTTTAAAAATATTGAGACTTGGCTTTCCACTCTTGTTAAATTGCCATCAATTTTCATGTTCCAAGAAACAATGAAAATTGAACCACTTGTTATCCCTGACTATCAATCATATTGTTCTCCTGCCAGTAAAGGGGTTGAGGGAAGACCTTTTGGTGGGCTAACAATTTCTGTCGATAATTCCATTGCCTGTAATATAACCTTGGTATATTCATCTATTCATGTTCTAGCGGTCTTCTTAAATTTAAACAAATCTGACACAGGGATTATTCTAGTAATGAATGTATATTGCAATCATTTGAAATACAAATTGTCGGATATACTTGATGACATAGATTGTTGTTTTGACCAAGCGTCAACATTTTACTCTAAATATGATACTATTATCGGTGGTGATTTTAATTCACAATGTATTGGATCACCAGTGTATTATAAAGACCATAAACAGGTAAATTCAAACAGCTTTAAGAGAGGAACTATATTTCGGGATTATTTCGATGACTGGGGTATGTCATTTGTGAAGTTTGATATGGATTCAAACAAATATACCTGGAAAAGGGGCAATATTACTTCAATGATTGATTTTTTTTGTGTATCTGATTCGTTGCTATCATGCATTGATGCTGTTACAATTGGGGATATAATCTATAGCGATCATGCTCCCATTACCATTAATACTTCTATTGTTACGAATCAATGGCATGTTAATCAGTGTATGCATGCCATTGAGATTAAAAGAGAAAATATATCTCTTAGATGGAATCCTACCTTATGCAAGAGACTAGTAGAGAATGTATCAAATCATCTAAAACATGTGGTCAATTTTCTAATGCCGGAATTATATTCTATAGAATATTTAAATCAGATGATCAATGATAGCATTAAAGAAGCTCTTAATAAATTTGGAATAAAACAAGCTTCTTTTGTGACAAATCACAAACATAGATTTAATTATAAGATTAAAATACTGAAAAAAACTAGAAATCGCGATATACGAAGGCTTGAATTAGCGAAACTTCCTGATAAACTTTATTCATTAAAAAAGAAGAGTATAGTCCAAGAATACAAATTTAAAGTGAAGGGAGTACACATAGAGCAATACAACAAAGAAAATTGTGATATGATCAAAGCTATTTGTAGTAGAAATTCCCGCGATATTTGGGCTGCCCTTAAAAAAGGGGATACGACGGATATACGTAATGGATCTATAATTAACGCTGAAACTTGGACAGCTTATGTTAAGCAAAAATATGAACTACCAGTTCGTTTTGTTAAAAACCAAGATGATGTAGAGCTATCAAACACTGACATAAAATTTGTATGGACTACCTCTGATATTATGTGGGCTATCAAAAAATTATCTAATTCTCGTGCCCCTGGTCCCGATGGGATCCCATCTTGCGTATATCGGTCCGATCCGATTTTCTGGAGTATGATCTTAAAAATTAAGTTTGACGATATTTTAATGAGTGGCACTATTCCGTCTTCATGGGTCACTTCCATTCTTATCCCATTGTATAAAAAAGGTGATCCTAGATTGCCCGAGAATTATAGACTGATATCGTTAACAGATGCGGCGGCAAAGGTGTTCGCTATTTTAGTTATCTATGAGCTTGATAAACATCTAGCAACTTATAAGACCTATTCGAAATGCCAAGTGGGATTTAGACGACAAATGGGAACAACCCTAAATGCCACTATAATGAAACATCTGATTGCCGGAGTGAATAATAATGAATTGAGCACAATCTACATTGCGTCCATTGACATGTCTTCTGCGTTTGACACTGTTGTGCGGAATGTATTATGGACCAAAATGCGTAAGTTGGGAATTCCGGAATATCTGATTTATTGGATTAAGAAATTCCATACCAATACATCTAGTAGAATTCGTCTAACTCAGGGTGGTTCGCTAACTGAATCTGTGCAACTTCATCTTGGTTTAAAACAGGGCTGCAATTTTGCTGCACTACTGTTCAATCTTTATCTCTCTGATATAGATAAACTTTGGGAATCCACTCTGTTACCAGCAAGGCTATGCTCACTAAGAATGCACTGGCTAGCCTTTGCAGATGACCTTATCTTTTTTGATCTAACTCCTGCTGGTCTTCAAGCTAAGATAAATACATTCATAAAGTTTGCGTATGAACATAATCTACAACCTAATTCATCCAAGACATGCATAATGATTTTTAAATCAAATAAGAAACTTAAGAAGTTCAACTGGAATATGGGGGGGACTCGTTTGTGCGAATTACAAGAATCCATTTACTTAGGATATCGTTTGAGCAATGTGAATAGTATAAAGTCATGGGTGGAATATCTAAAGTTGAAAGCCAGACCACTCTTAAGTCAGATGAAATTTATCTTTTATAAGTTGTGTAAGTTTTCAATGACTCCGATATTAGAGTTTCTTACATTAAAGGTTGAGCCAATTCTTTTATACGCGATGGATATTTATGTTGGTAATTTGTACAAGCAACTTGATTCCATACAGGGTACTTTAGTGAAGAGAGCTTTATGTTTATCTATATCAATCCCGAACTGTGTTATTAGACATGAGTTGGGATTGATTTCTTTATCTACTAGGTTTACCTGGCGGGCTCTCTCTAACTATTCCAAAATACTTAACTATCCTAATAATTCTTTATATCAGGATCTTTTTGAATTTACTAAGGGTTGCTCATCCAGTTCGTTTACTAGCTACCTTGAAACCATGGCTAAAATTTTAAATAATTTGGGCACTGATCGTGATGATTTGCTTATACGTCCTAACTATGTTAAACATAAATTATTTGCGTACGACTGGTGTAAAACTCTAGAGGAAATATCAAATTTGAATACCTATAAGGAATATGCAAAATTCCTACACAAAAGAGATGGCTGTTGTGATTATATAGCGTTATTTCCGTGTAATAAAACCAGAATGTATTATATGAGATTTAGATTAAATCAATTTCATACTCTCGAACGAACAAAATTCTGGGGAATTGCAGGAACTAACTCTGGCGCCACGAAGTGTCGATTTTTGAGGTGTAGTGAACAGAAGGAAACGCTAAAACATTTGATTTTAGAATGCCCATATTTTAGAGATGTACGGACTAAGCTTTTTCTACGATTTATAAATGTGAATTATGCAGATTGTATGATATCTCTTTGGACTCGACTGATGCAAGGAAACGAGAGATCATTAATCTTTGCCTTAGTAGAGTTCTTGAAAGTAATTGAGAAAGAGATTTTGTTATTTCAGTGTTAAATTTGTTTGTTATTGGGTTGCTTTCCTTTAAAAATTGTGTTAAAGCTTTGTTCTACTTTTATCAGTTTTATTGAGATGTTTTGCATTTTGTCTGGTTATTTGAAATTTTTGTTTGTAATAATGTGCTATTTTGTAAAGGTTCATTGAACTATATACAAATAAAAAAAAAAAAAATGGCCTAGGGGACGCATCTTCAAGCAGTGCTCCAGGCCGGTTGGTCAGACCATCTCAAGGGTCGAAACACTGATGAGGGTCAGGAGAAAGATGCAGACAGACCAGGTTTCACCAGGACTTAGCCGTAGGCAATGCCGGATACCTTCAACGATTGTGCTCTGACCTTCAGCTGCCTGCAACTCCCCGTAAGGGGTCTAGGCTCTAAATGATTATCAGAAGATCCACTGCAGGACTCCTCCTTTTAATCTGAAATTCAAACTAGTGTCGCCCCTAACCTTTCAATGTTAAGGATGTGCACCATTCAAACTGGCAAGGGCTCAATCATGGACGGCACCTTGCCTCACATCTGCCGAGTGTTAGGAAAATATATCTTTTGGTAACGTTCTCTCCATAGTCTGTGGACCGCCAATCTTTTTACTTTGTTTTTTAAACCTGCAGGAAAGTAAAGCCTTCGGCTTCACTATCATGGCCTTTGGCTCATTTGTTATGGGGAAACTGATCAGTCCTTTAGACTCACTACTAGGAAACTAGGTTTCCCCTTTTACGTTCTCTAACTTTTTAACCTTGACCACATCTTACAAACGTATCCTCATTGGATCACCCTAGCCTTTTCAACTTTGGATTCGTTACTTTTATATGTCCCTAAAGACAAGCTGGTAGCAGCAGATACATTTTTACCATGTTTGTTTTATTTTAGTGTGTGCACATTTGCGTTTAGCGTGTATGGGTACTAAATGTGGCTAGTGCACTAAAATGGCTAGGCCATGAGATTTGCGCCCATGTGCGTGTGTCTCAGGAAGCGGGAACCATCTAGTCTCACTCCACATCTGTGTTGCCAGGGAGTCGAAGTGTGGGGCATGAGTGAAACCAATAGTTGTTCCCGGTTGGACTATTTGCTTTTTGAATGGTGCAGATCCTTACCATTGGTGGGCTTGAACTTACTTGCAGGCTGGATTTTGGATAAGGACTCCTGTAACCATTCCTTCAGATAAGCGTTGGAGCCAAGAATCCCTTAAAGACAAACAGCCGACTGAAGATCCTCCTGAAGTGGCCTGGCATCCGTTCCTATGTCTGGCCCGGTGAAGCCCTGTTGGACTACCTGATCTCCGAAGACACTGAGCGGTGCTTCAGCCCTTGTACTAGTGGGACCAAATAGTCTTGGTGCCTTCGAAGATCCAGACATCTTGAGTCTTCAGAAAGTGCCCCTGGGACAACCAGTGGACTGATCACCTTTCTCGTTGACTACTTCATAGAAACGTGGCTGTTACGCATTTGCAGCCGGAACTTTGATAGTCACCAGCTTATGATACCAGTCGCCTTCCCTCCAAAGTTCAGCATCCTCGCATCCAGGCATACGGTCCTTCAGAAGCTTCAACCGCAACTGGAAAGACACCCGCCGTTGTCTGTGTGCAGTGGTCGTGGCTGCAACTCAGCTTCTCCTGTCCTGTGAAGTGTCCTGAAGGGGCCTGCATCAGTGAATCTTGCATTTCTTCACCGCCAGGGGTCGCATCTTGTATCTGGAAAGAATCCTTGCACGTGCATCCCAATGGCACCTCTCACTGGACCCAACGGTGGTTACATCTTGTATATGGACCGGAAAGAATCCTTACACGTACAGCCCCATGGCACCTCTCACTTTTAACACACGGCGGGAAATCCAACCTTCAGTCGACCGTTAGTGATCTGAAGAAATCTGAGTCATGGGTTAAGTAAGCGCAAAGCCTTGGTCTCCTCTTGTCCTCCATAGGATAACATTAGAACCAGTCCTTTTGTATCAAGCCATTCCATTCCACTCATTTGATCGTTGAACCTGGGTAGTACCATCTGAAAGATAAGAACGCAATTTACTTACCTAGTAACTTTGTTGCATATCTACATTTTAACAATCACCAACACAAGCAATTTTCCTGCTGCAGACGGATACATCCTGGGAGAAGCATTGTGGCTCCTGTGACATTTGTGCACAATGGGATTGGGCTGCTGAAACTAGGGAACATCTCTTGTGACTTGGTTCCATATTTAATGCATTAATAACCTACTGTTAGGGGAGTGGTCTTAAAGGTAGTAAGACTTTAGTAAGCTATCCCAGTGGGTTGTAGAACACCAACTGTTATCAGTCTGTACCAGCTCAGAACCTTGGTAGAGTGGCAGAACAGTCAGGCCTATCTTAAGAGGAAGATGTAAGCTGTAAATAAGGACACTGAATCTTAGCTAGACAGGAACAACATAGAAGCACTTACTCAAAAAGTATATATTACATTTATTCCAGAATCTCTTTAAATACTTCAAACGTTTACGTTAGAACTCTTAGGAATACACTTCAAAGGGCACTTTTACTTTTGTTTGTTCGCAGCAACATTAGAAAGGGAAAACACAATGTTATGGTATTATCGGTTATCGCACACTCATGTGGTTTGCAACGGTTTATACAGCAATACATTTAATCTGCAAACATATTAAAGTCACAAAGAGGAAAATTGTTAGTGTAACATAAGCTTAAAGGTTCTAGAGACTGTTTCTTCGCCTAGCAAGTCTTTCAAGTTCAAAAGACGCAACCCTACATGTAAAAGGCAGTTCGGAGAGGGCTTGAAGTCTTGACAATCAGCAAATTACGAAGACTTCCTGTGGATTTCTTCCAGTGTCTAGTTATTGAGCAGTAAATTAATAACTAACAAAGGAGACCGTAAAATAGACTCAAGAAGGGGACATAAGCAGCGGATTGGGTCCGAGCTAAGAGGGGGTTGACCTGGAACCCACTACATGCACTCCAACGCTCTAGAGTGACTTCTTGGAACAAGTTAAGTAATACCTTTTTCCCCACAGTACCTTATGTTAGAAGAAAATGTTCGTGCTGGGTGCTATGCAATGTTGCAGCTTTGGACCCGACCTCCAGATTCCTTGATCTGGTGATTGAAAGCAGGACAATGGACGGGATCTCTAAGCAGCAGTCTCGAGGGAGGACCTGTGGCACCACTTTCAGCAACTTTTTGGTTCACTCTACGGTTTTGGTGCCTTTTCTGCAGCACTGCAGCACCAACAAAGGACACGGATCGCCCGGCCAATCTTCTTCGCTTGCTGCAGTCCCACATTCTGGTGAGGGGGTCTGGGCGAGTTGGATTGGATCTCTGGAGTGTCCTTATGGGTTCAGCATAGATTTGGATGGATTTGGCCTTTCCACAAAGATGGACTCGAAATGGGCCGGTCTCCTGGTATTTGGGTATTCGGGTTCAGCAGCTCGGGAAACTACTAGGACCTCGGGAGATGGCTCATTTCAAAGTTAGTCTTGGTACTGGTTGTTCCCACCAGCCAAAGGGAAGGATTCGTCCTCTTTGGAGCTCCTCTGTCACACAGAAAACAGGTTCAGGACAGCAGTGGTCACTTCACGATGTTGCAAAGGGTCTGCATACGTCTCTGGCGTTTTCTTGGGTTACAATAGCCTCCAGTGGTCAACTTGCTTTTCATTCCAGAAGCCTGACCTTTAATACAGTTCCAGCACACACTCCTCTGCAATCTCTCAGCATTTTACAGAAAGGGGAGTTTGGCTGTCCAATCAGGGCAGCCAGACCCCTTGAGGGAGCTGGACCTATTCAGGCACTCTGGCAGACAAAGGACAGGGGGCGGGAGGGGGTGGAAAACACCTCCCCCACTTCCTGCCTGCCCAGACACTGGAGTTTAGGCAGGGATAGCAAAGGGTTCCCGCCAAAGGCAACACACACACCGACCTCCCCCTCCTAGAATGGTAGAAGGGCTAACAAAGAAAAACCACGCTAGTAATGGACAAAAAAGAAAGCCACCAAGTTAGTACTTGGGTGACCCTACTGTGCACTACCGGGACTGTGAATACAGTCTGGTGTAAAAAGAAATAGCATAATAGTCCATAGAACACGTATGGACATTGTTAGGCAAGATTTGGAGTAGTACCCTTAGGGTCACTACAACAACCTTGACCTCCTGTTAATAGGAACCCGACCTTTGGTATAAGTCGGTATTACACAGGTTGGTAGCGTGAGTGAGCAGCCAGGCTTATCTCAAGAGGGGTCAATGTGAGCAGTAGGGGAGTTACAGATTCACAGTGACAAGTATCCAAATAAACTCTTACACACAGGGTTTCTTGATTAAACAATTATTAATTTAACAGTCAGTTTGAATAACCCTTCTTCAAAAGGGGCAATAGAACAGTAACACAAATACACTCCAAAATACACCTCTTAGTTACTCTAAATCAGCAAATACCCTTTGGGGATGGCACACAGACACTTCCTACACCCCCCAGGTGACTTAAATATCTAGGACACTGTGGACATTAATATATTACTGATGGTATTTAGAGCATTACTTAGAGGAGCGTCAATGAAAGGGGTTATTAGAATAAACAAGAGATCACACAAATGTTCTGAAACAGGCAAGTACTTTTTGACCCCCTTCCCCAACCCCCTCCGCCAATGCAAAGTAAGTTAATCCTTTCCTGGAAGGATAGGTGCAACACAATGTCAGAGGAGAGAAGTCATTCAGTGAGCCAGGCTAGGCCAACGTCAACTGGGCAATAGTCTAGGTGAGCGGAGGCACTTCTTGTAGTTAAGTAAAAGTCTTGCACAATGTTTTACAAGTCTTTGTAGCAAAGAAGAATTAATGTAGGGCCACAAGTTGGTAGGCTTGCGAGTAGTAGAAGATGCAAGCAACTCTACAAATGCAACCAAGACAAGTCTCATCTGAGAACACATAATGCTACACAACAAGAGGTAAGTTCTTAGACTGTACAGTACCTGTGGTTTGAAGTAAAGTGTGGCAGGTGACTTCTGTTCCTGTGCAGCTCTGCAGATCCTGTTCCTGGGCCACATCATAGGGACAAGAGGGAGGACTTCTGGGGACTCCTGCAATGGAATGGGACAGTCACTGACAACCACCAGCAACCTTCAAATAAGTGGCACAGTGTTTCAGCTCCTCGCATCTACCGCAAATAGCACCACCGTGGTTTCTGGCTGTCAAGATGGGTTTTCCTTGCATCTGGGGTCCAGCACTCTGTTGAGGTGGCTCAGGCTCAGTCAGTCCTGCTTCCTGGGAGTCCAGAGGATCTTCCTGGAGCTCTTGGCCAACTTTAGTGATGCACTCTGAATCTGGCATTCCTTTCCCTGGCACTTCGGTTCCTGCAGCATCAAGGAAGTACAGCCAGCTCAGAGAGGATGTCCAGACGAGTTCACTTTGGAGTAGATTGGTCCCACCAACTAAAGTGGAGAAGTCGTCCGTGCAGGGCTTCTCTAGTCGAGGCAAATTCGGAGCTTCAGCACAGCAGCAGGGCTTCACCAGGTAAACCAACGGTGTAGGAGTTTCAGGAGGCATCTCTTCCAATTTCTTCTTCGGATTCCTTTGTCCAGTGGTCTTCTGCCTTCCAAGCCAAGAAGCCTCACCTTTTATGCAGGTTTTCCCCATTCATTCCAGCCTAGCCGTCAGTCAAACAGCAGGATGTAGCTGTACTTGCTGGACAGGCAGCTAGCCAATCACATTTGGGTGCATTCCTGTAACCAAGGGGATTAAGCACAGGGAGTTTCGGGCGCCTCCCTCACTTCCTGCCCCTGCCAGACACTCTGGAGTCAAAGGCGGGCTTCACTTGTGAATCCCGCCAAAGACAAAACGAACAAAGGGACCAAACCTGGTTTGGCGTGCAGAGTAAATCTCAAGGACCTTTCCACAGAGAAGTGGCAAAAAACGAAGACCGGGGCCATTGACAAAAATGGCACCCAAGGGTGCTTTACTGCAGCTGCGAATGCAGCCTGCGGTAAAAAACACACCACAGTAGTTAAAAGTAAACCACTGCCACCAGCCAGTAAGCGTAGAAAGGGTAACATAAAAATATTACATGAGAAACTAGACCAAGGGGATACTAAGCAACCCCTCCGGAACCCTATTGTTAGAGTGAGATTGTCTAGAAAGTTACAAATGTAAGTAAAGTCAATTTCACTTTACTGCTCTTGGAAACAGTTTATCCAAGAGAATGTATTTATACCTTTGGGCAATCTGAAAGACTTCCCGGTGCCACTGCACTGAAGGTGCTGTGTGTCAATGTAAAAAGATGCCTATGGAGTTTGTAAGACTCCAAAAACCAAATGAAACCGAGTTCAAATCACATTCAAAATACGAGACAGTGGGAAAAAGGGTCTCGCTCTCTCCAAGTAAAAAATGAAAAGTCCTAGAGTCCAGTAAATGTGCTGGGGGTCTCCGAGGTAGAGCGAGCGGAATTAGCACATTTCTGAGAATTCTCCCTAACAGACATAGCCTCTGCCACATCAAAGCAGTAGAGAAGCAGTCACGAAAGTCTTGTCTGGGACCTTCACCCACAAAAGAGTTATAAACCATCTTCCTTGTTGCAGTAATTGGCAGGAGACTGAACCACGTCTTCCCAAGTCTGGAGACGGGGAAGCCTTGGTCTGGGACACAGTTAGGAAAGATTCCTCTTTACTGCACATTTCCTTCCATTTCCCTGGACCCCGTAACTTGTTGCTTTTTATTTTTGTATCTGACCTGTTCTTTTTACAGTGCAGTGAAGCCTTAAGCTTCACTACACTGGCGTTTGCTCATCTGTTCTGAGGAACAGACATATCCTTCAGGGTGTCAGTACTTGGAAACATAGTTTCCCTTAGTCTAGTTACTGCACAACTTTTAGCAACTTTAGCACCTGTTAGTTGGACTTCAGAAAAACTGTACTAAGGGCTTATTAAAACCATTCAACTGAGGTAGTACATGACTCCACTCTTACTTTAAGGCTGTACCAGTTTGGGGTAGCATAGACAGAGCAGCCAGGCTCATTTTGGGAGGGATAGAGGGCTTTAGAATCAGTACAAGAAATTGTTATACAAATAGTCCAAAGAAACAATGAAACACTATGTATAGAAGAAAATAAATGGTTCTTTAAATACAAGTAAGCCCAGATAATTCTTAAGGGAAATAAGTACCATCATAGCTCATATAAACACATTATGGAAAAACACCACTATTCTTGAAGGCACACAGAGCAACCCATATAACCTTATTTCGAACACCTAACAGAAGTTCTAGGGAATTCAAAACCAATAGTTTTAGATTACTTTCAGTAATACCAGGACAGTAGACCCTATCAGTTGTACCGTGTCGCTCAGCAAGAAATCACAGTAATATCAACTGGACAATATACTTTTCCTAGAATCTGTGTTCCATTAGATTAGAACAGTATACACCTATAACTCCGATTCAGGATAACATTTATACTAGGGGAGTTGAACCTTGGGGTGTAATTCAATTACAGTTGCTTTTCAGTTCACAGACCAGACAGTAAGCAATAACCAACTTATTTTAAAACACAGTTGTACTCAAGGTAAGTACACTTTTTTCCAGGAGGTATAAGCAACCTAAAGGCAGTGTAAGGGTATCCCTAATTACGCTCGCACCAGAATCAGTACACCATCAGGTCCCAGCCCCGAAATCCTGCAGGAGCAGATTAATAGCCCACCAGATCCCCGAAGCCGGTATACCAAACAGCTAATGGAACAACTGTTTAATTGACCAAACGGGAAGTGGTGAAAATAACAGACAAGGTTCTTCTAGTTCCTTTCTGCTTTCAACGACTCTACACTGGAAACCCTGTAAATTTCAACATTAATTTAGTTTTGCCACAACACTCTCTAACATATTAAATGAACAATTTTTTCCCCAACCCCTCTTTTACCTGTCTGCCTCTGCTTCCTGCTGAGAGGCAATTTTTAAGAGATTGGAGTTTTTTTTAACCTTGCTTCACCAACTTGAAACGGATGAACCCTCTGTGTCCATTAGTTCCTTCTGCTGCTTTGTTTAATATTCTCAAACCTCTTCTTGCTTCCTCCATTCTCTTGTTTTTCTCTTTTCAGTGAAATAAATACAATCATCTTCAGGAAAACTGAACGACTCACAGTTCCTTAACATTTGCATTCAAGGATTTCTCTGCTCCTCAAGACTGCTTGCTACAACTTTCAAACCTAACTGATCTGCTTTTAGAATTGTTGCTCATATTTACACATTTTAACTTTTCAAATTTCTTGGCCTTCAAAGTCTGCTGCTCACTCCTTCTCACTCACACGTTCTACTCTGACACACCTGTTGATTCCCTTGATGAAGTATTCAATGCTGAAAGTGCCCTGTCTTTCAGTGAATCGCCTCGGTCTGAAGCTGCCTTATCAGGACGCGCGCACACAAACTGCTGACACGCCGCAACTGCACATTTAGAGAAAGACTCCCGCCCACGTTCCGTGCACACAAAGAATGATTTCGATCTCCTCAGCTGTGTCTTCCCACTGCGCAACACAGCTGATCTTTATTTACAATGCGCGGCTTCCTTCTAACCTCACTCTCCCGACATGTAATTCACGCCACTAGGTCCTTTCATCTTGCTTCGCAAACACAAGAGCGTGCATGATTACCTATGGCTAACAGGCGCGCACTTCAATCCAACTAAGAATTACACTTTATGTACAGTTCCAATGTTTTACTAGAAGGTTCATTTAAACAACTGATACTCTTCTTCAGACTTCTTATTTACAAATCTCCATTTAACTATGCACATGCATTTTGCTCTTGACTAAATTGTCTAGACAAGTTTATTTTACAGTCACGTATCTGAATTTCTGACTCTGGCAATTCCTGCTGTCCTTTCTTCTTGGTTGTGTGATTTATTAGCTTGGTTCCTTTGGTCTTCTATGGAGCTCTTGATCGCTGTGACCTCTCCAAAGCTGGTCTTGCATGAAAGGCAATTTAGAACCACTCCAGAGGCTCCAAACTGCACCACAATGGTTTTTAGCCAATTATTGTTGAGCAGGAAGTTCACCATCTTGAACCTGGACAATGGCAGCTAGCTAACATGATGGTCAAGGAAATAGTGAGCACACACCAAAACACAACCTAAAAACACCACTACTAATGCCTCCGGGACCCAGGCACCCGACACCCCCCTAGGGAGACTTCGCCCTATGTGGTGACTGGTGGTAATAGGTGATGCTGCTCGGGACAGCTCCTGCGTGGAGAATAGGGGGCGTGAGTATGGCAGCTTGTGCGCCTGATCCCCTTCCAGACCGCTTCTTCCCAACCGTGGGATGCGCCGTCCCTGGAAAGCTCACCCGTTTAGTTTTGGCGAGCACTCAGTCCTGCTGCTTGTGGCAGGGGCGCTTGTATGATCTGGACCGATTTCCTTCACTGGTCCCTTGCACATGGTAGTCCAGTCCTGCTGCGACTAAGCCACTATACTTCAATTAAGTGTTCCTGTTTACCTTTGTCTTTCCTCGTCCGTTTTTGTTGTATTGTAAAGTTCACTGTCTTGTATTGCTGTATTTGCTTTGATGTTTGCTCTTTTGCTTTCTTCCCTTGCAGGCGATGTTGCCGGCCCGGCAGAAGCTGCAGAGCTCGAGGCGGCAGCCAGAGGGAATGAGGAACAAAGCTGCAGTGGTACAGTAGCTGGTATATTAACTAGGCGGCGCTCTGGGTTCAAATGCGGCACGGCCTTAGGACGGATGTTCTAACCATGTCTCTTCTTTACAGGGTCCGAGTTCGTGAATGCGGAGTGCGGTGCTGTGGCGTCTGGATCAAGATCACTGGACGTCAGGAGAGGAGTCTGCAGATGAAGCGAAGCACCGGTTTCCTGGTGGCGAGAATGCAGGAGAACGCCTGGTTTCGAAAAGTTAAGTAAACTGGTCCAAACGGCAGTGAGCGTCACACATTGCACGCGAGTGCACAGAGTAACGCGAAGCACCAGCCTTAAGGTTGGAGCAGCTTATATAACTGAGCTTCTGAAGCCACGCCCACCAGGTTCAGCCTGCCTGCCACACCCGATGAGTCATAACAGGAGGGACAGCCCCGAATCGGGCAGGACTGAATGGGCTAAAGAGATACCCCCCGTATACAGTATGTCCTATCCTCAACACATTTTTGGTGCAATAAATTCTTGCCGTAATCATTCAAAACCTTTACTGGAAACCTAGCCAGACACTTAATAAGTTTGTCTCATTAGGCAAAGAACCATCCAACCACTGAAGGTTAACCACACCTGACTTATTTGCCCAAAAGTGTGGATTTCATGTGCTTAATGTAAAACAGAAGAGTCATTTTAGTGGTGTGCTCAAAAAGTCAGTGAGACCACATTATGAAAGGTGCATACAATTGACATTATTTCTAGGTACAATATTTAATCTGGTACCCACACAAATATGCCCTGACAGATATTACTTCATATGAGTCAGAACAACATGATTGCAAATTCATTGGGTGTTATTAACAGAGCATAACCATTCCAAATGAAGTTAAAAATGCAACCTATTATGCAAAATCAATAGAACATTCTGTGCGGAGAGATGTGCACATAACACAAATGTATACATTTAAGACATCTGATACATATACCATGGGAGTGCCCCAATAATCATAGTTACCAAGGATCGCTTAAATTGTATGGTTATGTATTGAGTGCCAAAGAAATCCAAATGTTTTGGTCCACTTTGTCGAGCAGAGACCCAAGGATGGGGGGGGGGGGGGGGGGGGGGGGGGGTCTATCAAGGCCTGGCGTTTGGGAGGATGACCAAGGAACTGGTCAATGTCTGGATAGAACTGAAGCAAGTTACACACAGCTCTGTCCTCCTTTACGGATGCACCCCTGACGGTACTACAGATACGGGACAGTGTACACCGCAGCTCCCGAGCTGCCCATACAGCACTGTGATTGCCTACAATAGGATCTACCCCTGCAGGGAACTCAGCTCTCAGGTTACCTCGATTAGGTCACACTAGACCGCCCAACCTACCATCATTAGGCGAGTGGATCGGTCTCCAGGCAGAGATTTCCACACGTGGCTGCCATTCTGATTCATAAACTTCAGAGAACCTTCTCTCACTTCAAATTACTTCAAGACAGACCTACCAACACTTGGTCCAAGAAGAAGGCCTACACCTTATCAAGCCGAAACGTCAGTGGTCCCCCCTGGTTCTTCCGACCCCCACTGGGTCCCACTTGAACTTGGACCACCTGAACTTGCTTCAGTTATATCCAGACGTCGACCAGTTCCTTGGTCACCCGTCCAAACGCCAGGCCTTGATAGACCCTATCCTTAGGTCTCTGCTCCACAAACAGTGGACCAAAACATTTGGATTTCTTTGGCAATCAATACCTAACCATACAATTTAAGTGAATCTGTACCAAGTTTCCTTGGTAACTATTATTGGGGCACTCCCATGGTATATGCATCAGGTGTCTTAAATGTATACATTTGTGTTATGTGCACATCTCTCAGCACAGAATGTTCTATTGATTTTGTATAATAGGTTGCATTTTTAACTTCAGTTGTAATAGTTATGCTCTGTTAATAACACCCAATGAATTTGCAATCATGTTCTGACTAATATGAAGTAATATCTGTCAGGGCATATTTGTGTGGGTACCAGATTACATATTGTACCTAGAAATAATAATGTTAATTGTATGCACCTCTCATAATGTGGTCTCACTGACTGTTTGAGCACACCACTAAAATTACTCTTCTGTTTTACATTAAGCACATGAAATCCACACTAAGGCAGGTGTGGTTAACCTTCAGTGGTTGGATGGTTCTTTGCCTAGCGAGACAGACTTGTTAAGTGTCTGGCTAGGTTTCCAGTAAAGGTTTTGAATGATTACGGCAACAATTTATTGCACCAGAAATGTGTTGAGGACAGGACATACCCCCTATACAACACCCGATGAGTCAGCAAATGAAGCCCAGGCCTAGGGAGCCAAACCCGATGAGTCAGCACATAAGGATGTTCTCTGGAATAAAGGCTTTCAGCTCCTGGAAAGTAAAAGCACTCCTGCGCTGAAATAAAGTAAAAGCACTCCGGCACTGAAATAGTGTTCCTTCTAACATCTCTATAAGAGTCTGGCGCCAAAGGCGCCAGGAATGAGTCCAGCCAGGGCCCCCGTGTTTATGGGTCCCATAAGTGGTGTGGTTTTTGTGTTATGGGACCTTTGGCCATGACACCTGCTCACGTTATCCGAGTCCTGTGGTTTCCTCCATACTATACACCAATTTATCCCATTCTGCACTTTGCCCCACAAAACAGTCCTATATTTAACACACATGGACCCTTGACAGACAGTGGACACCCGGTAAGAGTTTGCGCTGGTCATAATGAAGAAAACTGCACACTATATGTGCCTTTCATATGTGGGCCTTCATCAGGACAGGACCTGGATATTTTGTACCCAGCGATGGTTGCATCATGATACCCGATTGATTCAGGGATTCACCCCACTTCTTCCTGTGCTCCAGATTCTTGCAGACACGCACAACACCCAGACGCCCTAGTCTTCCTGTCCTGATGAAGATCCACATAAGAAAAGCTCACATTCTAGCCCCAGAGGGCCGAAACACTGGTGTAGACCTCGATTTTGTAGTCACAGTGTTGTAAAATACTCACTGTTTTTCTCATGATTGTGTCAACTTGCACTTTATGTTGTACCTGTTCACTTGTCATGGCCTGTCTTGTTGTACCTTGACAGTAGGAAATGTACTGTGTAGATTGCATGTACTTCAGCCCAAGCAATGTATCTTAGCTGCATACCACATTGTAATTCGCATTGCTCTACATATGCAACAAATGTGTTTGTGTAGTGTCTCACAGTAGACATTTATGTGATTGTTTTGAACTAAAATGAAAAAATTTGAAACAATTGAGGTGTGTAATCACAATTGATGTGTGCGATTTGGATTCTCACGTGTTTTGTTCAATTGACCCATTCAATTGTGTCTGATGACAGTTTAGCCCTCCTGGGTAGAATTGGGTCATGACCAGGAGCCCTTGCGTTTGAGTACCCAAGTTGTAAAGACTTTGATACAGATTGGTAAATGATCGACAGGGTGGCTGCCAAGGAAAAGTGCTTGAACTTTGCCTTTTGTGTTGTAGGACAATTTTGACGCAGGGAAAGGAGCCATTCCCCTAAGAAGGAGCCAAAACCTGGGAATTAAATGCTATCCCCAGTCCGGAGGAAGGGAGTCCTTCTTCTAGACCAATGTGGTCTACTTCATCTCTAGTTTAGTTTTAAGTTTAAGGGACAGAAGTAGGGTTTTTGACAGAGGACTATTGATTTACATGGACATTCTGACAGAACTCTTAGTGTTTTAGTTGAGGCAGGGAAAGGTAGGTTCTCGCTATTTTCTTGACTTCTAAGTCTATAGCAATCATCATGTCACCCGTCTGTCAGTCTCCTACTTCTGCACCCTTACACAGGCAGCTCACCCCTCCAACACACCCTTGGGTAGTGCTGGCTTATCCTAAGGTGCAACCCTGTTCACCCTAGGTGGGCTTTCCCCAAGTCGCATCACAGACTGACTTTTGCAAAAATAAAACTATCAAGCTACCATAGGACAACGCATGAAAAACAGTTGCAGTGGCACGCTGGCCGTATTAGAAGTGAAAAGATCACAGAAATTCAACAGGGGTCGGGGGGGGGGGGGGGGGGGGGAGAGAAACAAAGTTTAGGTGTCTCATAAAAAGAAGAACCCCACAAAAATCACATGCATCCTGTCCTGTTCTTCCATCTCCAGTGGCTCTGCCTTCAGACTGGAACAGTTTCCATGTTTTGACAAGTGCTGGGACGCCGCTTTGCTCGCTGTGCTTCCAAGTCTCCAGGAAGTTTGTGGTGCACTTCAGGCTGTTATTTCACTTTTTGGGGGCCCTCAGACTCCAAGCCCAACATTGGTGCCACTGCTGAGGGCCTGGGACATCCACATACAGACCTGTCTTCTGGGCACTGGACCATTGTTTTATCTGCCTTTGGATCTCTAAATCAGTCTGCAATCATCTTTTCTGGATCGCTGCATAGACCATTCTTCACCAGGATATTCTGTGTAGGGATGGAGGGGGGGGGGGGGGAGAAAGAGGGCCATTGCGAACCCAGCTTAAAGATGGTCTCCTGTGAAGTTCTTATAAATTGATTATTTGATGGTTCTTACCTATAGCCAGGAGGAGCCTATGGTCTTTGTTCCATTGTTTCTCTAGGGCACAATTTTTGAACTTTGCACAACATTATCATCTGTTAGAGTCCCTTTGAGCCACTGTTATTGCACCATCACTAAGCAAAGTACTTAACTATTTATGTAGTCTGACTCCTCTTTCATCACATTTGATAGCGTATTATCACTCAACAACTGTGTGGACATTACTTTTCTGTGTACTAATGTGCCTCTATAAAGTACCTTATTGCCACTATACACCCCAACCCCTACCAGAGAGCGAATCCCTGTCTGCACTTGGAGAGCCTGGTTAACGTGAAGTAAACCCTTCTAAGCAATGACAGCCTGATCGAATCTCTAAAAAAGGACTTTGGACAATCCTCCCACCAGGCACTTACCCTTCAAAATCATGTGCAAAGCCAGAAACATGCAAGGACACAAGCATACTTTCAATGACAAGTTGTAACACTTCTTACTGAAGACACGCCTTCGCTAGATATTTGACCCAATGTTCACACGGACACCACCCCAACAGGGTAAGTCATCTTCCCATTTATATGATAAAAGAGCCACGATAGGCGAAGGATGCAGGAAAAAGTATAAATAAGACTTTGTGGTGACTCTTGCAGTCTAGAGCACCCCCCTTTTACCATTCAACCCACCTACAATCCCCTCTGCATCTCTAGGGTTCTAGAGAAAGCGGGAAATTCATAAAGGCAGCGGGTGTGCTGGGAGATGGCACGCTGCACAAGCAGCAGACAGACATCCAGGTTTCTCCGATTTTCAAACTAAAACTCTGAAAATGGGCTACTGCCACTTTTTGTCCTAGGAGGGAATATCTCAACAGTATGGAGCAAAGGGGTCGGCAAAGCTATTTCCAAAGCGTCAGAACAGAGTAACTTAGTACTCTAAGCACATTTCTCTCCTATCAACATGTAGAAATATTCAGGCAAGACCATAAACTAACCTGTACAAAGTCCCTCCAACCACCGTCCCCACATCAGGCACGGTGTAAATCTCATCCACCTAAAATGCAAGTGAGAGAAAAAATCATCAAAACATGGTGGAAGAATCCAGCTAGCTTTTAATGATTACATCATGGAAAGACCACATCTAGTGAAGTCGCCAAATTACTCCCCAAAGCAAATATGTAGAACAGTATGGATGGCCATGGCCATTGAAGCACTTCCACACCTTTTGTACACAGCAATCTTAGGTGTGGAGAAAGAGAAACAAACCATTGTAATCTACAGAAAAGGTGTTGTAAGGGTGCAGAATTATGACACGGAAGGTGTCATAGTTTTGGTTACAAACCTTTATTAGAAGATCAAAAAGGAAATAACCCTATCTTGCCCTAATTCTTAGAGGGGTTTCCCTGCCTCAACTGAAATAACTAGTGTCCGAATGTCCAGTAAAAGTCCCAATGTGAAAATCCTAAATCTGTCCCTTACACGTGATGTCTTCTTGGTCCAGAGTAATGACACTGACCCCACCCCTTCCCCTGGACAAAAGGCAGTTCTAAGCTTCGTTTTCCCTGGTGGTCTAAACTACTCTTTAGCTGTTGGGGGAATTAATCCATTGCCCAGAGTTCCTCAGGCTTACAAACATGTTCAAATGGTTGGGGGAATGTCGACTTTCCCCCAGCCCCTCTAAGGCTTCCAATCCAGTTCCCTGGGATCCCAGACTATAGTTGCCAGTCCTGGTTCCCTCTTGTTGGGGAATGTGCATGCTTAACCCCTCTCCTAGTGAGAGGACCCCCTCCTCCCCAGGACGCTGTGCTAGACTCCTGGATCCTTTTCTTTCAATCCTCAATGACTGGAGCCTTTTCCCTCATTCATTCTTGTGGGCTGTGTCTTTTGGAACGCTATTCTTTGAATTCTACCTGTACTATTGAGTCTGTCTGCTCCATAGCTCTTAAAGGCCTCTGTTTTTACTACTGCAGAACACAGCTCTTTATAGGCAGAGTTGCTGGGGACCCTTAGGGTCCTCCAAGATTTTTTTTCTATATCCTCAAGTAACTTCAGTTCTTAAAAATTGACAGATTTAGTATCTCTCCCAAAACTCTTTAGTCTGAGAGATTGGCACACACCACCTTCAGTGGAGTGCCAAAGGGACACCTAGTATCCCCATTCTCTCTGCTCCTGTGACTTTTTAGTCACACAGATAATCACCTAGTTATGGCTGGTGGCAGCGCACGTGTTCTAGCAACTGTATTTTTTATACCGTAGGCTATGCCTACAGCCTCGGTAGTGCACAATAGGGCACCCAAATACCAACTTGAGGCCTCCCTTCTTTTTTGCCATTACTAGCGTGGTTTTTCTGCGTTAGCCCTTCTACCATTCTGGGAGGGGAGAGGCCAGTGTATGTGTTTTGTCTTTGGTGGGAACCCATAGGTTTCCCCGCCTAGGCTCCAGTGTGTCTGGGCAGGTAAAAAGTAGGAGTTGCCCACAACCCCCCCCCACCCCCCTTTGTCTGCCAGAGTGCCTGAATAGGTCCAGCTACCACAGGGGGTCTGGCTGTCTCCATTGGACAGCCAAACACCCCTTTCTGTAAAATGCTGAGAGATTGAGGAGTGCGTGCTGGAACTGTACAAATAGGTGAAGCTTCTGGAGTGTCCACATTAAACAGAAGTAACCGAAGAAGACGATAGAAATCTGCAGAACCTCTGCAACACCATGAAGCGACCGCCGCTGCCCTGACCCCACTTTCTACACGACAGAAGCTCCGAAAAGGACTCCTTCCCCTGTTGAGGTCCTTCGAGTTTCCAGAGCTGTGGAACCCCAATACCAGAAGACCTGCCTACCCTTTCGAGTGCATCTTTGAGGAAAGGCTGAATCCGTCCAAATCTGTGCCGAGCCCGTAAGACACTCCGGAGATCCGATCCAACTCGCCCAGACACCCCCACCCCCCCACCAGAGTGTGGGACTGCAGGAAGCGAAGAAGATTGACGAGAGAGTCCGTGTACTTTGTTGGTGCTGCTGAAAAGGTGGCAAAACCGCAGAGTGAACCAAGAAGTTGCTGAAAGTCGTGCCACTGGTCCCCTCTCGAGAATGCTGCTGGAAGACAGTCTATTGTCCTGCCTTTCGTCACCACACAAAGGAATCCAGAGGTCGGGTCCAGAGCTGCCACATCGTGCAGGAGCCAACAGGGACACTTTCTTTAAACCCAAGGTAGTACTGTGGGGAAAATGTTATTGCTTAACAGATTCCGAGAAGTTGCTCCAAATCGTTTTAGTGCACATGGGCAACCCCCCCCCTTACCTCTGACCCAAGCTGCTGCTTGTGACCCCTTATTGAGTTTGTTTTTCAGTCTCCTTTGTTAGTTGGCAACGTACTGCTTCAATAACTTTAGACACTGGAAGAAATCTGCAGGAACTTCATTCTTCGCTGTTTGTCAAGACTTTAAACCCTCTCCGAACTAGAAACCATCTCTAGAACCTTGAACTAAGCTCATGTTGAACTAACCAGTTATTTCCTCCCTTTAAGTGACTTTTCTATATGTGTTTGCAGAGTAAAAGCATTACTGTATAACCTGTTGAAAACCACATGAGTGTGCAATTATCAATGATACATTTGTAGCAAAAGGAACAAGTTACTTACCTGAAACTGTTCTCCAGCATGGGTCTGGCATGGATTCACATGCTCATGAATATTCCCCGTCGTCAGGCTGGGAATTCTCGGTAAAGAAAAAACCAGTATCAGTTTCGTTTCCGATCTGTCTTTCGTAGTAGTAACCAATCACTGATCTCTGCGTCATACTGACCACAGCCAATGACTGCCCTCTACCTAAGCCCCGCCTCTGGCAGCCATCTTCAGATTTGGTAGCACGTGAAGTGGCAGTATGACCAAGTGAAGAGCCGCAGAGGGGAAGGCGGGAGGGTTCGCATGTGAATGCATGCCAGACCCATGCTGGAGAACAACAGTTACAGGTAAGTAACTTGTTCCTTCTCCAGCATGGGGTCTGGCATGGATTCATATGCTCATGAATAAAGAATACATAGCAGTACACACATGCACAACCACGGGAGGTGGCAAAGGCTCAACATTAAGCATTACATCAAACTCAACATTAAGCAAATCTTACCTCCTCACCAGGCTCGCCTTAGGCGAACAGGTTGCGCAGCACTGCTTGGCCGACCCTGGACTCCTCCCTGGAATCCCGATCGACGCAGTAGAATTTCGTGAAGGTGTGCGTGGACCTCCACGTAGCAGCCCTGCAGATCTCCAGCAAGGGCACACCAGATAGGAACGCCGTGGTAGCTGCGATCGCTCTGGTGGAATGGGCTCTCGGACGGCCAGGCAGCGGTCGGTTTGCCAACAGATGACAGTACATGATACAGCCGGAGAGCCATCTGGAAATGGAAGCCTTCGAGAGAGCCTTCCCCTGATTGACAGGTCCAAAGTTCACAAAGAGTTGTGACGTCTTCCGAAAACACTTTGTGCGGTCCACGTAGAACTTCAGCGCACTAGCCACATCCAGCGAGTGCAAAGTCCTTTCAGCCAGCGACAAAGGCGACGGGAAGAAAACAGGCAACACCAAGGGTTCGTTGAGGTGGAAGTCCGACGGCACCTTGGGCATGAAGGAGGGGTGCGTCCTGAGCACTACCCTCGTGTCGTGAAAAGTCAAGTACGGGGCCTTGCAGGAAAGGGCCTGGATCTCTCCCAGCCGTCGTGCGGAGGTGATGGCCACAAGAAACGCTGTTTTCCACGACAAGAACTTCAACAGAGCCAAGTGCAGAGGCTCGAACAGAGGTCCCATGAGCTTGGTCAGCACCAAGTTGAGCTCCCACGCCGGGGCCGGGGCTGGAGCCTTCACCGGCGGGAACGATCTGAACAGTCCCTTCATGAACTCTTTCACCAGACGATGAGACCACAAAGACGTCCGCCCAGTGGTTCTGGTGTATCGGGAGATCGCAGCAAGATGAATCTTGATGGACGCGTGCGCCAGTCCAGCCTTGGCCAGCGTCAGTAGGTACGGCAGTACTTGGGGAGCCGTAATCCGTAGAGGGTTAATCTTCTGTGCGTGGCACCAGACAGAGAACCTCTTCCATTTGTGTCCGTAGCATTTAAGAGTTGAGGACGCCCTAGCCTTTGCAAGAACCTCTCTGCAGTCGGCCGGTATGTCGTATCCTCCAAACTCTAACGCTGCAGGAGCCAGGCCTGCAAGTTCAGCGACTTCGGATCGTGATGGAGGATGGCGCCTCCTTCCCTGGAGAGAAGATCCACGTCCACTGGCAGCTTGATTGACTGGGACGCTGACAAGTCCAGAAGGTCCGGGAACCATATCTGCCTCGGCCACGCAGGTGCGACGAGGATCATCCTGCACCGTGACCTCTTGAGCTGGATCAGCAATGGCAATGGAGGGAACGCGTATAGAAACAGGCCCTCCCAGGGGAACGAGAAAGCATCGCCCATGCTCCTCGGCTGGGGAAACCTGCTGGCGAACCTCCGGCACTTGGAGTTCGTCGCAGTCGCGAACAGATCGATCTGGGGTGTGCCCCACCGTCGGAAGAGGTGATCCACTAGATCCTGTCATAGTTCCCACTCGTGGCACGAGCGCAGCTCCCTGCTGAGTGAGTCGGCAATGGTGTTTTTTTATCCCTGCCAGATGAAACGGCACCAGAAACATCCCTTGGGCGACGGCCCAATGCCACAGATCCTGCGCCTCCCTGGACAGGGCTGGGGACCTGGTTCCGCCCCGTTTCCTGATGTAGAACATGGTGGTGGTGTTGTCGGTGAAGATCCTCACCACCTTGCCCTTGAGGGACGGAAGGAAGGACCCGAGGGCCCAAAACACTGCACGGAGCTCCAGGACGTTGATATGGATAGGCCAGAAGCGACACTGTCGAGCTTCGCTCCCAGAAACAGTGCGTCCTGCGCGGGCACCAGGTGGGACTTGGTGTAGTTTATGGAGAATCCCAGGTCCGTGAGGAGTTGGACGGTCCTTGCTGTGTGCTCCACGGCGAGCTCCGTCTTCGCTCGGATGAGCCAGTCGTCCAGGTAGGGGTAGACGTGGGTCCCCTCTCGGCGCAGCTGCGCCGCCACCGGTGCGAGGCACTTGGTGAACACCCTGGGTGCCGACCTCAGTCCGAAGGGAAGGGCTCTGAACTGATAGTGACGCTCTTGGACCACGAACCTGAGAAACTTTCGGTGTCCCTTTAGGATGGGAATATGGAAGTAGGCATCCTCCAAATCCAACGACGACAGGAAATCGCCCTCCTCCAGCTGACCCAGGACGTGTTGGAGGGTGACCATCCGGAACTTCTTTGCCTTGATGAATTTGTTCAGTCGTCGTAGGTCCAGGATGGGACGCCATCCTCCCGTCTTCTTCACGAGGAAGTATCTTGAGTAAACTCCGGAGCCCCGAAGCCTCTTTGGGACGAGCTCGATGGCGCCCTTCCCGAGCATCGCCTTTACCTCCAAGAGAAGTTGAGGAACGTGATGTTCTTTCCTGGCCACAGGGGGGACGCGCGGGCACCTCTTTAGAAACTCGAGCGCGTGACCCTGGACTAGGGCGTCCAGCACCCAACGATCGATGGAGATGGACTCCCACACGCTGACGAAGCTCGCCAGCCGGCCTCCCACCGGGGTGCTTCGGTCGGGGCCCGACCCCACGGCCGGTTCAGTCCTGCTTCGACGAGGCTTTGCCGCCTTTACCTCCTTGGCGACAACGGCGGGGTCCGCCTGACTTGCCTCGTCCCCTGTACGCTTCCTGCGACGACGAACGGGCCGCTTGACGGTAGGTGGAAAATCCGCCGCCGGAACCTTTGGAGGCACCCTGTTTGCCTCCGCCGCTCCGAAAGGGCGGCCGCCGTTGCTGGAAAACCTCAAGGGCCCCGGCCATCTCCGTGTCTGCCTTGATGGCTTGAAGGGAATCGTCCACCGTTTTCCCAAACAGGTTGTTTCCGTCGAACGGCATGTCCAAGACTCTGGTCTGCACGTCCTGATGGAAGTCAGTAGCCTTGAGCCATCCACGCCGCCTAAGGCACACGCCGTTGCCCAACTGGCGAAATCCAGTGTCAGCGATGTCCGTCGCAATCGTAATGGCGTGGTCCGACGCCACCTCTCCTTCCTGCAAGATCTCTAGGGCATCCGCCCTCTTGTCGTCCGGTAGGAAGTCCAGCAGGGGGGGCCAGTTTGTACCACAACTCCCTATCGTAGCGGGCTACGATAGCCAAGGCGTTGGCCGCCTTAATCGTCATCGCTGCAGACGAGATGACCCTGCGTCCCATCGTATCCAATTTCTTTCCCTCGCCGTCAAGCGGGGAGGTCGACGTAGAGGCCGCGCCCCCCCCCCCCGCTTTCTTCCAGGCCGCTGCAGAGACGACCGAGTCCCGGGTCGGCTGTGCCCGAAGGCACAAGGGGGCCGCGTCCGGGACCCGGTACTTCTTCTCGTACCGATCCCTTCTAGCCGGCGTCGTGGATGGGTTCTTGAGGAGGGCGAGGCCCTCATCCCAAATATCATACAGTAGAGGTACGGAGAGGACCGTCTTCCTCTTGGCCTTGCGCCATTGATAAAGGAAACCTTCCTTCTCTTCCGGGCAGAGCTGGAAAAGCTTGGATGCCCTGGCGATCATGGAGTGAAACTATCCAATCTCGTCGGGCGGGGAAGCCCGGTTGGGAGGTGACGACGGCAGATCCTCGTCGTAAACCTCGTCGTCCGTACCCGTCGCAGCCGTGTCCGTCCCCGTATCATCCCCACGAGTCGTGGACAGGGAGGAGGGCTGAACAGGGCGCGATGGCTGAAAAGGAGGTGGAGGATGAATCCTTCTCTTAGGGGGAGGGCTCCCAGAAGGGCCTGGCTCTGGGTCCCCCGTCGGGAGCGGTTCCTCCGCTGGTGGTAACGGCAGTCTCGTCCTTATCTCCGAGCATAAGGACTGTATAGCCAACAAAATGGTTGCCGAGTTATCTTGTGGCACTGGTTGAGGGGATTCCGACGGGCGGTCAGGGGCCCCGTCGGCACCCTCGACGTCATCATCGTCTCCCACGTCGGGGTCCCTCCCGACGGGCTGGTCTTCTTCCACGCCAACTCCGTGGCTTAAGACTTCGATCAGCTCTTCCTCAGAGGTTGAGGCCGAATCCACGACGACCTCCTGCCCCCCCCCCTTTTTCTTCTCCGTCCGAGGTTTCACGGGGGTCCTGTCGATGGGCATAAAAGAGGACTCCCTCCGCGGTGGCAGGGAGACCGAGCCCCCGAGGTAGCCACCACTGGTGTAGCCTCCACAGGCTGAGCCAGGGCTGCTGCGACCGTCTCGATAGAGGCCTTGGCCGGATGGATTAAGGCTTTCACCACCTTAGGTGCGCTCACCGCCTTCTCCTTGGGGGAAGGGTCACTGCCTCGCTCTCCCTCCGATGGGGCCTTCGAGCTCGACCGGGGCCTCTCCAGGAGCTTCGCCGGGTGCTCGGCCTTCCTCTTACCCGAACCAGAGCGTTGGCTCGTGGTTGATGGTGCCGGGGAGGATGAGCCCTGCCTGGCGCCCGTAGAGCCCGACCGTTCGGCGCTCCCGGTGCCAGCGGACTCGTGGTGCTTGGCCTTGTGTTGGACCCCCGTCGCCAGGGCGTCCTCAAAGGTCTTAGAGGACCGCTCGGATTTCTTCTTCTCGCCTGACGGGCTCTTCCCTTCCAGCCAGTTGGCGAGACGTTGATGGCGGTCATTCATGGTCCGCTCCGACATATTGCCACAAAACGCAGTGTCCTTCTCCACGTGCGTCTTGTCCTCATGTAGGCAGTACAGACAAAAGGAGTGTTCGTCCTCAAAGACATTCTGAAGCTGGCATCCAGGGCAGACCCTGAATAGCTTTCCGGGCGTCGAGCTTCCCTTCTCCTGGGCCATGTCCGAGATGGGCCTGAGAAACTTCTGGAGTCCTCCAAAAGCGTGGCTCGACGAAATCTTCACCCTTGAGGGGCGTAGACGAATCCGACACGGGTCCCCGTTGATCGGATGAAGTAACGGTGGAGCTTGAAAAATAGCACTAACGCTCGAGAGCAATAGCACGAGGATCCCAACACTTGAACGTGCAGTAAAAATCTGAAGATGGCTGCCAGAGGCAGGGTTTAGGTAGAGGGCAGTCATTGGCTGTGGTCAGTATGACGCAGAGATCAGTGATTGGTTACTACTACGAAAGACAGATCAGAAACAAAACTGATACTGGTTTTTTCTTTACCGAGGATTCCCAGCCTGACGACGGGGAATATTCATGAGCATGTGAATCCATGCCAGACCCCATGCTGGAGAAACAAGGTTATCGTAACACAAAAGTGAAAGTGCCCTTTGAAGTGTATTATCTAGTATTCCCAAGTGATCTACCGTTGCCGTCTGACACATTTAAAATGATACTGGTGTAAATATAATATATATCTTTTATATAACTATACATGCAAGTGTTCAATTAGGTATACAGCGCAAGGTCGGAGTATACCTACCTGAATACTCCATGTTTAAAGGAGTGGGCATCTTATTTCTACTCCTGAGAGTGAGAAGAACAGACCAATACAAATCGTTATCTTGACATGAACAAGAAATAGTCGCAGGAGGACAGTCATACCCAAAAGGAGGAGTAGCATTCTCCCCAGCCTAAATGTATGCGTGCAAGTGCTTCTTTGCTGTGCCTGTCTAAGATTGAGTACTTACCTACAGCTCACATCTTTCTCTTAAGATAAGCCTGACTGCTCTGCCACGCTACCAAGGCCCTGAGCTAGTACACACTGATACTAAGAGTTGGGGATCTACAAACCACTGGGATAGCTTACTAGAGTCTTACTGCCATACCCAGTAAGACTTTAGGAAAACTCCCCTAACACCTGGTCAGTACTTCAACCCCTGGACTAGTGGGAACCCAAACTTCTGCACAAGTAGCTGCTAAGGTGAATTCTCAAAAATGTGCCAATTCCCTTCACCTTAGAGACCCCCAACAACTTTGCTGGATTTTGAGGACTTGATTCTTTTACCTGGAGAGAGAGCCTTTTTCCCACTCATGTATTTTGATATGCGTTTTACCTCTTTTTTCTTTGGTTATGTAGTCTAAATGACTCTACAGGCATCATTTTTTTCATTTGGGACACAGCACCCTCAGTGCAGTGGCACAGGGAAACATTGTCAGGCTTTCCCAAGGTTTAAATACCTTCTTTGGGATAAACTACAGTTTCTTAGAGTAAGTAAAGTGAAATTGACTTTAGTCGTTTAAAGCTGGAGGGGTTACTTCGTATCCCTTGTATCGAGATATTCATGCATCAGTCAAATGCTACCCTTTCCTCTCAGAATGGCTGGTGGCAGTGGATTTACAACAAAATACCATGATTTTTCCCGACCACAAACTATTCGTAGCTCCGGTAGCGTTATATCGCGGGAGCCAGGTTTTTCAAGATGGCGTCCGAGCCCCTTTTGTTTAAACGGGTCCCGGTCTTTTTTCACCATTTCTTTTCGGAAAGGTTCTTCTAGAATTTCTCTGTGCACCAAACTAGGTTTGGTACCTTTGTTCTTTCCCCTTTGGCGGGCTTCAGGAGTAAAGACCACCTCTGGCGCCAGAGTGTCTGGGGTGAGCAGGAAGTGAGGTAGTTGCCCGAAACTCCCTGTGGAGACCAAAATGCACTCTCTGGTGATTGGCTCATTGTCCGGCAAGGACAGCCACCCTGCTGGGTTAGTGCAGCTAGGCTGGAATTAATGGGAGGCAACTGAATAAAAGGTAGGTCTCTTGACTTGGAAGGCAGAGTCAACCACTAGAACGGAAGAAACAAAGAGGAGCTTGAAGAGGATGGCTGCTACAACTCCTGGAACGTTGCTTTGCCCGGTGAAGCCCTGCTGCAGGTCCGAATCGCCAAGTTCACCTAGACAGAGAAGCCCCTGCAAGGACAAATTCGCCCTTTCAGTTGGTGGGACCAATCAACTCAACAGTAAGCCACCTGGATACCAATCTCAGAGCTGGTAGCATTTGCCTCAATGCTGCAGGAAACCGTATAACCAGGGAGCGGGACACCAGTTTGTGTGGTACTACGAGATAGTCTGGGTGAGGCGAGTGTGCCCATTTGCTTTTTTTTTTTAAACCAGGCCTCCAGCCCCCCCCCCCGAAAGCACCCCTTGCCGTCCCTCTCCCAACCCACACCCTCTTCCTGGTTTCTCCCCCTCCCGACCCACCCTCCCACGCTCTGATTGGGCTTGCAGCCCGTATTTTCCAGGGTCTAGCGACCCAGCTCACACGGCTCCTCCATCTACATTGAGGTAGCCGGCGTGAGGTGAGTGTACCCATTTGCTTTCCTTCTTTTAAAAACAAGACCTCCAGGGCACCGAAGCACCCCTCGCCGTCCCTCTCGCACCCTGCACCCCCTTCCTGGTTTCTCCTCCCTCCCGGCTCCTGGCCCGCCCTCCCCCGCTCTGACTGGGCTTGCAGCCCTTGTTAACCAAGCCATAACTGACCCTCCCAGGACAGCCCTCTGCCCGTGCAGCCCTGCGGCTATGGCCCCCTAGGCAAAGGGTGGCTCCAACAGTGGTGGCTCCAAGAAGTGTCAGCAGGTGTCCGCAGGGGAAGCCAGCGGGCAGCCATCAACCAGCAACGACCAAGGACCTGTATTGTAAGTGGCATGGGTGGGGAATAGAGCAACAACTACCCTGGAAGCCTAGCCCACTTATCAAATCTATCCTATAACACCGTAGTCATAATTAAAACCTCTTCAGCCTTCCTAACTGCCCACTATTAAGCACAGCGATTTCTAGTATAGCACCCATCTGAACAGTCAAGCATAGGCATCTCTCCCACTATACAGGACTCTCAAACTAGGAGGCATTTAGAATTGTAGCCTTTCACCTGTTGGGCGTGGGCCTCCCTCCCATTATGCAGGGCTGTTGGATCTAGCTGCGTTTAGAACTGTACTTTTTCACCTGTTAGACATAGGCCTCTCTTCCACTGTGCAGGACTCGCAAACCTAGCTGGGCTTAGAATTGTAACTCACCACCAGTGTTTAGGATTGTAATCTTTCCACTGACAGGGCGTGGCGCCTTTCTCCCACCGTGCAAGGGTCTCAAATCTAGCTGTCAGCATTGAAATCATTAGTCCACTTGTTTAGCAACTAGCTACCCTCCCAACCCCACATAGTCAGCCCACCGCAGTGAACCTCATCCAGGGAGACCCATATTAAGGGCAGCCAACGTTAACCGAACGATACAATACTAACTTCCCTGACCTTACTCAAAAACTGACTAAGCAAGTCGGCAATACCAGCTGCTGACCACCAACAGACAGTACCCAAACTTATAGCAGACAATTCCCCTCACCCAGAACTACACCACAAGACCGCCAGACCAAAGCAAACCAAACAAATAAAGACCAAAATAGCCCTCGAGTCAAAATGCCACGCAAACGACCGGTAGCAAGTGGAAGAAAAAGAGCAGAAAGACCAAACACACCGGAACAGCAACTAAGACGCGCAACTGCAGAAAACACTCTGAATCACAGGAACGACACTCGAACCGATGCTGAGAGAAGAGAAAAATCCCTCTACTTAACTCCATACCTCACAAACAACCAGTCACCAGAATAAACCAACCCAACGCGAGAAGCAGCAACAGCAGACAACCAAACACAACCGTGCAGAAGATCAGACAACGCTAGAAATAATAAAAACATAATTGACGCAATAACACCCAACATCACCAAATCAAGAGCAACTTCTACTTGACGGCCACAATCTTTGGAAGAAGAACCTGAGGAAAACAAAAACCTAAGTCTGAACCTAGGTGAACTCTTCGAAGACAGACGAACCTATACCAATACCTCAATTAGAGATGGACCTTAATAAGGAAACACCAACACTGATCAGAAGAAGACCCCAACAATAAATACCAAACCACACCTCTAAACTCCACTGCAATCTATTAAATGCAAGATCCATGTCAAACATTCAACAGAAATCTTTGACCACCTCGATGACAACAGCATTGACATCCTATTCATCACAGAAACATGGCTGGACGACAACTACAAAAATCACACTATAAAGATACCTCCCAGCCAACTTCAAACGCCTTCAAATATAAAGGAAACATAGAAAATGAGGTCTCGCAACAGCATTCAAAGAACACCTAAAAATAAAAACAGACCCTCATCATCAACTGCGAAACCATGGTTATTATACACCTATCAGCAAACCCAAAAACCAACATCACATTCATCCTAGTGTACAGACCACTGTTATATGATGCAACCTTCATCGATAACTTCATAGAAGCTATCACCAGCATAGCCATTAAGCATGAACATCTAATTATACGGTTACCAGTCAAATGGTCGAAAACATTTGGTCGACAGACAATTTGGTCGACACCATTTGGTCGAATGCCAAATGGTCGAATTTTTTTTTTTTACCCTTTTTTTGGGGGCCCCCCCCCCAATCCCCTTTTTTATTTTTTTTTCCCCACACGAAAACCCACAAAACACATATATAAAAAAAAAAAAATTCGACCAAATTGCAGTCGACCAGTTGACTGGACACCTAATTATACTGGTAGATTTCAACAACTGGTTTGAAGAAAGTTGCCAACTCCCAAAATTCAATGACCAGACAATTGACAACCATGAAACTATGACAGCTGGTCAAAGGAGCAACACACTCTGCAGGACACTCGATGCAATCTTTACCCAGGAAATCACTGCGGCTCCACCGATACAAATATTGTGGAGCGACCATCTCAGACTACCAACTCTACTCTGCATTCAGGCCTCCAAACTCTCAACCAACACAAAAAGAAACTGGAAAACCCATCAAAACAAGCAACCTGTTCGAACAACTGGAGATGACCAAACCCTCAATTACAGAACTAGAGCTGGCTGACCTAGACGGGAAAGCAGAGCTGCTACACAAATCGAAAAGTTCACCCCAGAAAAACCATTCACCCCATCAAAAAAAATAAAATGCATAGCAACAATGGTTTACACCACTACTAAGCACCATGAAAAAAGACATGAAAAAAAGAGGACAACATGAAAAAGGACAAGAAAATTTAGCTGGAATGGAGGAAAGACTACAACCCAGAGAAGAAAAAAAAACCTGTTCCAGAAACAAATCCGGGCATACAAGAAGGAAATACAAAAGGCAAAGAGAAGGCATTATGACGACAGAATCACCAATGCGACAAACTCACAAAAAGAACACAAAGAAATAAGAAACCTACCAAGCTGCGACAATACCCCAAACCCTTGAGAAACTCTGCAACGACCTGGCAGACGACTTCAAAAACAAAATCAACGTCATCCAACAAATCATACCTAACAGACCAACCAACCATAACATCCAACAAACTGAACCTAACAGAGCCACAACACAAACTCCCAAAAATATCGGCAGAGGCTTTCGTCTTGCTGGTGAAACAGCAAAAAAATAAATCAAAAAATAAAAATAAAAATCCAGGTTCAACCATGGTCCCATTCCCACCGGACATTTACAAATCAATCCTCGAACAACGAACACCAGAATATTACAGAAACCTAAATCTTTCACTAGCAACAGGAACCGTACCAAAAAAACGGTAAAATCAGCATATATGAAACCACTCTTAAAAAACACAAGTGGCGACGTAGAATACCTCTCCAACTACAGGTCAACATTCCCTACCCAGCAAAAATCCTAGAAACCTACGTCTATAAATTAACCCAACACCAAGTAGAAAAACACCACCTGTTGCACGAAGCACAAGTCGGCTTCAGACCCGCAAGAGGAACAGAAACAGCACTATTGTCCATCTGGGACGACCTAAAAACCAAACGCAGACTGACTAAATCCTTCATAGTAGACAAACCGTCTGGTTAAAGCCCTTCAAATCCACACCACGAGTCAACGACTGAAGTAACAAAAGGGTCCTCACCATCACCACTGTACTTCAACATCTACCAAACTGCATTAATCAGAATCTTCAAAAAATACAATATTACATGCAACTACGCAGATGACACTCAATCTACAAAATCTGAAAACCAAGCCGATCACAACCATAATTGAGTGTCTAAAATAAGTTTTTAATTGGATGAATGCCAACAGCTTGATTAACAACCCAGGAAAGACAAATTACGATTATAGCCAAAAATCAAGAGACCACCACCTATATTCCATGGCCAACGGAAATGGGAACCGCACCAATTGCATCTAAGGTAGTAATAAAATCTGGGAGTCCTGATGAACACCTTAACCTTAGAACCACAAATAAATGCAATAATCAAGAAATGCTTCTTCCTCCTTCACACGGCAAGAAGAATCTTACCTTTCCTCTCCTTCACCCACAAAACACTCACAATCGTAACTCTAATCATGTCAAGAATTGACTATGCAAACAGCCTCTATCTCGGGATACCAGAATACCTCCTGAAGAAACAACGGATCCAAAATGCAGCAGCCAGACTCCTCAAACTATCCAGAAGAGACCACATCACTCCAGCCTTAAAACACTGCACTGGCTCCCAGTCAAACATCTCATCACCTACAAAACAATGTGCATAACACACAGGGCAATCAGCGGACAAGGAGCTGAATTCCTGCCAAAGAAACGAACAGTCTACAAGCCAACAAGACTCCTCAGATCAAGCAACGAAATCAGTCTAGAAGAAAAACCATACCTTAAGAAAAAACTTGGGGGCTCCTTTTCCCACTTAGATGCAAAAACCTGGAACAACATCCCGAAAGAAATAATCAAAGGCCACTTACAATTCAGAAAATAACCAAAACCTGGCTCTTCAACATCACAGATGCAAACTGAAAAACCAAATCCACCGAACAGGAAACACATTGAAAAGGATGGCCAACCTAGGACGACAATAATAACATCTAAAACAAAATAAAGGAAACTCTTACCACAACAAGAGACGACACTATACCGAATAGGACACAAACAACACCCATAAGGACAGAATCCAGCGTCCCTAGACGACTCCCAGCTAACAAATCTAGGAGGACGACATCTAGAACCGAATAAAGAAACTTACTATAACAAGAGCGACGACATCCATAAGGACAGAATCCAGCGTCCTTAACCAACTCCCAGCGAACAACTCACCCGCTCAAAGGCTAATACAGATCATACATGTATAAAGTTGGGTCAACATTAGCACTTGCCACACTAATTAAGCTGTGGATATTAACGGGGGGCATGGACCAAAGAGTTGCGATTGTAGGCAGACGCCGCCCCTGGGCATAAGTGTAAGCGCTAGCACTGCGACATACCAAAGGGGGTAGGAGCGGTAACATGAATGAGCAACTAAATAAGATGATAAAGGTCAAGCAGGCCTGAACACATGGACGGAGGAAACCCGGACATACCGATGCCACCCTCCTACTAGACTAGATTAGGAATGCTTCCTGGGCTAGAATGCAAGGAACGCACATATGCCTGACCGCCCGAATACAAACAAGGGCCACGCAGGCAGCTAGTTGCCCAACTTGGGGAAGGTTATGCATATGAACGGATGCCATATTGGAAATGGACCGCGAGTGTCCTACAGCCCCTGAGCTGGACATAGACACAGACGTCCACACACCCTACCTGATTAGAATATGGAAATGTGGTGCCTCACTTCAAGACAGGAAGCCAACTAACCAACCAACAACTTCACCCTCTCCATACAACTCAAATTCTAACCAAACACAGCCACAAACTTACAACACAGCAATCGGCACAAATTTCACCACACTGCAACAACAAACCAAGCACAAATAGACCCGCACAACAGCACACAACGTCTTCCGACAGTATAACACCCCAAGCCCAGCCAACGGAATTCCGGGCTTAGGCCGCCAACAGCACATCACTGCTCTCTTGCACTTCGCCAGCTCATCCCCACTAACTCCCCCACCCCTTCTTTCTTTCAGAACCGCCAGAGCACCAGGGGACCACTCCGGTGGTGATAGTGCGTGGTACAAATATCCTTTAACATTAACATAACATACAGCTATCGGAATCAAAGTTTTCCAGTTGCGAGCTTTTGCCTGTTCAAGTGCAGTGCAGGAGTCCCCCAACGTCCTCCCTCCTTCCCCACAGCTGAGACCCAGGAACAGCGAGATGTGCAGGAACTGCCAGGAAAAGAAGTCATCAGCTGCCTCTTTGTCTTCATTTGTAAGGTACAGTAAAATCAGACAGAGTACTTACCTTCCGCAGTGAAAGTACTTGAAACTTTTGAAACTCACAGGCCTAATCAGCTTGTGACCCAACATATGATTCTTCTTTCTACAAACTACTTCCAAGAACTTGTGCAGAGACTTTTCCATCTACTTACCAGAACTGCCCTGTCCTATCCAAGAATTTAGTCCACTTGACTTTGGTCTAGCCTACTGAATTGAACGGACTCTTCTGGTGAACTCAAAATATCTACACTGTCTAAGAATAATTGTAACATTTTATGTTCTAATAACCTTTGCCTTGTACGCCTCTTGAAAAAGTATTCTGAAAGTCACAGTAAGATATTCATGTCCCCAGCACCCTTGTTACTAAAGTGAACTGTGATTATAGGTTGTGTGTGGCCCATCCCAAAAGGGTCTTATCTGATTCAGTGTACAATTTTGAAGTATATTTGTGTGTTTTTATATAATTGCCTCCTTCTATTGAATGTTTTCTAATTGAATGGTCAATAAATTAAGTTTTTAACCAAAAACCCTCGAGTGTAAGAGTTATTTTGAACACCTGTTACTGTAGACCTCTGTGTAAAGTCATTACTGCTCACATTTCCCCTCTTGAGATGAGCCTGGCTGCTCAACACGCTACCAAAACTGTGCAGTACAGACTTATATCAAAGGTTGGTTTGCTTACACCTGTAGTCATAGTTGCTTGTAGTGTTCCCAGAGGTTACTGCATTCAATTGTTGCCTTACAGTAGCCTACCATCAGAAGGAGTCATAAGAATCCCAAGACCATCCTGTGGTCTGTACAATCTCTGCAGAGGACTGTGCTGCACTGGTCTCTGTCCAGAGCTGAAGTTCAAAAATCTGCAGGTCGATGACCGAAGACCCTCTCTTCTGCGACCCTCTTCTGCTGCTGCTCTCCAGAATGAATAGGGCGTTTTACTAAAGTCCACCTGTGGTAGGGCTTTGGAAGACTCACAGGAGTACAGGGCTCCAACTCCAAGGTATGGTCTGAACTACCCAAAAGGGTTTAGTAGATATGGTCGAGCAGCCAGGCTTAGTCACCCTAACATTCCCATCCTTGCTTTAGTCTTCTGTAAGGATCCACGAATGAGGCGGACACAGAGGACTCATTTTGGCTATACACGTTAATTCAAAATCAAAAGGGGTTGGGGGAATGCCTTACCATCCCTATCCTAAGAGGAATTTACCTTGCCTCTTTCCAAAACTAAGGGGTCTGTTCGTTGTCAAGATGTCCAAAGTCAAAATACATCCTGTGTCAGAAATCCTATTCTGACCTTTACACTCTAGAAATTAACTAAGGTGCAAAGGATATTCTCTCTGGTTCTCCAGTTGCACAAGTGTTGCTATTCAAGGAAGATATAACGCCAATGAAAAGTTTCAAGTGGGCAATGTTCACAGTGCCAGTTAATGACTCCCTTCCCCAGGTTCCCGTTACCAATATGCAAGTCTCCTAATAGCCCAAGAGGAGGGCTTCCCCCTCTTGGAACACACAATTCTCAGGGAAATGGTTCCCTTCCCCAGGTTCCTTTTTACAGGAAAGGAAAAACCAAGCAATCAAGTTTCAAATAGTTAAAGATCCTATGGCATGTGACTTGCTAAAGCTTCTCCTGTAATTTAACACACACTTGATTTCGCCAGGTATATTCTTATCTCAGCACTTGGTCTTTTACACATTTATCTTCACCTGGTATACTCTCCTGCCAACAATTATCTTTTACCCCATGAAACAATACCAGCTCAATGTTGGCATATCATTTCTTAAAGGATTCTCTCCTTCAGGTATAGGACTCCCCATTTCCTTCACATTTAATCGGTTTTCTCTTTCTGACCCTTTATGTTATGGGTTCAGCAAGACCCGTTTGTGGAATAATTTATGCGTCTTAGCTTCTTCACATACTTCGCTCATAGTATAGCTTTTATATTTATTAGCTTCTTCACATATTTCACTTTGAGACTTCGAAGCAGTGCAGACTTTCAGGCAACCCGGTAACCCTCTCCCCTTCCCTGGGTTTACCGGATGCCCCAAGTGTCTCACGTGCATCTATGCTTCTGTTGTCGAATTGTGGACTCGGTGTGCGACCGGTCATCTGCTGCAAGTCTGCTGTGCTGGTCTTCAGTTTCTACTGCTTTTCCCTCTCGGGTAGCACGTCCTCTGCACTCTGGTTCCTTCTCCTGCTGGGCTGATTAGCTTCATCATCGATTCCTGCAGAGTCTTCTCACAAAACATTCCAGCCGGTGCTCGTCCAAGTAAACGCGCAGCTCAGCATCTGCAGCTCTCTCTCAATGCGGTCGACTGCGTGGGTTTCAAGTCTCCCAGTCTGATTAAAGAGTTTCCAAAGACTAGACCGCAGGTTAGACTTTCCGGCCTTAATGACCTTTACTGTTCTTTGTCTCTTCCTCATCTCAGTAGTTTCATGGAGGATTCTTTGTATGTTGTTGAGGAAGCTGGCATAGGATTCTTTCAGGAGTAATCATTACTGCTCCCTGCGTCTTCCTAATCAATAATTGATGTATTGCTCTGGTTAGGTCAGGGAATATTAATACTCGAGTCAGTACATAGATGAGGATGCGTGGTGTAATAATCCATTAAGGCCTGAAGTATGGAGGAAATGGGAGATGTGTATTCTTCCCCCGCCCCCAAAATAATCTCTCCACAGAGGGTTGCCTCTCACCAGTGGTCCTCCGTCGTATAGCCGCCCGTAGGATCATGATCAGGTAATGGCTGCGGTCCTATGGACCCCTAGGGAGAGGCTACCTTCAGGAAAGTGATGATGCCAACAGATTCCTCACACCTCTTACTTGTAACTTTCCCTCAATCTTTTCCAGGGCACAGTCTAGAACAGGTGCTACTCCACAAGGTTGTTCTTGCAGCAAACAGTACATGCACAGGTCATGCTATATCCTCCAGTAACACGCCACTTAATGCTCTTCAATTGAGAGCACTGGTCCATGTGGAATGGTTTACAGGATCAGACATCGCTCACGTTTTTCGTACTTGTGATCAACTATTCAACCTGCTGCAAATAATCATGGCAAAGTCATACTACAGTCACCCAACATTCCCATCAGAGCAAGGGCGCGAGATACCTGGAACTCTGTTAGCTGCTGCATCAGCTCTTCCTGTTCTTTGCAGTTTGTGAGCGGTGGCAGGATATTGAGAAACACTTTCAGCATGTCCAAGTGCTCCCCTGACACGCTAGAAAGTGTGAAGATCGGAGTGATGCTGTTGAGAACAGGAGAAAGGATTAAATTCCAGCAACAAACAATCAGTTAAAACAGAATATCCGGCGTACACACAATTAAATGTCTTAATCTGCATTCAGAACGGTCACTCTCAACACAACTACAATAGCCCAACACCTATTAGCAAAGTCCACTCCCACTTCAGCCCTAGCTAATTAAACTCCCAACACACTGCTTCAGATCGTCTTTACCTTCATACCACTGACAGAAAAAGAATATATCTGTCACTTCCTCAACCCGGCACCTGCTGCAAGGTCCCCACTCCTTGCACCACCACCACACAACCAGAGCTAGCAGCCAATACTTGCTACTTTCCCCTCCCAAAGCAAGCTGTGGCAAGAGCTTCCTCTTGTTTAGTCCCAAAGGCCCAGTAATAGCCCTGTAAGCATCCCTAAACCAAAGAACAGATCTAGCAGGGCTTTCACAGCAGACACCGGCTAGGGGGCTTGGCTCTCCAACTGTTTTTGAGGGTCCTTTGTCCTACGATAGTAGTTCCCATAGATCACCTTGAAAAGCACCGGAGAGCTTGTGCTTGTGTGAGTGATGGAGGGTGAGAGCTGCTCATTCATTAAACTGCTTGGACTAAGGAAAAGAGTACCGGTTGGAGGTGTGGGAGGCATGTTTTTTTCTCCCCCCAGTTAGGCTGAAAGTCTGGTGGGAACCCCAGAACTTTAATTTTGCTGTTCAGATTCACTGACTGGTTTCATTAGTAGTGACTAAACCAAGGATTAACTGTATGTTGTGCTCACTAACAGACCATACAGCTCGTTTACCTTGCTCTATATTAGCTGTGCACCACGCCTCAGGCCGTGGCAGCAATACAGAGTTGCAATACCTTGAAACAAATCAATTACCATTACCATGGTCACTGGCACAGAGGCTCTATGTGGTGCTCTTCCATTAAAACTGGAGGATTTAACAGATACAACTTTGTTTCCTTTATGTAAAGGATACAGACGTGGCCATGCAAGGCCTTGGCTACTTAGCCCAGGAAGCCTGAGCTACAGCACCCAAGATCAGATTTCAAGCATATGTAAATAGCGTGTTTGGCATCAAGGCTGAATCCACATCCGTTTATCCAGGAACCTTAAATGTGGTGACTCAATGATTGGTCGGCCTCAAATGTTTAAAAAGGATGCCAGGTTGAGACAAGACTGGGAGCCAAGTGCACTCTTTGCTTCCAATATAAGATGGGGAATCTGCAACTACACTTGATCCATCCGCTACGAGACTATGCCTTGGGCAGCTTGCCCTTCGTGGCCTCCATGAAGAGGCAGACACACTAGAGAACTAGGAGGGTGGCTACAGCCGCAGCCAGAGGCATGTTCCCAAGTCCAGTGAAGGAACATTCATCTAGGACCTGTCGGAGGTCTGAGGAACTGGTTTACCAGACCTCTACTGAAGGGCTATCGTCTATACTGCATGGTGTGAGGGGTCAGAAATGAGAGACAGACCCACTTGTATAGTTTTCTCACCGTTTGCCACTTTATTAAAATAAAAAGGGGCGAGAAATGCTGATCTGTCCCTATCTTAACCAGAATGTCCCTACCTAGCCATTTAAAACTGAAGGATGACCTAGTGCCCAAATGTAGCTGAATCTCATACTAATACATATAACCAAAGTGTATAAGGTAAATTAATCTGTGTAGGGAGAATTCTCAAAATATGCTAATTCCTTTCTACCTTCCAGACCCCCAGCTCTTTTGCTGGACTTTGAACTTTTAAAATCTGTTTTCTGTGTTTATTTCTTTTGGTTACGGAGTTTGACAACTCCATAACAATCTTTTTTATGTGTGTGTCACAGCCCCCTCAGTGCAGTGACAGAGGGAAGCCTTTTAGGTGTCCCAAGGTTTAAATACCTTCTCTGGGATAAACTGTTACCCAGAGGATATAAGGTTAAGTTGACTTTACTAGTCTTTTTAAATTTCTAGACCCAGCACACGCTATCTTCCTATAGAGTGCTGGAGGGGTTATCTAGTATCCCCCGTGTCTAGAAACTCATGTAGCAGTCAAATGCTACCAATTTCGATCGAAATGGCTGGTGGCAGTGATTTTAGAACAAACTACCATGATTTTTACTGACCGAACACCGGTAGCTAAAAATCACGGGAGCCATGTTTTTCAAGATGGCGCCTTAAGCCCCTTTGTTTAAACAGGTCCCAGTCTTTTTTTGCCATTTCTTTTTGGAAAGGTCCTAGTGTTTGTCTCTGCGCACCAAACCAGGTTTGGTCACTTTGTTTCCATGCCTTTGGCGGGCTTCAGGACTCTAGCGTCTGAGTGTCTGATGTGGGCAGGAAGTGAGGGAGGTGCCAGACACTTCCTGTGCTTAGTCTCCAAGGAGACCCAAATGGACTCTGACGCGATTGACTGGCTGGCTGGCTAGCTATGGGATTATGCAAAGTCAACCAGGGCATACCCAAATTAATTTGTAATTGGGGTGCATCAATTAATTCAGAAATGATCTTCTCCCAATACCCATTAGAAATTTTCAACCCAAGGAATTCTGTGGTTTGTGTAATGAGTCCCGAGCCGAGTGGTCCCACCTGCTGCTCTGACCTGTCCTGGGAGCTCCTTAGCCACTACTGGTAGTCCTAAACGACTGGCTAAATTCTTGTCCATGAAGTTACCTGTCGCCCCTCAATCTTAAACACAAGGACCCTCACATTTCAAACCTATCTTCCAAAACAAGGATACATTTATTGTAATGTGTGGCACCGATGCCTGAATGGTGTTCGCCACCATCCGACCTCTTCCTGAGGATGTGAAGATTTTGATGGGTTCGGAGACAATTCCCTACAAAGATCACTATCCCCACAATAAAGACAAAGATTGTCCTTCTGCCTCTTCTCTTCCTTTGTTGAAGGAGGCCTACACTGTCTCTTCCAGAAACTTTACCATCTCTGAACTACATCTATTTTTGGTCGCTCAGTATGTACCCAAAGCCTGCCCGCGGGAAATGACCTCCGCTCTAGACGCCTCTCACTTAATCTTGCATCAACACAAGAGTGATTAACTCATCACATGAAGCTGGTCTCTCTAAAATTGTCATTAAGGCATAATTTAGTTCCTCACGCAAACCTCTATAGAAAAGAGAAGATCTTTTCTCTTCTGGCCAAGCACATTCTAAAACTAACACTCGAAACTGGGTAATGTAAACCGATAAATCCTTCTTTCAGTTCCAGTAACTCACTTTCTACACTTCGAGTTAAAGTAAGTCTATCAAACATCTTTCTAAACTCAACTTTAAATAACTTGCAAGCTCCATGGTGCCTCCTCCAACCAAAGGAACCGACCAGGCAGCCGCATCGCCAGGCAAGTATGAAATCAGAAAAGCCACCTTAGCCCTTTCATTCGGAAACGACTGGGGCCTGCACATAAAAAATGCAGTTCGCAATGCATGAGAAATGATTTAAACTTTTGTGGATACCCAGAGAACCGATCCGGTGGAGCCAATGGGGTAGTCACAACTGTAATTGCTGGAACTCCCCCTTCACACTTCTCCACCCCTCTTCCTACTGTTCCACCTTCCACGTCTGGATATAACACTGGCGGTTCTCTTTCTGGAATCCAACCTGAAACACTTCGTTTTTCAGCCTCTACTCCTGCCATATTCACCTGAATGTTCAACTCCTTCAGCCTATCACTCAACTCTTTAGTCTCTTTTCTAGACTTCAACTTTTTTCCTTCATTTCAGATAGCATCCTAGCTAATGGGCCTAAAGACACCTCCGCTTCAGGCTCCATCGCTGCTCAGGCAGGTTTTTAACTGTGGCCTTTCATTCTATCAGGTCCCAGCTCTGAAATCCTGCAGGTGCAGACGAGTAGCTCACCTTGTCCCTCAAATCAGTGCACCCGACAGTCAATTGCACAACTACTGGATTGACCAGAGTGGGGGGGAAAAGGGGAATATAATAAACGGTCAGGAAAGCTGTGGTCTCTTCTGCTTCTAGACGATCTGGAAGGACCTCATTTTAACTAAACTTTCTTAAATGTCACATAATGTAATGTGCCTTCCCTAAACCTCTGGTTACCCGACTGCCTCAGATCAATAGAGAGGCTGCAAATGAATGAGTTGGGTTCTTGCAATTCTTCTGAAAACTCTCAACTAACGAATTCTGTGTTCCCAAACTCTTTTGGATTGCTTTTGAAAAGGACTTCCCTGCTCTGATGAACTCTTTCTGTATTCTTGTACTGTTGCTACTTTAAATAAATACTTTTTATATCTATAGTTTATATTGCCTTGCATTTCTGCGTAAAAATGAATTCTTGCGTTGTGTTGTCTAAAACCTCTTCATAGTTATTTTATTTCTCTGGACATAACGGTGCTGTGCCACATGTTTGCTTGTTTGTCTCTTCACACGAGTTATTTTGTAAACTCTTCTTTCTTGTAACGTTACCACTACTCGGTTTGTCTTTTATAGTGCCACAACTACAAAATGTTCTACTGCATGCACTTATTGTGGATCTTCAACTGAACTCTGCTGCATCTTCAAAAATGCACAAATCCGTGCACCTGTGTACCTTTTATTAACGTGCCATTGCGGGAACACGATGAATTTTCCGCTTTGATTTCCTATCGTTACTCCTGAAAACCCAGATCTGCGCTCCACAGCTAATTCTGAGAATACGGCACTTCTCCGGCAATGGCTTCCCTTGACGTGCGCACCTGCCAAGTCATCACGCTTTCTCACGGCGCATGGTGCTTTTCTCTAGCGCGGCCTGCCCAGATTACTACGCGACGCACCTCCAATTGCAATTGCTTATGAATTACACCATTCGATCTTCACACGTGCCAGCTTGAAGACGCATAGCTTCTACACGGACACGCGCACAGAGCAATTCACAGAACTAACATTCTGTATTTTTTTTCTAGTTTACAAATGTAAAATTACATTTTCAAGTAAAGTCTTTACATTTCCTCAAAAAGACTAAATAACTTTGTACAGTTAACTGGATTGAAATATATTTTCTTCAAACTTTAGCTATTGATACTTCAGTCACTTATCTGAATAAACAATGTTCCTGGCGTTTTCAGCTGTCTTGTATCTGGAAATAAATTTATTTTCCTCTGAAAGTTCTTGCTTTGACGGGAACTCTACTGAATCTAACACCTTCTGTTACACCAAGGCCCGACACGGACTGTCCGGCAAGGACAGCCACCCTGCTGGGTGAGTGGCAGCTAGGCTGGAATTAATGTGAGAAACTGTTTAAAAGGCGAGTCTCAAGAACTGGAAAGCAGAGTCAAAGACGAGCTGGAAGAGGACGGCTGCTGAAACTCCTGGACCGTTTGTTTGCCCGGTGATGCCCTGCTGCAGGTCTGAATTGCCAAGGTAATGTCTTATAGAGTTTACTTACAAAAAACACAAATTGCATAATAACACCACATGACAACATGTAAATCCTTAAAGCTACGTGTTAAGCCAAAATAATATCATTGTGGCTTGAATGGTCACGTCCACAATGGTATACTACAAATCACAGAATGCAAGATAATGTCAACCTGAAAGATCTAGTTAACCCCACAGTACTTTCAGTGATTTAAGACATGTAATAAAAGATGTTGTATAATAAACTCAGATATGGAGATTCTTTGCAACAAACCTCCAGCTCATTGTTATTCATGATGTTGAAAACATTTGATTAGTGACTTAAAGCAACTTTATTTTTTTTGCTTGTCAATCTAGCAGACAGATAAAGCGCCCATTTAATGATGTTTTAATATAAACACATAATTAAATGGGCACTTCGGGTTGCTCACTTTAACTATTGTGCATATGAAAGGCTCTGCCACTGATAAAAAATGTTTGCTGGTACAGGTCCAAGACACCCTTTGCACTCTAGTGCCATCTAGTGGAGGAAAGCATGTTTTTTTAATGAAAATAAATAAAGTGTAAACGGTAGGCAATGGCCATAATTACATGCGTAAAATGGCCCTATACGCAGCTTATCTGGAGGGCTGCTTAGAGAGGTGGGGACTTCTAGAGAAGTGCCTTTTAGCCAAGTTTTTCTGAAGTCCAACTGGTGCAAGACTTCATAAGACTTCTCTTGGTATTAGGGACCCAACTGTTAATATAGGCCTATACTACAAAAGTTGGTAGAGTGACTGAGCAGCCGGGCTTATCTTAGTAGGGGTACTGTGAGCTGTAGACCAGCACAATGAAATGAGTAAACAGATCCAAGTAAAAACACACAAAGTTATATTAAACTATATTATTTATATATACACAAGGAATCTAACATGCAGCAACTAACAATAACAGTCAATGGAAAATGGAATTACTTTATATACACAATAATGCAGACGAGTAACTTCAATTAAGGTCAATATCAGCATATACATATCCCCTTAGCAAAATTGAGCTGAAAGTTGGGCAGAACACACTAACAACTGTTACCAACAAGTATGCTCTCCCATAGGGATACAGGTAGTCTGTTTCCTAACAATAAAAGAGATCACAATTAAAACCAATCAAAACCTATGGAGGAACCAGCACTGCCAAAGCCAAAAGGAGGATTAGGAAGATGGAGCTTTGGGAAACCAGGACAGCCAAAGTCAAATGGACAGTTCCAGTTCTGATGAAGATCTTCAGAGGAAAAAAGTTAACCAGTCAATGGTTCAAAAAGAAACACACGAGCTCAAGGAAAGCCTACCTGATAGTGCACAATGTGTAAGGTATGCACAGAGGAGTTGAGGTAAACTCTAACTTGAAGAAAACAGAACTTCCCAAGCCAGGAACCACTGAAAATGGCATACGGTAATTACACCCTGTGAGATACCTGAAGGTTTCTCCCTAACTAGTCCCCGGGGATCTGTCACCCAGGGGGCCAGGACACGGCCATCGCTATTGGATACAGTTCCTGGGGGTGGACCACTGAGGGAGGAACACCTGGATGGGTGGTCTGTCCTCAGGGAGTGGAAGAGGGATACAGACGGGTGAGACGCAGCATCACCCTCCTTATAACACCTTTTCCCCACCCTACTGTGTAGGAGATTCAAACTCTACCCCCGCCTGCCTTTTCCGACACAAACAATTTTACACCATAAAAGAAAACAGACTAACACTAGACGTTTTCCTGACATGTCCCAACACAAGGGTCAGGCAAAGTCAAGCAATCGACCAGAACCACACACACCTGATGGCCCTTTCCCTTCCCCACAGGGATAAAAGGTGAGGCACAAGAGCACACGACAAGCAAGGCAGAATGCACAATGAGACAGCTATCCAATCATGGCATTTCAAGAGGATAAAGGCGGTAAGAATCGGGTGTGTGACAAGGAGAAAAGCGACCTTGCCCTTTCCGAGCCAGACCTGCAAAGCCTCTGTAGAAGGAATCGCAAGGCTGTGAATAGCCAACGCATTGAAGCAGATGTCAACGGTAGACGGAGCATGCCTATGCCGATAGGCAGGACAGAGGGATGCCTGCTACCGTGATACCGTCCTGGACTCCAGAAACAAACAGCCAAGCGGTTCATCACACCGGTAAGTCGAGGGGATAGCCGATAAGAAACCGAACTGTGTTGAATGAAAGTCGCAAAGTGGCAAATTAAGGGAAGTTCAAAAAACTGTTAACATTAAGGGAAAGCCCGCTGAAGAGGGGCCCAGCACCATGTGGGTGCTCACCCGAGACACTCTGGTTGATTCCACGTGTGTTGAAACTACAGATACCAGAAAGCCTTGGGAGAGTCACAAGGAAATGGTCAAAGTAATACAGGGGTCTAGCAAAAGCCTGTGTACAGTTGAAAGTCTTTGACCGACAAACCATTGGAAAGATAAGGGAGACAAATCCCGAAAAGTGAGAAAGCAAAAGGGACATTGTTTACACGAGTGAATCTAACAGAGGGAGGTAAAACATTCCAGAAGGGTTTGAGCCCGGAATAGTGGGGACGCTGGGGTGCCCAACGTACATTGGAAAGGAACTTAAGTTCAAAAATAACAATCGGGTCCTCTGAGGCAAGAGACTTTTTGTAGAAGAGTCTTAAACACTGAAGGTCCCGATACCTGCGAACGGAACTGGATATTTGTACCGCGCACTATCACCAGCGGAGTGGGCGCTCTGGCGGCTCTGAAAGAGAAAGGGGGGTGAGTTAGTGGGAATAAACTGGAAAAATGCAAGAGAGCAGTGATGTGCTGATGGCAGCCTCAGCCCGGTGGGTCCGTCGGCTGGGCTTGGGGTGTTTTACGGTCGGTAGTCGTGTGCTATTGTGCAAGTCTATGTGGGGTTTGTTTTGTTGTTGCAGTGTAGTGAAGTTAGTGCGGATTGCTGCGTTTTAGGCTTGTGGTTGTGTTTGGCTAGGGTTTGAGAAGTGTATGCAGAGGGATGAAATTATTAGTGGATTGGTTAGTTGGCATTGCTGTCCTTGCAGTTACGTCTATGTCTGATGTCATTCACTATTCCATCGTTGCCAATTTTCAATATTCTGTCTAAATGTGAGGCAGGCTAGTGATCACGATTCCAATCAAGTGTTACACTTACCATCATTCACAGTTTCATCCAAGTGTGGCGCATGCTAACATTCACATTTCTATCTAGATGCAACGCAGGCTAAAGTTAAGAATTTCATCCAAGTGTGGTGCATGCTAACATTGTTAACCCTGTCTAAAAATGACACAGGGCAATCAAACATTTCTGTACAGGTGTGGCACTAGTTAACATTGGCTAGTGTGTTAGTGCATATTGCAATGCAACATTTACAGCCAGGCCAAGAATGGAATTAGGCTTGTGGTCACAAATCTCTATGAATGCATGGCGTAATTCTATGGCAGTCTACGTTATGGAGAGGTGAAGTAGAGTGGCGATGGCTTTCTGGAGTAGAGTAATTGCTCTACACCCCACCCATGCCACACTTAGTGTTGTTGCTGTCTGTTTGCTGCTGGCTTCCTTTGCTTCCCCTGCAGACACCTGTAGACACGCCTTGGAGCTGCCCTTTGCCTCGGGGCCCTTAGCCGAGGGGGCTTCCGGGCAGAGAGCTGCCCTGGGAAGGTCTGTTATGACCAGGTGGACGCACCAATCAGGGGAGGTGGACGGGTTGGAGGGGGAGGGTGGGACTGTGAAAAGGCCAGACATAAACAAAGGACTACACCCCACAGACTGCACTCTTTGGATGCAGCCCAGAAACAGGCTCAGAAGCCAAAAGAAACACTAGACAAGCACCAGATTAGCACACAATGCTCACCAAAAAATATAGATACATAAATGATTAAATACATTATTTTTTAAAAACATATATATTAGAAAAAAACACTCACACACCACTCCAAAAGAGTGCATAAACAAGCACGCCAAAAACGGATTACAATCATTGTGAAACTACTCACTCAGAATCAACCAGCCCCTAAAGGTGCTTCCACACTGGTTTCTCCTGCCATATCCTTCCTCATGGCAGTCCTCAAAGCAAAATTTGGTTTATAATAACAACCTTTATAACAACTTCCAGGTAAAATGTCTGATAAACAAATGAATATGTTGGGAATTTGCGCAAGGTGAATGCATGTTTGGCGAGGTCGGTTTTATTTGGGGAATTCTAGTGCCAGGGACATCATTTCACACAACCCTTGACCTCTGATGACATCATAGGAAGTGATGTCATTTGAACTCACCCCAAAGTGATATCACGTGAAGCGATGGAACACAGCCTTTCACCCCTTGACCAAACAGAAGTGGCATCACATATAAATTGTTCCTAAGTGCACTATGAAAAATATGGTTACGATAGCACTATAATGTGATATATATTTCATGCAATAAGGGATCAGCATGTGTAGCATTAATATCAGTGTGTAAAGGCCCATATTACCAAATTACTGTGAATGCAAGCAAGCTTCCATGGCCAAATGATAATCATGTGTTATTATATAGCACTTTTAAGCGCTTTATATAGAACAAATATACATACAATATCACCCAACCTGTGTTGGTACTCATTTAATCGACCTCAGAAGGATGAAAGGCTGAGTTGAGATGTTTAAGAACAGACTAAATCAGTGACTCACCCCCTAAAGTGTGCCTGAAACAAACCTTTAATAAGTCTAACAATTATTGTGCAGAATTCCAGAAAGACATATTTGTAAACATTGAAAATATTGAAACACATAAGTTCGTCAGTGTAACAAAAAGTTACATGAGGAGTGGGAGAATGCATTATAATTAACCGCCCAGCACCCCACATAAGGTGGTGTGTGCTGGATGCATAAAAGAAAAAAGATAAAAAAAAGTTCTTACCATTCTTGGGAACTATAGTTCACACAAGAAAATGCATTTAAACATTAAGATAAGTCCAATGGTGATGTGCGTCACTAAGAAAAAGGTAGATGCCTATGCAGTGTATCAAACTCCATTAAACAGTAAGAATCAAAAATCAGATAGAAAAAGAATGGGCGAGTGGTCAGAAGTTCCACTCACTCGGGCGATTAAAATAAAAGTCCAGTGTCCAGCGAAAGGCCCGGGGGGTGGGGGGGGGGGGTCTCGGGTTAAAGGGAATTCGTACAGATACTGAAAATTCTCCCCAAAAGTCCCTAGTCAAGGGTTCAGTCTGGAGTAACTAAAACCAGGATTTTTGTATTGTGTTTCAGTACAAAAAGTATATTTACATTTAAAACATTTTTTACACAAAAATATCTAATATCAAAAAATAAAAAGCTAAAAGTAGAATACATAAAAACCAACCAAGTCCCCAATACCTTTTTCTGATACCTTGGTCAGTTCTCAGAAAATGACCATTAACATCCTGACCAAAGCAACAATAAGTGAGACTTGGGCACTAGTCATGAACCTACACCATCGGTCGTGAGACAGACGGAACAAGTTACATAAACTGTTGTTCTCCAGCATGGGTCTGGCATGGATTCACATGCTTATAATTATTCCCAGTCAGTATGGGAATCCTCGGTAAAGAAAAAAAAGTTTCATTTCTGAAATGTTAAGGATTTCAATCGGGCGACACACGTCTTGGTCTCAGCCTAGTATGTAGCGCACAACTGAGAAGACTTCTCCATTTTATTATGCGGATGCGGATTCAATTTGAGATGGTAGACAACTCTCTCACACCCAAGTACCCCGGGTCACAATGGACCATGAACCAGGCTGGTTGGTGAAAATGCAATATTTTATTTCCTTTAAGATTCAAAGGAAATCATACAATTTTTAACATGGGGCAGCAATCACCAATGGGGTGATAATTACAATGAAAATGGAAGCAATGCACGTGGTTAACCTTCTCCTAGAACATATACAAAGCACAAGTGACTAGGAACACTTTTTGGATTAGGATAGATAGCTCCCAAGGTATGGTTTCTCCCTGCAACGTTCCCTCAACCTCCAATTAATCAGAGTCTGAGTGGATAGAAAAGAACCAACAGGTAACCAGGATTAAGGGGCAGAAAACAGAATCAGAATCCAACATTCCCTCACAGAATGAGAGGCAAAAACCCTGTGCAAAGTCACAAAGAGACACTCGGAAATGGACAAATAATGTGCGGTTTAATGTGTGTGGCAAATATGATTTCTCCCCACAACAGGAATGCAGAAACATTAGCAATCACAATGCAATGGATCAACAAGAAGCATACAATTCGAAAATGAGTGAAAGTTGGAACATGCTGCAGCCAAATGACACGTTGGAAAGTTGCAATTTTCTCAATTCCCGTTTAAAATGACCCACATTTTTTTTTATAAAAATGGGTGAAATACTGAAAGTCGCAATGCGGTTGTTGGTCTGGGGGGGGGGGGGGACAGAAGCACATCACAGTTACAATATCAAAGTGAAAGAATGGGGGTAGCTGAAGATTTGCTTGAGATTTTCAGGGTGGAATGAGGTTCAGTTTTAGGAAAAACTTCGGTTTTGAAAGAAATGCAAATGTTAAACTAAATTATCTAGACTATATTGTTAAAGAGGAACCCAATAAGCTCCAAGGTTGATTCGCAAGGTCAACCTCATCACCCCAGTGATCCACTTTAACTGTAAATTAGTTTGATTACTCAAAATATAACTAAGGGTTTAGGATTTACACCAGACAGAAATTAAATGAGCTGGCGCTAGCACTTAGAAATCAAGGACAGGGTGCACAGAGAATTCCAACAGTTTTAACAAGTTACCAGGATATACTTAGGATTGCTTATAGAGTGTAATATAGACAAAAGGGTAAAGATGGGGCGACTTTCTCTGATGGGCAGATACTCACATTCCACGCTTAGGTTTGGAATTATGGAACAGTCAACTGGGTCTGGTCACAACACGGCGGGCACGCCTTACAGCAAACAGCTGAACAATTCTGGTCACCGGATGGCAAGGACAGCTGGATGGCAGGGTTGCAGCAGGCATGCAGGTAGTGGGTAGCAAGCTGGTCCGATTTCAGGATGCAAAAGGTACCACAGCTTTTCCCTTTTTTTAAAAATGGGATTTTAGTGGGTTTTCTGGATCAATGGCCTTGCTGGCACAGGATCAGCAATGCTTTGGCCTTGTAGTGAAATCTGGAATCACCAAGATGAATGGAGCAGATCAGGAACGCAGCCGCAGGAAATTCAGGAGTGTGTGTCTGGCGCTCCGTCAACCACTCTTATTTATAGGGCATGGTGACATCACAGAAGTATTGGTGGGCAGAACTGAGCTAGGCCTACCTCCAAGAAGCGGATAGGACAATCAATGTTGGTTGCCTCCTCGAGGAGGAGTCCCAGGTTATCAGGTTGCATTTTATGAGGTAAAAAGCCATCCCACAGTCTTTTTTTGTGAAAAATCAGTCATAACCTAATTTACACATTTATACATTTGTGGCATATTAACAAATCACATGGGCAGATTACATATATGTATAGCATAGCAGTGCAATCCTCACGGTTGTGGGACTTTGTTTCGCCCTTCTACCAGTTTTGCGCACATTTCAGTGAGAATTATATTACTTAAAATTCTATAACTTTATACATTGGTGTGGCTCATTAGGCATGCAAGTATTGAAATTCACAATGGCATCATGGATGCTTTCCTTATAATACCCAATTCTCTGCCATTTCTATTCCCCCACGTGTCAGTGAAGTCTACGATGTCTTAAATGAAAGTCCATAAAATCACTTTTAAACTGAACTTTTCACATTTTTGCAAAGTCCTGTGGCAAAGATAAAAGTCTTACAAGTTTTATTCATAAAACCGTCTTGGGAAACAGCAACAAACCTATTTACATTGCTAGGCACAGGCAGGTTTTTGTTCAACATGGTACTTTTTAAACGGGCAATTTCTTTTCTGGTTTGCACAAGCTCATTTTGACACATGGTCAATGTTGCTGGGATTTCTCTTCCATCTACTTCCCAATATTGTTCTGTAGCTGTAGCCAGCTTATTTTACACAACAGTCTGTACAAGGAAAAGGTCTCCTGAAATTGGCAGGGGCACAGACATCTAGAATTCCTTTTCAAGCAGTGATTTTTTTTTAAACATTTTGGAGCAAATGTTTAAGCATTTTTCCGTGCAGCTGAAGTAAAGCTTTTGGTGATTTTCTCAGATTTGGCTGGCACAGCCTGCCATTCAGGAATAAGGTTCTTTTCCGATGGAGCACAATGTGAATATGGCTGGGCATGACAGGGTCTTTTTGATAAAGTTAGTGTGATGAAGAACAGGGACAAATAACATCAGAGCGGCATCATTTTAAAGGTGAAATATTCCCTTTTCCAAAATGGGAATTTTCGCCTTGCAGCAAAGCAGCGCTGCTTTTTCACTCTTATTTTGTACATACATACACTGGCAGGCTTTTTCAGTGTGCCCTCCTTGTTCCATCCTGCGTGGCAAGGTGGTGCAGCCATGTTTTTGTCGTTGTAAAACGCAGTTCTGGTGTGAGGCAATGGTGTTCACAGGAGCCAGAGCAGCCATTTTGCTGGTTCAGCCTGGTGATGTGGGGGAAGTACTGCTGAGTGGGTAATTATATCGCTCAGAACTGTCTTTCTCCTAACAACCAATCACTAAGCTTTGGGTCATACCGCCCCAAGCCAATGACTGCCCTCCACCTAAGCCCCTCTGGCGGCCATCTTCAGATTTGATAGCACGTAAAGTGGCAGTAGGACCAAGAGAAGAGTTGCAGAGGGGTAGGAGGAAGGGTTTGCATGTGAATCCATGCCAGACCCATGCTGGAGACCAGTAAGTAACGTGTTCCTTCTCCAGCATGGGGGTCTGACAGATTCACATGCTCACAAATAAAGAATACATAGCAGTACACACATGCACAACCACAGGAGGTGGCAAGGCTCAACATAAGCATCTTACTTCCTCGCCGGGCTCGCCTTCAAGTGAACAGGTTGCACAGCATTGCTTGGCCAACTCTGGAATCTGTTGATGCAGTAGAATCTCCTGAAGGTGCGAGTGGACCTCCACATAACAGCCCTGCAGATGTCCAGCAGGGGCAAACCAGACAGGAACGCGTCATAGCAGCGATCGCCTTGGTCGAATCGCCTCTCGGACGGCCAGGCAGCGGTCGGTTTGCCAACCAGTGACAATGGGTGATCCAGCCAGAGAGCCACCTGGAAATGGAAGCCTTGGAGAGGGCCTTCCCATGGTTCACAGGGCCAAAGTTCACAAAAAGTTGCGACGTCTTCCGGAAACTGTGTGGCCCACATAGAACTTCAGCGCTCTAGCCACATCCAGCAAGTGCAAAGTCCTTTCAGCTGGCAACTAAGGCGTCAGAAAAAACACAGGCAACATCAAGGGCTTGTTTAGATGAAAGTCTGACGGCACCTTGGGCATGAAGGAGGGGTGCGTCCGCAGCACCATCCTTGTGTTGTGAAAAGTCAAGTAAGGTGGCTTACAGGCAGAGCCTGAATCTCTCCCACCCGACGTGCAGAGGTGATGCCAAGAGGAACGCAGTCTTCCACGACAGAAACTTCAGTGGAACTGTCAGCATAGGTTCGAATGGAGGGCCCATGAGCCTAGTCAGCATCACATTGAGTTCACACGCATGGGCCGGAGCCTTCACCGGCGGGAACAAACGGAACAGTCCTTTGATGAACTCCTTAACCAGACGGTGTGACCACGAGCGTCCCAGAGATCTGGTGTAGCGGGAGATTGCCGCCAGATGAACTTTGATGGATGCATGGGCCAGTCCTGCTTTGGCCAACGACTGCAAATATGGCAGCACCTGCAGAGCCGTGACTCAGAGGGTCGATCTACTGGGCATTGCACCAAACGGTGAATCTCTTCCATTGGTGTCCGTAGCATTTCAGAGTAGACAATGCCCTGGCCTTGGCAAGCACCCCCCTTGCAGTCCGCTGGGAGATTGTAACCCCCAAACTCTAATGCTGCAGGAGCCAGGCCTTCAGATTCAGCGATCTGGAGTCATGGTGTAGAATTGCACCACCCTCCCTGGCGAGAAGATCTGCGACGGCCATGCTGGTGCGACGAGGATCATCCTGCACTGGGACCGTCTGAGTTGATTGAGGAGTCAAAATGGCAACGGAGGGAACACATACAGAAACAGGCTGTCCCAGGGGAATGAGAATGCGTCCCCCATGCTCCCGGTCTGGGGAAACCTGCTGGCGAATATCCAGCACTTTGTGTTCGCCGCCGTTGTAAACAGATCGATCTGGGGATTGCCCCCTACCGCACCGTTGGTTCACTTGGTCCTGCAGAAGTTCCACTTGTGGCAAAAGCGTAGCTCCCTGCTGAGAGAGGCAGCGACAGTGTTCTTCACTCCTGCCAGATGAAAAGGAACGAGGAACATCCTCTGAGCGACGGCCCAGTGCCATAGGTCCTGCGCCTCTTTGGAGATCTGGTGCCCCCCCTGCTTCCGGATGTAAAACATTGTGGTGTTGTCTGAAGACCTGCACCACATTGCCCTTGAGGGACAGAAGGAAAGGCTTGAGGGCACAAAACACTGCCTGCAGCTCCAGTAAGTTTATGTGCAATGTCTTCTCATCCAGCAGCCACAGGCCTTTGGCATGAAGACTTCCGGTGTGAGCTCCCCATCCTTCCAGGGAGGCGTCCATCGTGACCGTCTCCTGATGCGGACTCACCGCACCTCCGGACAGATGAGCGCGCACTCCCCACCATTTTATCGCTCGATGGAAACTCACGTCGACAGATCTTGTCCTGGAAACTTCCTGACACTTGTATCCAAAGGTCATCTAGGAACTCCTGCAGTATCTGTAGTCTGCAGAGCCAGATGAGATAGATGCATGACATCATGCCGAGCAGAGACTTGGTCCTCACCTTGGCGACCTGCAGTACCAACAGCCGTTGCACCTTGCCCAAGATGGCCACTATCCTTTCCTCAGACGGGGACGCCAGGCATGCTACGAGTCGGTATCCCAGAAACAGCGCGTTCTGCGATGGTGTCAAGTAAGACTTTGCATAGTTCACCGAGCAGGCAGACGGTCCTCGCAGTGTGGTCGACAGCGATGTCCTTCGAGCTGGCTCAGAGGAGGCAGTCATCCAAGTAAGGGTAGATGTGGAACCCCCGTAGCCACAGCTGAGCCGCCACCGGCGGCAGGCACTTGGTGAAAACCCTTGGCGCCGACTTAAATCCGAAGGGAAGAGCCTTGAATTGGTAATGCTTCCCTTGAACCACAAAACTTGAAAACTGCAGTGTCCCTTGTGAGTTGGGATGTGGAAGTACGCATCCTCCAAGTCCAGCGATGACAGGAAGTCTCCCTCTTCGAGCTGTCGTGTTGAAGAGTGACCATCCAGAATTTTTGGAACTTGATGCATCTGCTTAGTCGTCGTAGGTCGAGGATGGGCCTCCAGCCCCATGTCTTTTTCACGAGAAAGTACCTTGAGTACACTCCGGAGCCCCTTTGGGAGAAGCTCTATGTTGCCTTTCGTTAGCATGGCCTATTCCTCCAGCAGCAGCTGAGGGACGTGGTTTTCCTGCCGGATCACGGGTGGTATTCGGGGACACTGCCATTGAAACTCCAGGGTGTGTCCCTGGGCGAGAGCATCCAGCAACCAACAGTTGGTGGATATGGTCTTCCACACGCTGACGAAGTTAGCCAGCCGGCCTCCCACCTGGGTGCTCGGGTGGGGGCCTGACACCACGGCCTGTTCAATCCTGCTTGGATGTCGATGGGCCCCCTTGGGGTCCCTGGCTACGTTGACATCCTCCTCTGAAAAGCCTTGGAACGGCCCCTGCCTGCTTCCTGGGCCGAGGAACAGGAGGGTTGGTGGTAAGAAGAGGCGCTCCCACCGAAACCCTTCGATCCTTAGGACTTGCTGCCGGAGGACTGAGAGGACGGTCGCCGCTGCTGAAGAGTGCCGAAGGCACGCGCCGTCTCAGAGTCCGCCTTTATGGCTTGTAGAGACTCCTCAACCGCCTTGCCAAAGAGGTGGTCTCCGTCAAAGGGCATGTCCAAAACCATTGCTTGAACGTCCTGTTGAAAGTTGGTGGCCTTGAACCAGCCACGACGACTAAGGCAAACGCTGTTGCCCATCTGGCAGAACCCGTGTCAGCAATGTCTGTGGCAACCGTGATGGTGTGGTCCGACGCCACCTTGCCTTCCTGCAGAATCTTCAATGCTTGCAACCTCTTGTTGGGGAGGAATTCAAGGATGGGAGCGATCTTGTACCAGATCTTCGCTGTCCGAGGGGTTTGGGGGGGGGGGGGGGGGTGGAGGCCGCTGAGGAAGAAGCACCCAAAGACTTCTTGGCTGCTGCCGGCACCACAGAGCTGTTGGGCGCAGTGTCCGGCACCCTGTAAACTTCTCGAAGAGATTTCCCCCCCCCCCTTTGCTGGGGCTGTAGAAGGGTTCTTCAGGAGGGACAAGCCTTGGTCCCAAATGTGATCCAGCAACGGAACTGAGAAGATGGTCTCTCATCGCCTCGCAGCGTATAGGAAGCAGTCGTCCTCTGCAGCAAGCTGGAAGAGCTCCGAAGCTCTGGAGATCATCACGTGAAACTAGCCTATCTCGTCCCATCCCACCGTCCTCGTCCGTGCCCGATAGCGCTGTGTCATGAGGGGGGCGAAGGGTGACACAGAGGTGGCGGGTGCACGCTCTCTTCTTGGCCGGTGGATTCCCCCCGTCCCCAGGGGTTCGGCAGTCATCTGTCGCTGGAGGAAGCACCGGCGAAACAGGCATCCTCATCCGTACTTCAGAGACCAGAGTAAGCAGCGCAGAGAGAATGTCCACTGAGCCGTCTCTAGGCGGCAGGTGAGGAGGCTGTGGTGGCAACTGAGTAGGCAGTAGAATAGGCAACTGAGGAAGGGGGGGGGGGAGAAATCATGCTCCTGACGCTCCCAGTCCCCTTGCTCTACAGTATCCTTGTCGGTGGCCTCGTTGTAGGGCCTACTCCCAACATTCTCCTCCTCCTGGATGGTTTGAAGTAAGGAGAGTTCCTCCGAGGAAATGTCCGTACCCCTAGACCTCCACCCCCCCCCCCACCCACTTCACAACCAGAGGGGACAGTCTCGGGGAGATCTCTATGGGGTCTCCTCTATGGGTTGGAAAGAGGATTCCCTCCTGGCCGGGAGGGACATTCTGGTCTTTTGGGGTGCACCCTGCAGCTACGCCTCGGCGGCCTTCGCAAAGGACGCCACTAACCCCTTGATGGAAGGCTGGGCCTTCATCGGGTGTACCTAGGCCTTGAAATTAAGGACTGTTACTTGTCCTGTTTGGACTTGGTCATCGGACGCCTTGTCCTGCTTGGTCTCTCCTTAGGGGAGGGTCAGAACCCAGGCAGGTTGTTCTTGGGCTTCTCCTAGAGTTTGCCCAGATGGTCCGACTTACTCTTGGATGAAGAGGAGCGTTGACTGGTTACCGAAGATGCTGGAGACGTTGAACGAGCCCTGGCTGCAGAGGAGCCAGTCGCAACGGCGCTCCCAGTGGCAGCGGACTCACGTGCTTAGTGTTCTGATGGTCCCCCGCAGGAGGGGCGCCCTCAAAAAGGTCTTAGAAGCCTGCTCAGCTTTCTTGGAACCTGGAGAGGCATGCTCACGGAACTCACCCGGTGCAGCAGCTTTGGCCTGTAGCCACACCTTGAGCCGCCTATGCCGAACCTTCAGCGTGCGGGTCGTCATCTCCTAACAAAATATACAATCTTCCTCCTTGTGTGCCGGGTACAGGCAGTAAAGGCACTGGGAATGCGTGTTGTCCGAGAAGACATTCCTAAATTGCAGTTGGAGCAAACCTTAAACAAGGACGCTGAATCCTCCTCCTCCGACATGGTGTAGGCCTGAAGAATCTTCTGGAAGCCTTCACTAAGAAACACAATGAAATTCGAATCCGATAAACGGGTCCCTCTTAATCGGAAGGATGATTGATGGTGCACAAGGCTCGATTGACCGAAAAATAGAGTAAACTCTCCTGCAGTAAAAGCTCAAGACCTAAACACGAGGACTCCCAAAACTTGAACGTGTGGTACAAACCTGAAGATGGCTGCCAGGAGGGGTTTAGGTGGAGAGCAGTCATTGGCTGGGGGCAGTATAACCCAGAGCTCAGCGATTGGTTGTTAGAAGAAAGACAGTTCAGAAATGAAACAGATTCTTTACCGAGGATTCTCAGCCTCACGACGGGGAATATTCATGAGCATGTGAATCCATGCCAGACCCCATGCTGGAGAATCTGAGACGTTGAGTGGACACATCTCCCAAAACATCCAGGTCCTAAGAAAACAGGCAACACATCACAAGGTGGAGTAAAGTCTCAGTACCAGTTTAACATACTCTACAGGTTCTCATTTCATTAGGGATACCAAGCTTAGGGCCAATAAACTCCAGAGTACAGAGGCTTTGTAGTCTGAACCTGAGGTGCCAATGCCAAAATATTGAAGATGGGAATTTGACTAGAAATAATCTTGGATCGGTTAGGGGTAGATAAAGAAGCTCCTTGCCAGAATAGAGTTTCAATCTGCCAAGATCATTGCTCTATCCCAGCTTTTAACTTTTTTCCAGCATGCCCATCATGCTGTAGACAATTCAAATGCATGTCCTCCCTCATCCTATGACATCGCGTCTTAAATTTCTTTAGAAAAGAATTGGATTCTGCTGAGAGTAATGCCATCAAATAGAACCCAAGGAGGATTTGCCGGAGTGCCCCAAATTACACAATAAAGAGGCCTCTTCCGGTGTACTGCAACCACCAGCAGATCAATCCCAGTTTAATCTCATTACACTGATCGGAATGGAGATCTGAGGCCCCAGATATTGTTTCAAGACTTTAGACTCAAGGACAAAGTAATTCCTATCACTAATATTTAACAGTTCATAACCGTACAAAATGATAGGTGTCACCTTGGCTTTATAGAACTCGATAAATGGGATTAAAGAGCAAGCACAGTGTTTGCCCTCTATGGCATCCATTCGTGCTCCAAGGGCATCATGAATTTTTACTGATATTATAAAACCCAGATAGATCGCTTCAACTCTCTGGATTGGAGTATTGTTTAGTTGGCATGTGAAATTCCTGGTTTTCCTGCATGCTGTACCGATCATTGCATAGGACTTTCTGGGGTGAATCTGCAAATGATTGCATTCAGATACTTTTCTACGCTTTCGAGCTGCTGCTGTAATCCTACCGGTGTGTATTTAATTTTAAATCATCTGCATAAGCAATGCAACCTACTTTCAGACCCGGCCACATGGGAACAAAAAATGGGAACAAGCAATAGATATTAAAGTGCAAGACGCCCTTCATAGTGTTACACTTTACCTCAAACTTATCAGTAAAATACTCCACCCGAGCCTCCTCCGATATTCCAGAGGAATGGCAGTGGGACTAATTATCGCTTTTATTATTCAGAATCCATCTAATAGCACGGTTATCCCAACCAACAATTTTGCTCAATATGTCTTGATTTTTTGTTATGTATTTTTGGCATCGATGAGATCTGCACCAGTTTATGTACTGTTTCAGTGCCTCCTGCCCCTTTCCTTCTCCCCCAAGGTTTTAAAAGGACATCTAAGCAAATTCCTAACTATGCTCCTCATTTGACATTTTCAACTTTGGATCGCTCTATCAAAGTTTTTCCATTTACCATGCAAGATCATCTTTGGCTGGACCATTTTATTAACCCTCTTCAGTTTACTCAACCTTGACAAATCAGGAAATTCTCCTAGCAGTGAATGCGATAGCTTATCTTGCTTAGTCAAGTTATTCCACCAGTTAGACAAGTCAGTATTGACATGCTTCAAATTTGTGCCCTAGCCCGAAATCACCAGAGACCCACTTCTCATGAACTCTGTGGGATCTTAGGGGCCCATGCAGCTCACGTTTAGTTATAACATTGCATGGTCGCTTGAGTTTTGCTATGTTCAAATCGACCACCTCTTCCGCCGCAAAATTCTTTAAAAAAAAAAATATGATCAATGATGGAGGATGAAAAACATTGACCATGTTGGAACCTCAGAGAGAGGGAGGTAGAGAGAGACCCCTCGAAGAGTAGTTTAGTTTGCCAAAAGGTCCATCTAGATCGACATTTTGACAGATCTTTCTACAATTGTATTGACTGAGAAATACTAATAGTATAGTATCATACAACTCCGTGGGTGACGGTGCGCGGTACAAATACCTCTAACATTTAACATCAACCACCATCCGTTACCACACATTTGCAATTAAAATCTCCAGCCAAAATAACAGAACCATTGGCATAATCAACAAACCAGGCTATTAGTACATTATCAATGTCATGTATACCTTTGTTCAGGTCCATGCTTATAGGATTGAAGTAAATGTTAATCATCAAAACAGATTCTTGTTGGTAAATTTCTCTAGTATCACAAAGGTTTGTTAACAGGATAGCATTAGAGTTTATAGTTATTCCATCAATGCGACGCAACATTTTGATTTTCACAGCTGTTAGCAACCCTCCCATAGGCCTCCTCTTGATCCTTTCTTAGTCAGTGTTGAGTGGATTGAATACCCATCTCATATCGGGGTAGTCCTGAGCCATGTTTCTTGGAGGCGGATATCAAATGTATCAAGAACGCACTTCTTATCTTTATCCAAAAAGGAATTATGGCCACGCGAATTCCAGCATAGTAGTTGGCACGTGTCCCTAGAAACCAGGTCGCCTAACTGCTGAGGCTGTAAGAGCTGCAGCAGGCCAGCACCAACTCAGCGATTCAGACTCTTAAGGGATGCATCTCCTTTGATCGTGAAAACAGCATCTTACTGTGATGTTGGGCCTGTGGTGACCTTTTTGGACGGCCCCACCTTGGTGCGCCTGTAGCATTCAAAAGCCTGTCAGAAGTATTTCCTATTGCTGTCCAACCACTAATCTCTCCATCAATTTTGGAATGGAAGTGGACAGTACATTTCCCCAGGTGGGCATGATCAAATAGATGGACAAACTAAGTCGGCTGATGAAATCGAACTCAACTCTGGACTAATGGACAAAAAGGGTCAGCAGTCTGTCGATTTAAAGCCATATTCCAATCATCATCGAACACAGGTTCGAAGATAAAGATCTGGCCATCATTCTTCCTAGACAGGCCAGTGTAGGCAGTCGGCATATACACATTCAACCGCTTCTCTAGATGTTGCAATGGAGGTGACCAGCCATCACGCGGGCTAGCTTTGCACAGTGTGGCATGATCAGATGCTTTCTGTTGGGCCCCCAAATCAAAGTGTGGCTTATGTATGCCCGGCGGGACTACTCCATCCAGTGACTAGGCCAAGTTACCCTTCTGGAATCTCTCAACCACATCTGTTGGTTTTACTGAAACACTGCAACCAGTCCTGGGCACCTTTTTTGCTCTTCTTTGATTTAGAATCAAGTGAAATGCGTCGAGAAGGAAGATGCCTCACTGGAAAGTCGTTTTGCCTGTGCACACCACTTGACAGCATTTACAGCTGCCATTGAGGCCAAAGTGTCACTAGTCACTAACACTCACAGAGCTGTAGGGTGATTTTTGCTAGAAGCTGCTTTCTTTGGAGCATCAAGAATTTTCCGCAAGATTTTTCGTGACCCTTTCCTCATGGATTTGGATTCAATTTTTATGTTATATTGATTTTTATTTTGAGAGATCAAGACTGGCTCATTATTTAAGGACTGATCAACCAGAATTACAACATCCGATTGTACATCCTCTATGGGTACAATTCCACCAAGGACTCAGGTTTGATTTTTAGATGTTTCAGCAGAATTTAGAATGGGTACTTTGCAAACAGAGGAGAAACAGGCTGGATTGTGCTGCTTGGTTCCATTCTGAAGGAGTATCCTCATCTCATTTAGTACTGCGGGGGAGAATGGGAGTGGCTTTTTCTCAGGGGATCTTTTATTTTGTCCCCCACATTCTCAAGAGTGTGCACAAACAAGGGTCAAAGGGAATGTCCCTGCAGTCTCTGAAATGTTAAGCAAACTTGATGGGAGGAGCAGTCGGCAACAACCCGGCCCAATGACTAGGATGGTCCGTAGCCAAAGGGCTGAGTTAAGAAGACAAGCGCCAACTAGTGAACGTGATGGCAATGACCGATGTGACTTACCATTTAGGTGGAATGCTTGCCGTACAAGTCAGACCCTCGTTGGAATAAAATTTGCTCACGAAAGTTGAATGTGCCACCGTCTGCTGGCATTATGCCCCCCCCCTCCAACGCAGCATGCACAGACTGCAATGACTACACCACCCTGCTCCACTCCACTCTGCGGACTCCTGGATCTTTTGAAGTGAAGTCTGCCTCCCCGCTGAAAAGCACGGTCAGTGGATTAGCAATGAATGAAGTTGCCCAACACTTGTTTCCAGCACACAAAGCTCCTAACTCATCAGCACCTTCTATCTAGCACACGGGCAACCCTACGAGTCACTTAAACGTAACACTCACTCAAAACAAGGTTTAGGGTTCTACAGCAATGAAGTAAGTTAACCTACGGTACAAAGTCAAGCGTAAAGTGCAAGGGTTATGGTAAAGTTCAGCAGTTGAAGTTTAGGCATCACCTCCACTTTTTTTTTAATTTATTTATTTACAAGTATATATAGAAACAGCATTATAGTACAGAAGGAAAATTAAAAACATCAAAATTAAATTTACATTTCAATTTGTAAATCAATTTTTCAGTTCTTGACAGACAGTGCATTTCCTGAACCCATTCCTCAAATGAGGGAGGGATCTGTCCTTTCCATCCACGAAGAATCAACCGTTTTGCAACAATGGTAGCTCTAAAAAACCACTTTAAAGGCGGAGCTGACATCAGCCAACCCCGAATCATCACCCAGGATCATAGTCCTAAAATCCAGGACAAACCCGTCACCCAAAATCCTAGCGCACATCACAAACTTCAATCCAAAAATTCCTGACCCTCACACAGCTCTATAGCATATGTTCCAATGACCCTACTTCCTGAACACAACCCCAACAATCAGCATTGTCAGTCATGCCTCTTTTATGCAATGTTTCAGGACACCAATATACACGATTCAGAATCTTAATTTGTCGAGACCTTTCACTCAGATTCAGTGAACACAAGGAAACGTTACCACACATTCTGCCAGGCCTCAAAAATCAATTTCAGACCCAATTCTCTCACTCCACACTCCCCGCAAATTATCATTACTCCTAAAATTTGACACAAACAGCTTGTATAACCTACTGGCTAAACCCCCACCCTGACCGGTAGAGTCCATCAGAAAAACATTCATATCAAAAGAGTCAGACCAGTCCACTTCACCTACTGACCTCTTCAGGCTTCTATAAGCAGCGTCCGACAAGCCCTCAAAACTCCATCTCTTTCTCAGCTCAGCAGCAGTCAACCACCGATCATCATTCCCCAAATCCGAGACCTGTTTAATATCCATTAAGAACCATTCAGGCCAAAAAACAGTCTTGGAATTATCCCTAATCCTGGGATTCAGCCAAATAGAGGCCCTCCTGCACTTAAATGCGTCACAACCCAACAATGACAAGGTTTCAATCCATGAATTGAGCAAAAATGACGTTGCTAGCAAACTACCTCCAGTAATCTTTGTATTAGTGGTCAACAAGGCTTCCGGCCCCAGCGGCTCATAGGCATTCGACTCTGCCACCTGTCCAATTCACCATTCAAAAACGGAACAAAAGAATGAGCAAAAAAAAGGCCAAATGATAGGCCCTAAAGTTCGGAACCCCTACACCACCTATATGGACCGGAAGCTGCAGTTTCCATAGACTAAGTCTAGGTGGTTTTCTGTCCCACAAGAATTCTTGAACAAGACGGTCCAGATCTCTCTAACAAACACTCTTAATTTTCAATGGAAGCATGCTAGATACAAAATTAATCCTGGGTGTCAAATTCATGTTCAGGGCATTAACTTTACACCATGGGGAAAGATTAAGCAACAACCATCTTTCCAAATCCATTTTACAATCCCGAATAACCACACTCATGTTTTCATCAACCATACGGGAGACCGGATAAGTCAGCCACATTCCCAAATAGCGTAAGCGCACATCACACCCCAAGTAAACCCTAGCCCCGTAACCAGAGTCTTATCACACCTGTTTGACAGAGGCAACACTTCTGACTTCAAGCGGTTAATTTTGTATCCTGAACAATCGTGATAATCAGACAAAATCTTCATCAGACATGGTAGGGACATTTCCAAATTTTGCAACACCAACAATAGGTCATCGGCATAAATCCAAGCCTTTTGCACAACACCCCAACAATCGACACCTTGTAAATTCGGTTCATTTTTGATGCGAACTGCAAGAGGCTCAATCGCTAATATGAATAACAGAGGAGAAAAGGGACAACCTTGACGTGTGCCCCGCCTCAAGTAAAAAGGGTCTGATATCACCCCATTAGTCTTAACGTCAGCCGTTGGACTGGCATATAAAAGTGCAACCCAAGAAATATAATCTTCACCCAGATTCATCCTCCTGAGTACAAGTAATCCCAACTGAACATGTCGAAGGCTTTCTCCGCATCAAGGGAAAGGACAGCAGCATCACAGCCCAATCTATCCGCCATTTCCATGGTAAGTAACAATTTCCTGATATTACTTGACGTACGCCTATTTTTCATGAATCCAGACTGCTCATCAATCAAAGTAGGCAGGAATTGTACCAGGTGCATAGCAAGAACCTTGGCAAGAATCTTATTGATAATGCTGATTGGACGATAACTAGCCGGAAGGTTACAGTCCTTACCTTTTTTCAAAAAGACCGAGATAGACGCATGGTTAGTACTCTTAGGTAACGTCCCAACCCGTTTGCTAGCAACAAACATATCTCTCAAGAGCTCCAAGGCCGAGTTCAGGAAGATCCTATAAAACTCACAAGGGAGGCCATCTGGGCCCGGGGATTTACCAACATTCAGCCCTGAAATAGCACTTTTGATCTCATCAACCGTTATCATATCACCAAGAAGATCACGCTCAGCATCCTGAATCCTAGGCAAATTCAAATTACCAAAGAAGTCCTCACCCCTACCTGTAATACCCGCCTCATTGCTAAACAGATTCTCGTAGAAGTCTCAAAAAATGTAATTAATTTTAACGGGATCGAATGTAATTCTACCTTCCTGGTCAACCATAGAAGCAATTGCTGACTCTGAAATCTTTTTCTTCAACCGGTATGCCAGCCATCTGTCACAACGTTCACCCTTTTCGAAATAAGTACACTTAGTATAGAACAAGACACGTTCAGCCCTCAATGACAAAAAAATCTTCCATTTCTTTAAGCTTTTTCAAAGACGCCAATTTTACCGAGTCAGTTGGATCGAGCATCAGTTCCCGAGAGATCTCCCCAATTCGTAGGTCAAGATCCTGTCTTTTTTTCTCCTCCCTGTTCGGTTTGCCACTAGACAGCCCTAAACAGACACCACGCATACAACATTTAAATGCTTCCCACGTGTTCGCCACACTGACTTCTGAGCGGTTCTCCATAACAAAATAGTTTGCTTCCGAAACAATCTGCTCCAATATATCATCTAATAATATAGAGGTGTTCAGTTTCCAAGAAAAACTTTTTACATTGAAATTTAAGTCTCAAATGCATCTCGACTGGGGCATGATCACTCAATAAAATATTGCCGATACCACTAAAGACAATACTTTCCGAAACATTTCCACCAGTAAAAATCATATCCAGTCTGGAAAACCCACCATGCACACTAGAAAAGAAACTGTATTGACGTTTATCCCGGTTCCCCAGACGCCATGTGTCTCTCAAATTGTGTTCCTCCAAAAGTAATCCAAGTGCCTGATGATGATCACAACGCAGGACAGGCCTGACCTGACTTCGATCTAGCATTGGATCAACCACAGTGTTAAAGTCCCGTTCCCCCCCCCCCCCCCCCCCCAAGTAAAACATTAGAATTATTAAAATCTTGAAGAATCTGTGCTACCATTCTGAAAAGGGTCTGTGCTACCATTCTGAAAAAGGAACCATCATCCACTGGCGGAGCATACACATTGCAGAGTTAACAATTCCCCCTGAATCTCAACCAACAAGGCAATCATCTGACCATCCTCATCCGCACACTTGCGTAAAATTTTCAAAGGTAGATTCTTCCGAAACAAAATGGCCACTCTCCTTGACCTGGATGAAAAGGAAGAGCCATAAGCAGAACCAACCCACTCCCTTTCCAACCCAGAAATCTCTTCCGCCAATATACGAGTCTCTTGTAAGAAACAGATGTCGGCGTGCATGTCTTGTAACATGTGAAACACTCTTTAAGCAAATTATTAATCCTGTTCACATTCCAAGAGACAATACGCAGATCATTAAATGCCCCACCTGCTAGGGAAGTCATCATTATTCTTTGAAGGTCTAAAACATCAAAAGCAAAAACAAGACAAGAAAAACCACAAAAAAAAATAAACAAACAGAAATATGAACAAAAAACAATAAGCCAAAATTTAAAAGAACAGATTAGACAGCAAAGTCTATTCAGCCCAAAAAACAATTTAAACAACATTTGGAACCATCCCCAGGACCCCTCCCAAGACACAATAGAAACCACTTAAAAATGTATCAAATTACCCTTCCAAGAAAATAATAAGAGTGCATAACCAAACCCAAATAAAAACACCAAAATCAACCCACTAGACCCCATGTCCCCCAACCCCCAATAAAACCACAGAAAATATTACAGAAAAACTAGGCACCTAACAACAACCACAATCCGAAGCATGTCAGGTTAGGTTAACATTATGGTACCAGGGGCTCAAAATGTTTTCAAGATCAGCAGTGAGGCCTACTAATGATTGTACTACCAAAATCTAATCGACACTTGTGTAATTATTAAGTGCAAGATTTATGAATTGTACAACTTGAAGTGTAATCAGAAACAATAGAGAGGCGAGGCAATGTATTACTGCAGTCATACAAATCCCAACAAAAACAAGCTAAGCTGCCGCACGTGTTCTGCTGCTAAAATGTAGGAAACAAACCCCAAAAAAACCAAGAAGATAGCGCACAAGACCCCCATAAGCATGCAGCCCCCATTAACACCATTAGAACATATGACAAATAAATAAGCACCAAACCGTTGAAAGCTGCAGTATTGCATAACTAAACATACAAATAAACTGAACAGCATCAAAACCCCAAAAAGTATAAAGCAAGCCTTAGTACTGCAACTAAAAGGACTAAGGCAGAATCAACAACCTGTAAAACAAAAATGGATGGCAATGGATATATGAGGAACAAAAAGGCATGCAGGATATGAATCAGTTCCAAAGCTCCAGCAGTTCCAGCACACGAAGGATTCCAGTCAATGCTGAAGTGATGACCCAAATCTAAGCGAGTTTTTCAACTTCCGATTGAGTAATATCTCAGCAAACACCCATCATAGTCTATATCCATGAAAGCAAAGTCACCCCCAAAGTGCATTGTCCATACATTCCCGGAATCGCCAGAACCAAGCTCCACGCTCTGACACCAGCTGGCCTTTGAGCATTGTTTAACTCCTGCTGTTGACAGTCTTAGCCTAATTTACCATTACATTGTGTGTAATAGCGTCGACCAAAGCAGCAACTTATGGGTCTCTTTCTCAGTGATCCGCCTGACCAACATCTCGCACCCACGCTGCAGCACCTACCTCCCAGCGCTGATGTTATGAATACGCTGCACTCCACAGATCATCCGCAAAACCAAGCACTCCTCGATCCATCCATCTCCTACACAGCCCACTGTCAGCAAGCTCACAGGCTCCTCTGGAGACGCAATCCTTCCAGAACAAGAACGCTGACTTGATTAGCTGAATGAGGCGCCGTGCGTGCATATGTTCCGTATGAATGGTCCTTTCCTCAGACCGAATCGAGGCGGCACAGAACGCGGACCAAGACCGTGACTACGAATTCCAATTAAGTCACAAGCGAAGATGAAGAAAGCGATTTTCAAAAAAGGCACAACGTTAACTGCCATCTAGTATCAGGCGCCATTTTGAAGCGACCAAATTTCAAAAGTTTCAAAAAGTCAAATGTTGAAAAATAAAACAACGTTGAAGAGATAGTAAAATCCAAAAAAACAGAGGGGGCTTGGGGGATACTTGCCAGTCAAGTTCATCCATCTGTAGGAGAAGGCACTGGGGGGCCTCTACTTTTCCAACCAATCAAGTGCTTGCACAGAATCAGAAGTGCTTCTATCCCCATCAGGAAATGTAATAGTGAAGACATTATTTCTACTGAGGAAGGCCCTCAGAGCAAGCTGCTTGGCCAACATCTTAGCACCCCGAAAAGATTTCCTCTGCAGCAATATATCCTTAGGATAGTCAGGGTAGACAAAAACAGCCTTACCTTTAAAGGTGGCATTCCCAACCAGTCTGGCAGCTTTCATCAAGCGTTCCTTTGACCCGAGATTCAAAAAGGAAACCAAAAGGTGTCTTGCCTTGTCCCCCAGGCGTTTGCCAATCCTAAAAAATGGTATCAATGTCTTCCAGTTGGATTGTAGCACAAAGAAAACGGTCTTTAAAAACTTGAAAAACTAAAGCAAGCAAGTCCTCTTCATTGCCATCCGACTCCTCCACTCCAACCAATCTGAAGTTCCTTGCTCTGATCCTTAACTCCAAGCGCTGCTCCTTTTCTTTTGTCAAATCTGATTTCAGGCTATTGTAAACTTGAAAGCTGCCCGCAATCTCGGAGCTCATAGAGGATTTTTCCAAATCTGTAACCCTGCCATCCAGCTGACCAGTTTTCAAATTCAGTTCAGCCATAGTAACTTTAATATCATTAACATCTTGGGCCACTTGAAGAATTGTCTTGTAGACATCCCGAAGGCTAGGGGTATCCTCCATATCAGGAACTTGTTTGGGTTTCTTTGAGGCAGGGGTTTCAGCTTCACCAATCCTTTTCTTAGAACTCATAATAATTTCTTTATAAATGTCTTCAGGGAGAGGTCCAGAGCAGTTGAGTTAAGCTGCTACTCCACTGCCAGCCATTCTAAAATCCCACCTCCACCACTTGGCTGTGATGAGCTTGTGTCCAGTGATTTCCTGGGGGCACAATGATGTCCAATTCAACAAAAGGCAAGCAGAAATCCCCGAGCTGGAGGGAAAAGGGGTCAAACATGTCCACTGTGAAAGTGCAGGGTGCACATAAGACAGCCCCAGACAAGGACGGCAGTGCAAGGACCCCGGATGACATTGGTCAAGAAGGCCTGCATTATTTTCTTTTTTTTTTTAATGGTATGTTTGGTATCCAACCTTTATTATTTTCTCACTTCGCTGTTATCTTAGAATGTTTTTTTTTTAATCTTATTATTTCTATGTGAAAATTAGGGGGTTGTCCGTGCCCCTCAAAATATGACCATCTCTCGTGTCTCTATTTGCTTCTGTGAGATGCCAAAAAAGTCTCTGAACAGGTTTCGTTTCTCGGTCAATGCGGGACAAGCCATTATTATATGAAAAAGCGATTTGGTGGTGTTTTCTTGGTTATAGAATATACAGTGCACATTCTTTGGGTCCATTTGTTTTGTTTGGACTAGGCAGTCTCGCGTTGGGAGGATGTTCAGGCGGAGAAGCAGATTGAGATCACAAATCTTCTGGTCAGGAAATTGTATTAGATAAATCGGGAAGTTCGCTTAGTGCTCTAGATTCTGTTTCACATCACAGAAAGAGGGCCTGTATTAACTGGTGCTGATGTGGGGTTCAGGCAGACCAACCTTTAGAGGCCCTAACTCACGCTGGAAGTGAGCAGTAAGGAACAAGTTACTTACCTGTAACTGTTGTTCTCCAGCATGGGTCTGGCATGGATTCACATGCTCATGAATATTCCCCGTCGTCAGGCTGGGAATCCTCGGTAAAGAAAAAACCAGTATCAGTTTCGTTTCTGATCTGTCTTTCGTAGTAATAACCAATCACTGGTCTCTGCGTCATACTGACCACAGCCAATGACTGCCCTCTACCTAAGCACCGCCTCTGGCAGCCATCTTCAGATTTTGAAGCACGTGAAGTGGCAGTATGACCAAGTGAAGAGCCGTAGAGGGGTAGGCGGGAGGGTTCGCATGTGAATCCATGCCAGACCCATGCTGGAGAACAACAGTTACAGGTAAGTAACTTGTTCCTTCTCCAGCATGGGGTCTGGCATGGATTCACATGCTCATGAATAAAGAATACATAGCAGTACACACATGCACAACCACGGGAGGTGGCAAAGGCTCAACATTAAGCATTGCATCAAACTCAACATTAAGCATCTTACCTCCCCACCAGGCTCACCTCAGGCGAACAGGTTGCGCAGCACTGCTTGGCCGACCCTGGACTCCTCCCTGGAATCCCGATCGACGCAGCAGAACTTCGTGAAGGTGTGCGTCGACCTCCACGTAGCAGCCCTGCATATGTCCAGCAGGGGCACACCAGAAAGGAACGCCGTGGTAGCTGCGATCGCTCTGGTGGAATGGGCTCTCGGACGGCCAGGCAGCGGTCGGTTTGCCAACCGATGACAGTACATGATACAGCCGGAGAGCCATCTGGAAATGGAAGCCTTCGAGAGAGCCTTCCCCTGATTGACAGGTCCAAAGTTCACAAAGAGTTGTGACGTCTTCCGAAAACACTTCGTGCGGTCCATGTAGAACTTCAGCGCTCTAGCCACATCCAGCGAGTGCAAAGTTCTCTCAGCCGGCGACGAAGGCGACGGGAAGAATACAGGCAACACCAAGGGTTCGTTGAGGTGGAAGTCCGACGGTACCTTGGGCATGAAGGAGGGGTGCGTCCTGAGCACTACCCTCGTGTCGTGAAAAGTCAAGTATGGGGCCTTGCAGGAAAGGGCCTGGATCTCTCCCACCCGTCGTGCGGAGGTGATGGCCACAAGAAACGCTGTTTTCCATGACAGAAACTTCAACGGGGCCGAGTGCAGAGGCTCGAACGGAGGTCCCATGAGCTTGGTCAGCACCACGTTGAGCTCCCACGCCGGGGCCGGAGCCTTCACCGGCGGGAACGATCTGAACAGTCCCTTCATGAACTCTTTCACCAGACGATGAGACCACAAGGACGTCCGCCCCGTGGTTCTGGTGTATCGGGAGATCGCAGCCAGATGAATCTTGATGGACGCGTGTGCCAGTCCAGCTTTGGCCAGCGTCAGCAGGTACGGCAGTACTTGGGGAGCCGTAATCCGTAGAGGGTTAATCTTCTGTGCGTGGCACCAGACAGAGAACCTCTTCCATTTGTGTCCGTAGCATTTAAGAGTCGAGGACGCCCTGGCCTTTGCAAGAACCTCTCTGCAGTCGGCCGGTAGGTCGTATCCTCCAGACTCTAGCGCTGCAGGAGCCAGGCCTGCAAGTTCAGCGATTTCGGGTCGTGGTGGAGGATGGCGCCTCCTTCCCTGGAGAGCAGATCCGCGTCCACCGGCAGCTTGATTGGCGGGGACGCTGACAAGTCCAGAAGGTCCGGGAACCATATCTGCCTCGGCCACGCAGGTGCGACGAGGATCATCCTGCACCGTGACCTCTTGAGCTGGTTGACGAGCCGGATTAGCAGTGGCAAAATAGGGAATGCGTAGAGGAACAGGCCCTCCCAGGGGAACGAGAAGGCATCGCCCATGCTCCTCGCCTGGGGAAACCTGCTGGCGAACCTCCGGCAATTGGAGGTCGTCGCCGTCGCGAACAGGTCGATCTGGGGTGTGCCCCACCGTCGGAAGAGGCGATCCACTAGATCCTGCCGTAGTTCCCACTCGTGGCACGAGCGCAGCTCCCTGCTGAGTGAGTCGGCGATGGTGTTTTTTATCCCTGCCAGATGAAACGGCACCAGAAACATCCCTTGGGCGACTGCCCAATGCCACAGGTCCTGCGCCTCCTTGGACAGTGCTGGGGACCTGGTTCCGCCCTGTTTCCTGATGTAAAACATGGTGGTGGTGTTGTCTGTGAAGATCCTCACCACCTTGCCCTTGAGGGACGGAAGGAAGGACCTGAGGGCCCAAAACACTGCACGGAGCTCCAGGACGTTGATATGTAAGGATTTCTCCGTCGGGAGCCAAAGGCCTCTTGCGTGCAGATTTTCGGTGTGCGCTCCCCACCCTTCCAGGGAGGCATCCGTGGTCACTGTCTCCTGGTGGGCTGGGGTCTGGAAGTCCATGCCCGCCGTCAGATGCGCGCGGGTGCCCCACCACCGGATCGCTCGTCGGAAACTCTCGTCGAGTGTGATCCTTTCCTCGAAGCTGCCCGTCGTTTGGATCCAGCGCGCGTCCAGGAACTCCTGCAACGGGCGCATCCGGAGCCTGTACATGGGAATGAGGTAGATGCAGGAAGACATTGCGAGGAGGGACTTGATGGACCTCACCTTGGCCGCGTCGGCCACCAACATCCGCTGCACCTTGCCCAGGATGGTCCTGGTCCTCTCCTCCGACGGGGAGGCCAGAAGGGACAGAGCGTCTTGCGCGGGTACCAGGTGGGATTTGGCGTAGTTCACGGAGAATCCCAGGTCCGTGAGAAGTTGGACGGTCCTTGCCGTGTGAACCACGGCGAGCTCCCTTGTCTTGGCTCGGATGAGCCAGTCGTCCAGGTAGGGGTAGACGTGGATCCCTTCGCGGCGCAGCTGCGCCGCCACCGGTGCGAGGCACTTGGTGAACACCCTGGGTGCCGACCGTAGTCCGAAGGGGAGGGCTTTGAACTGGTAATGACGCCCTTGGACCACAAACCTGAGGAATTTTCGGTGCCCCTTCAGGATGGGAATATGGAAGTAGGCATCCTCCAAATCCAAGGACGGCAGGAAGTCTCCTTCCTCCAGCTGACCCAGGACGTGCTGGAGGGTGACCATCCGGAACTTTTGCGCCTTGATGAACTTGTTCAGACGTCGCAGGTCCAGGATGGGGCGCCATCCCCCCCGTCTTCTTCACGAGGAAGTATCTCGAGTAAACTCCGGAGCCCCGAAGCCTCTTTGGAACGAGTTCGATGGCGCCCTTCCTGAGCATCGCCTTTACCTCCAGGAGAAGTTGAGGGACGTGAAGTTCTTTCCTGGCCACGGGGGGGACGCGCGGACACCTTCTTTGAAACTCGAGCGCGTGGCCCCGGGCCAAGGCGTCCAGCACCCAACGGTCGGTGGAGATGGACTCCCACACGCTGACGAAGCTCGCCAGCCGGCCTCCCACCGGGGTGCTTCGGTGGGGGCCCGACCCCACGGCCGGTTCAATCCTGCTTCGACGAGGCTTTGCCGCCTTGACCTCCTTGGCGACGACGGCGGGGTCCGCCAGACTTGCCTCGTCCTCTGTAGGCCTCCTGAGACGACGAGCGGGCCGCTTGACGGTAGGAGGAGAAACCGCCGCCCGAACCTTTGGAGGCGCCCTTGCCTCCGCTGCTCCGAAAGGGCGTCCGTCGTTGTTGCAGAACTCCAAGGGCCCGGGCCGTCTCGGTGTCTGCTTTAATGGCCTGAAGGGAATCGTCCACTGTCTTCCCAAACAGGTTGTTCCCATCGAAGGGCATGTCCAGGACTCTGGTCTGAACGTCCTGACGGAAATCCGTAGCCTTGAGCCATCCACGCCGCCTAAGGCAAACGCCGTTGCCCAACTGGCGGAACCCAGTGTCGGCGATGTCCGTCGCAACGGTAATGGCGTGGTCCGAAGCCACCTCACCTTCCTGCAGGATCTCCAGGGCCTCTGCCCTCTTGTCGTCCGGCAAGAAGTCCAGCAGGGGAGCCAGTTTGTACCAGAGCTCCCTGTCGTATCGGGTCACGATAGCCAAGGCGTTGGCAGCTTTAATCGTCGTCGCTGCAGACGAGATGACTCTGCGTCCCATAGCGTCCAATTTCTTTCCCTCGCCGTCCGGTGGGGAAGTCGATGTGGAGGCCGCACCCCCTCCCGCTTTTTTTCCTGGCCGCCGCGGAGACGACGGAGTCCGGGGTAGGCTGCGCCCGGAGGCACAGGGGGGCCGTGTCCGGGACCCGGTACTTTTTCTCGTACCGGTCTCTTCTAGCTGGCGTAGTGGAAGGGTTCTTGAGGAGGGTGAGGCCCTCATCCCAAATGTCGTCCAATAGAGGCACTGCGAGGACCGTCTTCCTCTTGGCCTCGCGCCGCTGATAAAGGAAACCTTCCTTCTCCTCAGGGCAGAGTTGGAAAAGCTCGGATGCCCTGGCGATCATGGAGTGGAAGGATCCAATCTCGTCGGGCGGAGAAGCCCTGGTGGGAGGCGACGACGGTACATCCTCGTCGTCCGTACCCGTCGCTGCCGTGTCAGTCCCCGTATCATCCCCTCGGGTGGACGGGGAGGAGGGCTGGAAGGGGCGCGACGGCTGAAAAGGAGGAGGAGGGTGGATCCTCCTTTTCTTGGTAGGGGGAACCCCAGAAGGTCCCGGTTCTGGGTCCCCCGACGGGAGAGGTTCCGTCGGCAACGGTAGTCTCGTCCTTATCTCTGAGCATAAGGACTGTATAGCCAACAAAATGGCCGCCGAGCTGTCTCGCGGCGCTGGCAGAGGGGAATCCGACGGGCGATCAGGGGCCCCGTCGGTACCCTCGACGATGTCGTCACCTGCGTCGGGATCCATCCCGACGGGCCGGTCTTCTTCCACGCCGAGGCCGTGGCTTAAGACTTCGACCAGCTCCTCCTCCGAGGTTGAGGCCGGATCTACGACGACGCCCTGCCCCCCCTTTTTCTTTCCCATGGGGGATTTCACGGGGGTCCTATCGATGGGCACAAAAGAGGACTCCCTCCGAGGTGGCAGGGAGAATCTGAGCCCCGAGGTCGCCACCACTGGCGTAGCCTCCACAGGCTGGGCCAGAGCCGCCGCGACAGACTCGATAGAGGGCTTGGCCGGATGGATTAAGGCCTTCACCACCTCGTGGTTGATGGCGCCGGGGAGGGTGCGCCCAGCCTGGCGCCCGTAGAGCCCGACCGTTCGGCGCTCCCGGTGCCAGTGGACTCGCGGTACTTGGCCTTATGTTGGACCCCCGTCGCCGGAGCGTCCTCAAAGGTCTTAGAAGACCGCTCGGATTTCTTACTCTTCTTCTCGCCGGACGGGCTCTTCCCTTCCAGCCAGTTGGCAAGACGTTGATGGCGGTCCTTCATGGTCCGCTCCGACATGTTGCCGCAAAACGCACAGTCCTTCTCCACGTGCGTCTTGTCCTCATGTAGGCAGTAAAGACAAAAAGAGTGTTCGTCCTCCTTGAAGACATTCTGCAGCTGGCATCCAGGGCAGACCCTGAACAGCTTTCCGGGCGTCGAGCTTCCCTTCTCCTGGGCCATGACCGGGCCTGAGAAACTTCTGGAGTCCTCCAAAAGCGTAGCTCGACGAAATCTTCACCCTTGAGGGGCGCAGACGAATCCGACACGGGTCCCCGTTGATCGGATGGAGAGTCGGTGGAGCTTGAGGCTCTTTTGACCGAAAAATGAAGTTTTTGAGAAAAAACGTGAAAAAAATAGCACTAACGCTCGAGAGCAATAGCACGAGGATCCCAACACATGAACGTGCGGTAAAAATCTGAAGATGGCTGCCAGAGGCGGTGCTTAGGTAGAGGGCAGTCATTGGCTGTGGTCAGTATGACGCAGAGACCAGTGATTGGTTATTACTACGAAAGACAGATCAGAAACGAAACTGATACTGTTTTTTTCTTTACCGAGGATTCCCAGCCTGACAACGGGGAATATTCATGAGCATGTGAATCCATGCCAGACCCCATGCTGGAGAATGTTAACTCTTGGCTGGGGTGAAAATTGGTATAGGGTGCACACTCACAAAGGAGACCAAGTAAAAGATAGTCCAGTTATAAAAAAAATACATGTAAGGATTTGTTCAAATAATAAGGTGCATTGAAACCAAAACTACTATAAGTTAACTATGGGACAAATCGTACTTAACTATCCAGGGTCGTCTTGGTTGCTTGTACCCATTTGCATGTCCTTCCATCCAGCAATTTGTCCAGAGAATAAAACATTGTTTACTTCTCAATTAAAAAGGGAACCGACAGCAGTGTGTGTCTGTTAGGTAGAATTTTCATTTCTGTGCCAATTCCCTTTAACCTTAGAGACCCCCAGCTCTTTGCTGCATTCTGGGCTTTTTAATTTTTACTTCTGAGTGAGTGGGGCCTTTTTTCTCACCCACTCATGGGTTTTCCCGTCTACAGTTTTCTATGTTTCTACTGTTTTATGGAGTCTGGTAAACTCCATAGTCATCTGCTTTTACATTGTGACAGCATGTTTTGTGCAGTGCCACTGAAGTCCCTTGAACTTCTAATTTTCTTGGGTGAACTACTTTTCCCAAGAATAGTAAGATTACTCCTGTATTGCTTCCCTTTACTTTATGGGTCCAGCACACACCACCCTATGTGGAGTGCTTGGGGGGTTACATAGCAACTCTTAACCCACTCCTCATGTACATTGTGTTACACTAACTCACTTGAATGGCTGGCGGCATCGTTTTCTTTTTTACTACCTGGTGACATGTATCTGGGGTTCTACGTTATTTCGCCGAACGAAATTTCATCGTGGGACTTTATCGCCGCCCCCTTCATCGCCAACCTTTTTTTAAATTTTTTTTTTATTTTATTTATGGGGGGTGGGAGGGGGCTGTGCCTCCCCAAACTCCCCCCTTACTTAAATAATCATACCCCAACCCGCACAAACATCCCCCCTAAAAAAAAATGTTTAAAAAAAAAAAAGTTGCCGATGAAAGGGTCGCGATGAAAAGTCCCACGATGAAAAAGTGGTCGACGAAATGCGTGTATACCGTATCTGGAGGCGGATATCTCAGCTGCAGTGCTGCACCCAAGGGTGATCATTTTCACAAAATGGCCCCCATCTTTTTTCGCCATTTCTTGTTCGTTTCTTCTGGGCTTTTACTCCGTTTTCATCAGGATCGAGTCCTTTGTGTGTTTTGCCTTTGGCAGGCTTCAGCCCTGAGGCCCACCCAGGCTCCAGTGTGTCTGGAAAGGCAGGACGTGAGGGAGGGTCCCGTAACTTCCCCGTCCTTTGTCTCTAGGTGTGCCGGAGTGAAACCAGTTCCAATTGGCCGGCTGGCTGTCCTGGAGAACAGCCACCCTGCTGTGTGATTGATAGCCTAGGGCGGTGAATGAATGGGAACTTCCAAAAACCTCACTTTTTATGCGACTAAAAGAAGAGTCAACCACTGGAGGACAACATCCGAAGCAGAAAACAAGAGAAGACTCCAGCAACACCCACCTGGACCGCAGTGCCTGGAGAAGCCCTGCACCTGTGCTGATCCAGTTTCTGAATCGACAGAGAAGACCCGTAAAGGAATTGGCTGGTGGGACCAACTAGCTTAAAAAAATAAAATTAAAATAAAAAATAGGCGCAACCCCCGACTTGCTGCGATTTTCCAAGGCTGCATAAATCCAATAGCTGTGATACCACGACAACCTGCGAGTGAAGTGCGAATCCGGCCAAATCTTCGTGGGCATCCAGAGGACCCTACAAAAGCAAGAAATCTGCATCCAGATGCCCCTCACCAGGACCGAGGGATCAAGGAACTTCTAACCAAAGCTGTTCGTTCTTCTTTGGCACCGAGTAAAAGGCGCCAAAACCACCGAATCGACAGAAATCCATTGCTGCCAAGTCCCCCCCGGGTGCTGCCGCAGTGGCCCACCAGAAGTCCTGCCTTTCGTCGCCACGACCAAGGGTCTGCTGCATTGCATCCAGCTGGAACAACTTCATTCAAAAGGTACTGTAGAGCTTGGGGTATTTGATCCTTTTGCCATTTGAAGCGCTTCCCCTCTTTGGGAGTGCAATTTAACCCTACACTAAATTGACCTCAATTTACCTGCACTGGCCTTACAGCTTGTGCTTTCTAAAGTGGATTCTTGAGTTGCTGCGATTTCTCTTTTGAACATCGACTATTGAAGAAAATATTTCTAAGAAGAGCATCACAACTTTGACTTTGCCCATTGACTTTGGGTGTCCTGGCTCCCCAAGTGCCTCCTTCTGAACCTATTCGCTTTGGCAGTGCTTGTTCCCTTACAGGTTGAACACTTTAATGCTGGGATAATGGACTGCCTGCATCCCTCTAAGAGAATCCAACTGTTCTTATAACCCATCAGTGTGTTCTAATCTAACCCCAACCTTTCCTTCATTAAATAACTCAATGTTGCAAAGGTGATACTATATACACGCTGTACGGACCTCAATTGACGCAACCTCTTGGTGCTGGAACATGTGTAACATGAATGAATAACTCGCTTGCTTTATTGTTCACTTTTTGAATTGAATCCCAACTTGGGATTAATGTTACAACCAATTGCTGCTTTTTTTAAAAGAATGCTTTAAATATCCTCGTGTATAAATAATGTATTATATAACTTTAAAGTGTGTACGTGTTTACTTGGGTACCTGCATTTACTGATTTCCTTGTACAGCTCCAATTATCCCTATTAAGATGAGCCTGGCTGCTCAGTCACACTACCAACTTGTGTAGTACAGGCCTATATTAAAATGTGGGTCACCGAATACCAAGAGATAAGTCTTGTGTAGTCCCACACCAGTTGGACTGCACTAAAAGTGCCCTTTGAAGTCTATTATCTAGTATTCCTAAGTGTTCTACCGTTAAAATATTTAAAGTGATTCTGGTGTAAATATATATCTTTTATAACTATACGTGTAAGTGCTTCTTTGCTGTGCCTGTCTAAGATTCAGAGCATTTACCTACAGCTCACATCTTCGTCTTAAGATAAGCCTGACTGCTCTGCCACACTACCAAGGTCCTCAGCTAGTACAGACTGATACTAATAGTTGGGGGGGGGGGGGATCTACAAACCACTGGGATAGTTTACTAAAGTCTTACTGCCAGGAGGACTTTAGGAAAACTCCCCTAACAGTCAATCACTACTTGGGGTCCTTTCGGGAGGAATGGGAACCTCTGCTAACCAGATGGGAGGAAGACTATAATGATCCTTCTATGAAGAATAGGCTGTAAATGATGCAACGTCTGGTGGGGGAGCCAATCTATGATGTAAACTCTACGCTCTTTGTATCCCTAGGCCTCTGTATACTTCTGTCTGTGACCCAGTGCTGGGTAAGATTTTCATGTCAATGATAAATCTTCCTGACCAGTGTCAACCCCAAAACTTTTTTGCTTGGACTAGGTAACTAGATTACCCCATTCTTAGGTGAAGGGGCATCTTTTTCCTCACCTCGTCTTCTACTCTTTTTATGGGTGACTTTTTTTATGCATCTCCATAGTGTATGGTTGAGGTTATAGTTTGATGAACTACTGTTTTTCATAGCCCTTTACATTTGATATAGTGAGCCAGCACATCCCCACCTTTTGTCGAGTGCTGGGGGGATACAATGTATTCCTTTTCTTACTTACCTGGTAACTTTGTTACAATAGCATGTTTTACATGAATGGGTGGTGGCAATGATTTTACCTTTATTACTTTTAGTCTTTATTATTCGCATGCTGTCAATTCAGCCTCGTTAATGCACAGAAGGGCCACACATTTTCTAAAATGGTGGGCTCCTTGTTCGCCATTTCTTGTGTGCTTGCCGTTTGCGGTCTTCCCCTGCCATTCTAGGTGGAAACGACCTCAGTGGTCATGTCTTCGGCATGAATTCCGTGGATTCCCCGGCCAGTCTCCAGTGTGTCTGAGAAGGCAGGAAGCGAGGGAGGCCAACACTCTGCAGCCCTTTTTCTTTCAGCTTGCCTGAAAGGAACCAAGTCCCAGAGGGGAGAGGGGGTGGGGAGGGCGGTTTGGCTGTCCCGATTGGAAAGCTAGACCGCCCCTTTCTGTAAAAAACAGGAGATAATGCAGACCTTGTGCTGTAGTTCCTGACAAATACTCTGATCCTGGAAGCTGCCGACAAGTTGACCACTGGAACCAAATCCTAAGGGGAAGATTAAGAATAACAAAGTTACTCACCGAAGTGACTACCTTACTCCTAGTCCATAGCCCCCTTTCCTCTATACTTTTGGGACATTTCGTCCACCGGGACGGGAGCACTTTTGTAGCATCAAATATAACTGTTGTCCTTTTATTTTTTTTCGCAGGGCCACCGCACATGACCTTAGCCCCGCCTTCATTAGCTCCGCCTCACCCATCACCCTTCAGTCCTTTTCTATCGCCAAAGTCAAAGGAAGGACCATTAGCAAAATAGAGCATACTTATTGGAGAGGAGAGCGGGCGTATGGAGGAAAGTGCACTATGGACTAGGAGTAAGATCGTCACTACGGTGACTAACTTTGTTACACTCCTACATCCCGTCCCCTTTCCTCCACACTTTTGGGAGATTCCCAAGCACTGGCCAAAGACAAAGGAGGATGGAAATTTCCCTTATTGGAACAGGTACTTAAGACAAGACAATAGGGTCTGCAAAAAGCCAAAGGGGAAACCCACCTAGCAGCCTTGGCTATGGACTCCTAAGGGACATTCATGGAAGGCAACAGCAGCCGCTTTGCCACGGACCAAATGTGCATGAATGCCCATTGGGGGCTGATGGCCTTGAATTGTGAAAGCTTCTGAGATGCATGAAGCGATCCAGCCTGAGATGGACACTTTTTGAAGCCGGTTTCCCGTTTGGGTCACCAAAAGTAACAGAGTTGTGAAGAACTTCTAAGTTGGCTTGTTCTGTCGAGGTGAAACTTCAGAGCTCGGTTGTGTAGAACCCTCTCTGCATCCAAGAAAAAAGAAAAGAAAGAAAACCAGTAAGGATATCGATTGATTTATGTGGAACTCAGACAATTCTTGGAAGGAAGAAGGAGTGCTAAACACAACCTTATCCTTGTGGAAAATTAGGAACAGATGTTCGACAGAGCTTGAAGCTCGCTTATTCTTCTCACAGATGTTACTGCAATTAAGAGGGCAACCTTCCAGTAGATAAACATGAGCTCTGTAGTGGCCATTGGTTCAAATGGCTTGTGACGCAAAGCCGTAAGGACCATGTTTCGATCGCATTTTGGGAGAGGCCTGACCGGCAGAAAGCCAGCGAAATGCCTCTTGATTACTATCTTTTTCGGAGAAAAAGAGCAATTATATGTAGAAAGATAAGCTGCAATGGCTGACAAATATGTTTTGCACGATAAGACGTGGATGCCGGAGGCTGCAAGGTCCGATATAAAAGACAAGACGCAATCAACAGAAAGCCACTGCGCTCTTGTAGAAGGCTTACGCGCCTCCTGCATTATGACCGCATAGATTGAACCGCCATTTTGTCACCTACTGAAGTGATGTGCGTCACAGGTTTTAGTGAGGCCATTGTCCAAGGGTTTGTAGGGGATTTGTAATTAATTTTAGCCCTCCGACAGGGAACCTCGGCAGAGCTGGTACTAGCAGAGCCGGGGCGCTTTTTAGCCCCTTTAGTTTCTGCAGAAGAAATGGCCCCAAGCGAGGGAACCTCGGCAGGGCTGGTGCTTGAAGACTTAGGGCCCTTTCCCTCATTTTCCCCCCTCAGCAGGACCAGTACAAACCCAATATTGTGGTAAAGATTAGGGTCACGCCCGGTAGCCAGAGTTCCTAAAAGGAGATCCTCGATCCCGCTGATCTTTGAAAAAGCCCCTAATTGGGGAGCCTCAGGATTTTACCCCGGTACTGTCACTCAATAGAAAACCTTGAGACTAGGCTCGGTACGTTTAGTCCGACTGAAAAACCCCAGGAATAACCCTGGTTGAAGCAGCCCCACAAGCGTTGGGCTTAGTTTTAGCCCCCAGATGGGGAACATCTGAGCAAAAGCCGGTACTGGTGGTCCCATTTGATATTCTGCCACGCCTAAGGATGAGACGATACAAGTCCTCCCACCGGAGTCTCGTGAGACCAATGGAAAACTTAGATGTTTTATCGGAAATGAGAGTTGTTGACCGAGAGAAAAACCACCCACCTTGCCTTTGCTGCTTGCAGCGAGGCCTACCAGCAGGAGCGTCTGCCTGACGGTCCTGGAACCCTCAAACCAGAGAAGGACCTTGTTTGAGACCCTGACCTCTTGAGTATAAGCTGTTTTAGCAGGGATTTTGGCAAGGACCGACATTGTCTTAGTTTGCGTGCTTGCCTTAGTTTTGGTGAGCTCCTCATCAGTGGAGGAGTGGAGGAGTGGAATAGTTGCTTACCTTCAAAGGAAGATGAAATACTTCATCCTGAATCACACAAGTGTCGACATGATGGGCCGCAGCCTCCAGCAGGTCCTAAGCCACAACTTTGGCATCGGATAAGCCGCCCTTAAAGTCTTCGAGCCTTTCAGGAAGGCTAAACTGTTGAAACTCAGCAAGCTCCTTTCACAGCTTGAGACTAGCAGCTGTCAGGATGACCTGTATTAGCCCATTGCAGCTGAAGGGCCGAATAAGAAAAAAAAAAAGTTTCCCCCTTGGCGTCAAGAAGCTTGTCCTCGACTTGGGACGATGCCATGGAGGATGTAGCGGATGGCTTAGACTGGAGCGTAGCTGCTGCCACCACCGATGAGGGGAGTGGACATGCAGTCAAGGATAGGTCTTCATACGTGTGTAGCTTGCAGTGAGCGTACATTTTCTTGTTTAGGTGCTGCCCGGAATGAGGTTTTTCCCAGACCTGGCAGGCTTCACCAAGACATCCTTTTGAAGGTAAAGGCTGGTGTGCTCCTGCGACAGCAGAGTAAAGGCTCAAGAAAGTACACCTTCTTGTTGAACCGGAGGTTCAGATATTGGAATATCTAGCAATGCCACCAAATCCACAACTCAGTCGTGAAAGGCTCTAATAGAGGGGGGCGGGTCGTCGCGATCCTGGTCCGCTTGATCTTCATCCAGTGCGGCGGGAACATAATCCTGATCCACAGCATGTGGCACCTCAGGCCCTGTGGGCAAACCAGACTGCGCAATTTGAGTTTTTAGCAGAGGTGAAAGTGGAGGCAGTTGAGGTGGGGGGCCCCACTACCAGAACTTGCAGAGGAATTGCTGGAGCAGGCTGAGGTTCAGGTGGCTTAGGATACATTTCCTTGAATAGATCTTTAAAGTATGCTTTCATAGGATCAGTGGGCATAAGAGTCTGAAACTTGCCAAAAAACGCATCCTCAGAAGAAGGCCTAGGCACTGGAGTGGGTAGAGGCTGCTCTGAAGGGGCATACTACCAAGATTGCCAAGAAGATGGTTGCCAAGACAGCCCTCCATCAACTGGATCCATGTAAACCAAGGGAGCGGACGTATGAGGAAGCAAGACGGTGTGTCGCAGCAGAAACAGTACGCCAATCCATGGGAGGGCAGAACGGATTCTTATTATCCACTTGATGTGGCAAAGGCTGCTCAGCCCAAAAAAACAGGCCCCTCGGTACTAGCCGTTGAGAATGCTGGTGTGAGCGAGGTAGTCTAAATGGCCGCCACAGACCGCGGGGGTTGGACTGCAATTTTGTTACTGCCGGAGGATACTGTCACAGGTGTCAGTGAGGATGTTGTCACCACAGGCGTATCAGGGGATTTCTGTTCCAATGTAGCCCTGTGACAGGGAACCTCGGCAGAGCCGGTGCTAGCAGACCTAGAGCGTTTATGCAACCCCTTAGGGTCTGCTGGAGAATAGCCCTCTCCTAGCGGTACTTGAAGACTTAAGGTGTTTAACCGGCTTCTTTGCCCCATCAGCAGGATCGGTTAAACCACATGCCTGAGTGTTGGAGGCTTAGGGTCACCCCTGTCACCAGTCTTACAAATAGCCCCAAGTCGGGGATCCTCAGGGGTAACCAAAGTGAGTTTAGTCACCTTAACAAAAACCTTGAGACGAGCCTCGGTACACATAGTTCCAGATTAGGGAACTACTCCAGTGAAAACAGCCCCAGAAATACTGAGCTTAACTTTAGACCCCAGATGGGGACCCGCTGATGAAGATCTGGTCCTGGCAGCCCCCTTACAGGGAACACCTCAGTGTGATCCCTGGTACCAGAGCCACTTGGGCCCCTTACAGAAGCAAAAGACCCCAGGAAGGAGTCCCCTGGCCGGGGTACCCTAAAAAAAGTAAGAAACTTAGCGGCCACTGCCTTTTTTCTTCAATGAACTGCTGTAAATGTGGAGGAGGAATCCGCTGGAACACCTTCCACCTGACAAGTTGACGCTGGAGTGCCTGGACCTAGAGCGAGTCGCAGTAGAAGCAATAGTCCCACCAGTTTTCCAGGCCCAAGCACTCCAGCGTGGGGATCCACCCTCGAGAAACGTTTGCATGAACAGGACACGAATCCCAGACGCTCCAGCATAGACTGAAGAAAGAAGACCGTGGAACCGGAGCAGGAATATGAAGAACAAGGGAACAAAAGAAATATATTCCCTAAGATGCAAGTGCATCCGACCCTGCCGAGAAAAGGACAGCAGGGTGATGCACAGGGCATGATGCACGGTGGTCTCACGTAAAAATATAGAAAGGAGAAAACACTTAATTTTTGATGCTTCAAAAGTGCTCCGGTCCCGAACCGATGGACGGAATGTCCAAAAGTATGGAGGAAAGGGGACGGGACGTAGGAGAAAACGCGGCTGAGACCATTTACAGGAACCAGAGAGCCTGCTGTGTAACCAGAGCCTGCTGCTTCCTTCCAATCGACCTGGGGAACTTCAAGAACAACGACCCAGAGCCTGGTGAGATCCACTAGACTCAAGACGACCTGCATTTTGAGCCATCTCACGTCGTGCTGCGACCTTGCAGGGCTGCAATACCCAAATACCCTGGGACCATGAGCCATTGTGCGGTGCATGGTCTTCTGAATTAAGCTAACACTTTGGAGGACACTTTCTGGCTCTCCGGAGACACAATTTAAGTTCTTGAAGTCCCCTCACCAGGTGCTGGACCAGATTAGAGACAAGAATCCGACCAGCGATATTCAGTCTTCTCCTGGCTCCTGAAACAGTCGACAAAACCAGAGCCACATCCAGCCATGAAGCTCTTGCCTAGGGCCTTCCCGTTGATCCTTGCTGCAAATTCCCTTCTAAAGTCATGACAAAGAAATCCATCGACGAGATTTTTGGCTGAAGATCGGGAAGTCTTCCTGCTGCAACTCTTATGTGCTGAGGTATGGTGCTGGCAGGGGTATTTACTTACCATGAGCCTGTGTGATTTATGTAAAGCTTTTGGGGCGTTTCCACTCATCCGGTTCACCCAGGCACACTGCAGGAAACCTTCTAGGGCGTCTTCTCTGAAGTCCCTGGACCCTAACTAACTTAAAGTGAACTACCTATTTGTTTGAACAGTCTTCCATAGGAACTCTTGAGTTTGCCTGCAACTGAACCCTACCGCAGCCTGTCTACAGCTGGCACCTAGACCACTATGGTCCCTATTCTGCCTCGGAGTGAATACCTGCCGTTAGGTAAAGATTTGGGGTAGTATCCTTTGTGTGCACTAAAACAACCTTAGCCTCCTGACAATAGGACCCAACCTTTGGTGTAAGTTTGAACTACACATGTTGGTAGTGTGGTAGAGCAGCCAGGCTCATCTCAAGAAGGGTCAATGTGAGCAGTAGTGGAGTTACAGAGATCGACAGTGACAAGTATCCAAATAAACACTTATACTCAAGGTTTCTTGGTAAAACAAATAATTTTTTTATTTACCAGTCATTTGAATAAGCCTTCTTTAGAAGGAAGCAATATAAGAGCAACACACAAATACCTTCAAAACACACACTTAGTTTCTAAATCAGCAAACACCCATTGGGGATGGCACACAGACACTTGCTACACCCTTGGGTGACTTCAATAGTTAGGACACTGAACATTGATATATTACTGTTGGCATTTAGAATAGTCAAAGCAAAGGTTATTAGAACAAACAAGACATCTCAAATATTCTCAAGCAGGCAAATACGTTTGGACCCCCCCTCCATACAGAGGAGAGAAGAGTTTCAGGAAAACAGGCTAAGCCAACATCAATAGGCAAAGGTCTATGTGGCTGAAGCACTTGCTGAAGTTAGGTAAGAAAATTCTTTGCACAATGTTTTAGAAGTCTTTGAAGAAAAAGAAGAATCAATGTAGGGCCACAAGCTTTTCGACGTGAGAAGTAGAAGATTCTACAGCAAGAGGTAAGATCTTAGATTTTCACAGTACCTTTAGTTAGAATAAAGAGCAGCAGATGACTTCTGTTCCTGTGCAGCTCTGCAGCTCCCGGTGTTCCTGGGCCTCAGTTGTGGGGACAAGAGGGAGGACTTCTGGGGACTCATGCACTGCAATGAGATGGACCCGACAGCAACCGGCAATCTTCAAACTAGTGGCTATTCAGTGTTTCAGCTCCTTGCGTCTACCGCAAACAGTAACTCTGCGGTTCCTGGCTGTCGATATAGGCTTTCCTTGCATCTGGGGTTCAGCACTCTTGAGGTGGCTTAGGCTCGGTCAGTCCTGCTTCTTCGGAGTCCGGAGGATATTCCTGGAGCTCTTGGACAGCTTAAAAGCAACTAACACAAATGGGTGTTCCTCTCCCTGGCTCTTCGGTTCCAGCAGCAACTGCGGTGGAAGTGCAACCAGCTTCATGAGGCTGTCCGGGTGGCTTACTTTGGAGTCGATTAGTCCCACTAACTCAAGGGGCGAAGTCGTCCTTGCAGGGCTTCTCTAGTCGAAACGAAAAGTGGAGTTTCAGCACAGCAGCAGGGCTTCACCAGGCAAACCAATGGTCCAGGAGTTGCCGCAGGCATCTTCAAGTTCTTCGGATTCCTTCATCCAGTGGTAGACTGCCTTCCAAGCCTAAAAGCCTCGCCTTTTATGCAGGTTTCGCCCATTCATTCAGGCCTAGCTGTCTGTCTCCTAGGATACTAGGCACAGGGGATTTTTGGCACCCCCTTACTTCCTGCCCCTGCCAGACACCCTAGAGCCAGAGGCAGGCTTCACTCTTGAATCTCGCCAAAGACACACCGAACAAAGGGCCCAAACGTGGTTTGAAGGACCTTTCCACAGAGAAATGGTGAAAAAAGACGACTGGGGACATTTTGACAAAAATGGCATCCAAGGGTGCTTTACTGCAGCTGCGAACGCAGCCTGCTGTAAAAACACACAATGGTAGCAAAAAGTAAACTCCCGCCACCAGCCATTAATCGAGGAAAGGGTAACAAAATTGTTACATGAGAAGCTAGACAAACTAAGTAACCCCTCCAGCACCTGGGTCTAGAAAGTTACAATTGTAAAGTAAAGTCAATTTCACTTCACTGCTCTTGGAAACAGTTATCCAAGAGAAAGGTATTTAAACCTTTGGGGAAATCCGAAAGACTTCCCTGCAGCACTACACTAAAGGTGCTGGGTGCTAAAATGTAAAATGGTGCCTATGGAGTTTGTCAGACTGCAAAAACCAAAAGAAAGTTATAATCACATTAAAATACATGAGTGGGAAAAAGGATCGCACTCTCTAGGTAAAAATGAAAAAGTCCTAGAGTCCAGCAAAAGAGCTGGGACTCTCTAAGGTAGAGAGGAATTGGCACATTTCTGAAAATCCTCCCCAACACATGCCATAGACTAGGGAAGGACTGGATAATAAAAGGATTCTTCCTTAAAAGTATAACAAGTTTTTAAAAGTTACTTACTTGTGAAAGTTAGTAACTAACTTTGTAAATAGCATTTTGTATAGAACGCATGTTTTATTATGTAACTATGATCTGTACTGTAAGCTTCCGAGCCTATACCAATTTCTATATGTAACATACTGAAAATCTCTTGTAATGCACCTAGATACCTCAGGGTTTTGAGCACTACATAAATAAACAGTTACTAAAGTTCTTACTTACCTTGAATGTGTGTTGTGCCATTTTGAAAATTATATACAAGATTAATTTACTCACCTGTGAATTGGTTGTGCTTCTGTCCCAAAAAATAATGCTGTTGGCTTCACCAACTACTTCTTTCAGAGAATAGGTGTACAAGTTCCCCAAATGGGTCGTGCCTTCCCTAACTTGCTGTATAGCCTGTTTAGAATAAGTCTGCCTTAGGTTTTACCTAGCTAAAAATGACAGTGAGTCATTCATAAAGCGTAACATTGGGTTTTGCTTTTCTGGGTCTGTTTTATACAGCAGTCTTGGGTCTATAGATACCTTTACTTTGCTGGTAGCTCCTTTAAAAAGTTTATGGGTTTTACTTACCTTGGTCTGCCTTGAGTCATCCTAAAATACGTTGAGAGTTATTGCTTACCTTAGTCTGTTTCACTGATCTGAAAGAAAAGTGACAGCAATAGTGGATTACATCCTTTATGTTTTACCTGGCTAGAATAGCTGTGTGCCATTCTTAAAAAACAATGTCGTAGGTGTAGCTGACCTGGTGCAACTGTGTTATCTTGAATGTAGTTAAAGGTAGATGCTGTTCCTTGATTTTGTACCCCACTATTCAGAAAAGTATTCGGATAGCAGGGTTGTTGGATTATGGGATGTCTTAATCTGCATGACGGACAGGGTCTACTACCCTTGAATTATTGTAAAGTTATCTGAAAGTAATTTATGGTTTTACTCCCCATGAATAAGTGTGGCCTATACAAAATGTGTTTTGATAAGGTCCGACTTACTTAGAAATACTTTGTTTTCTAAGTAATGTCTATGCTTTGGTCTGTGTACTTTAAAGCATAGTGTTTTTCTAATTGTGGTTATATATAAATGTGATCGTATTTATTTACCCAAGATTTACCTTGGTCTACTTTTATTTAAATAAACCCTTTATTTTTACAATACATAGTGTTTCTTAGGACCATATGTGGACTACAATTTCTTTGTACTGATTCTACACCCATCTCTCCCTCCTAAAATAAGCCTGGCTGCTCTGTCTATGCTACCATGAACTCAGGTGGTATAGCCTTATACTAAGAATGGAGTCTTGTACTGTCTCAGTTGAATGGTTTTACTAAGCCCTTAGTTGGACTTCAGAAAATCTGTCCTAACAGTCATAACCGGCAACATGGAAGATGTTATGGGGTGTGTGGGGAGCGGAGGTAAGGGGGGGTGAACGAGGAGGGTAAAGTGTTATTTTGCAAATTGGTTTTGAAATGTTGGTGGTTGTATTTATTAGGCAACAATTGATTTAGTAACCCTGTGGGAGACTACACCACCCTTGTCCTCTTGGCAATAGGTAACCCACCTATTGGTATAGGCCTGTACTGCACAAGTTGGTAGTGTGACTGAGCAGCCAGGTTTGTATCTCTACAGGGGTACATGTGAGCTGTAGCAATGAAATCCACCAATACAAGCGGCCAAGTAACACTTGCAATCAAGGTTTTTGTTATCATTTAACAGTCATTTTTAAATAAGCATTCAAACAATCAAATATACTTTAAAATACATTTCCAGAATCAACACAAAGCTAGTAGATACTATGCTTCATACACCCTGAGGTGACTTCACCAACTAGAAGAGTAATGGCATTTATTTATCCCTAGTACACTTTGTAGATTCGGGGGTTTGTAGAAAGGAAAGGTTAGAGGAAGGAAAAGGGTTAATCAGGTTCTCTGAGCATGCAAGCACTTTAAATCTTCCAATGAAGTTATCAAATGGACTAGAAGAGTCTGCGGGGAGCCAGGAAAACCAAAGTCAATTGGACTACAGTCTATGGAGCGTAGGCACTTCTTAGATAGTAAACGTCATGCACAAAGTTAGTTTGTTGAAGAAACATCACTGTAGGGTCACAAGCTGCTACACTTGTGAATGGTAGAGCTGAAATCAAATCTAGCAAAAGCAGCCACTGCAAGTCTCAACCAAGAAGAGCAAAGCTACAGAAAATGAGGTCAGAACCCCAAGTCAGAACAGTACCTTTGGTTAGAAGATGTGGTATAGCTGGCTTCTGTCTGGTTGCAGTGATGCAGATCCTGGGTTCCTGGGCCTGTCGTGGGTACAAGAGGGAGGACATCTGGAGGACTCCTGCACAGCAATTCAAAAGTCGCAGCCAGCTACGGACTCTTTTCGGATCAGCGGCATTTTGCGGTTTGAGTGCTCGGTAAACACTGCTGCGGATCTTGGATACTGGTTGGGCTTCCTTCACTCCTTGATTCCTGCACTCTGGTGAGCGGACTCAGGCTCTGGTCATCCTGCTTCTGGAGGGTCGTGGGAGACTCCTGGAGCTTCTTGCCGGATCAGACGTTGCACTAGACTATGGATTTCTCAACCCATGGCAGGAAGTACAGCCAGTCGGGGAAGATGGTCCAGTGGAGTTAGTTTCTGGGTTAGTTGGTCCCACCAACCCAAGGGAAGAAGTCATCCCTCCGGAGCTTCTCTTGTCGATTATAAAAAAAGTTTCAGCACAGCAGCAGTGTTTCTCCGGGAAGGTCAACGGTCTAAGAGGAGGCAGAAAGCTTTGTTCACAGTTTTTTCGTCAGGTTGTTCTTCCCAGTGGTCAACTCTAAACCCTCACCTCTTAAGCAGGTTTCTCCCATTCATGCACAGCCTAGCTGTCACTCAAACAGCAGGGAGCCTGCTAGCCAAATAGGTGGTCATTTTCTAGCCAGGCTCAGGAGACCCTTTATCCAAGTCTCCTAGTCTCTAAATCAGTGACTACTCTTGTGTCCATTTAATTTGTTCTCACAACATTCCGATTACCGTATGAATTGTTCCTTTTGGCATGTGCGTCCATTTAATTTGTCCTCATGTTGCTTCAAACACCTTATTACCTGGTTTCTACATGTTCAAGTGAATTGATTTTCTGCTCTGTAAGAAGCATATTGCTGTTCCTTTGCACAACTTTGTATTGCATGGATTACTTTTTTAAAAAGTCAAAACCGAAAACAACAGCTAAATAATTCAAAGCTGGGTACCTATAACGCGAATATTCATGTGTGTTTTTCATGTGTTACTTACGGGATTCTATGCTCTATGTCTCATATAGATGTGCTCCTACAAGGGTTCCAATAAAGTTTGCATGTAAATGATTTCGCAAATATTCTACTATATAGGATAGGACTACCCCCCTGTCACAGTGTTCTTATGGCCCTTTTAGTCCTTCCCGATACTGGGCCGCCCCTTTCTGTTTACACAGCCGTCACTCAAAACAGCAGGGTGGTTGTCCTGAAAGGACAGCCAGCCAATCAGGACTGGGTGCATTCAGGCATTCCTAAAGACAAGACAGGGGAGTTTCGGGAACTCCTCTCACTTTCTGCCCTTCCAGACACACAGGAGCCAGAGGCGGGTTTCAGTACTGAAGCCTGCCAAAGGCAAAACGAACAAAGGGCTCAAACCTGGCTTGGCACGCAGAGTAAACCCCAAGAAAGATCTCAAACAGGAAATGGCGAAAAAAGAAGACCGGGCCATTTCGACAAAATGGTCACCCATGGGTGCTATAATGCAGCGGAGGATTCAGACTGCGGTGGAAAAGCACAATGGTATAAAAATTAAACCACTGCCACTCAATTTCACTTTACTCTTCTTGGGAACAGTAGTTCACACAAGGAAAGGTATTTAAACCTTAGAAGGAATCTAAAGGATTTCTCTGCGACACTGCACTGAAGGTGCGTCACCATACACATAGTAGATGCATATAGAGTATGTCAGACTCCAAAAACTAAGAAACACATAATGCAAATCAGGTCAAAACACATGAGCGAGTGAGAAAAAGGGCTCACTCACTCCAGGGTTACAATTAAAAACAAAAAGTCAAACTAAAGAGCTGGGGGTCTCCAAGGTTGAAGGGAATTAACAGAAATGTAAAGTCTCCCTAACAGTATTAAGAAAAATGCAAATAAAAATCAAGTTTCAAAAATAAAAACCCAACTTAAGAAAACCTGGTCATTTAAACACTAAAAAATAAAACCACTTAATTTACTAACCAAGTTTGTCTATGTACTTTACTCCCTATTAATGTAATGTTTTTACTTCGCCCCAACTACCAGTGCATGCCAACAGTCTCAGACCGTGCTGAGGGGCCATTCTTGCTTCAGATAAAGACACTTTACTGGTCAATAAGGCTATATTCATTGTTATTTGAGAGTGGAAGACTACTTTGGGAGAAAAAAAAAAATAAACAAAAAAAATAAAACAATTTCTCTTGCACCAACTTTGTTTGCATATTTCCATCTACAACAAATGGCCACTTTGTCAGCACCCACATCCTTCATCCTGCCACCATTCCAAGGTTGTAAATGGAAAGCAAAATGAGAAGGTTTAAAATGGACCACAGAAGATTGAGGAGGTCAATGAACCAAGAAAACAGAATATTTGATTGCAACTGCATCTGGGGCCACGTCTATAAAGTTCCAATCAAACATTGTCCAGGTCTCTTCCTCACGCCATGGTCCACAGAACAGCTTCTTGAAAAGACTGATCAAGTATTTGCATTTTACAAATGGGAAAAGAAGTAGGACTACGATCAGAAATCTAAAGTTCACGGCATGTGGTGTTAATGGGAGTAGTGGAAGGTGCAGGGAGTGAAGGACTAGGGGACATTGAGGAGCACTAGCCAGGTGCAATGCTCTCCTAACTCTTCTGAAAGTCACTCAAAACCCCAACAAAACTATAAGGAGACAGTCTAAAAATCACACACAGTCTACAGTTCATACAATCCAGAAGATCACCAAGGCATATCAAGGTAAACCACGCAGAAATGATCAGTGGGTAAAATCTTTAAAGAAAAAACCAACATGGGTGCCTTTGGCGGATGAAAGGAGACCAGTACAAACTCTTTGCTGCCCCCTAGCTCCACCCTGAACATAAACGTTGCTTATTACGGTAAACATTGGATACTGAACTTTGTTTGCACTTACTTGGGGGATTGTGCAAACTGCTGGGCAGCGGTGACAGCGTCATCCTCCGAGCTCACCAGCATGGGGACCTTGTTGCAGCCGGGCTGCTTTAGAACGCGCTCCAGCTGTTTCACAGTCCGATCAACAGTGGCCTTCGAGCACAGATCCACCTTGCTAACCACGATGAAGAAAGGGACCTTCAGTGCCATTGCCAGACCCAGATGCTCCCGTGTAGTCCCAGCTGAAAAGGCACGATCATAGAGCAGGATAAAAATAGATGAAAAGGCAAAGGCAGATTAAAACGAGAAATTCTGGCCACAGCAGAACAGGATGACCAAAAAGTATTAAGTGCTTGCAGACCTAACTGACAGAAATTGCAGCCCATTATTTCCAATACTTCTATTGCACGAGCCTTTGAGCTGTGCAGACGATGCAGCTTCTTCCAAGCATGCAATGGAAAACTGCCAGCAGTCAGTCAGTACACACTTACCTATACCTGTATTGGCACTCACCACCAGCATGGCAAAGTCCGGACAGTAGCTGGTGAGGCCAAAGATGGTCGTCTTCAAGTATTTATGATGTCCGGCAAGATCAATGAAAGTGATCATCTTGGAGGCGCTCTCACAGATCTCCTCTGCAGTCCGGGAGCCGCTGTAATTCACCACCTGGAGGAGAGGAATTAAAGAGCCTGTGACAATGGCCCGTGATTTGCTATCTGCGGTTTCACATTACAAGGGCAGCAAGGACCTGTGCCTGGTTTAAAATCATGAACAGAAATGGGACCTCGTGACAGATTATAAAATAAAGGACGCCCCATCCCACCTTTATCATAGCCCTTTTGCCATGCTGCTTTCACCTGTTGGAGTAAAATAAACAAGCAGTGCAGACCACTGATAGAACCTCATGAAGAGAGCTCTTCAGGGCCTTATCCTTCCAGAACTCACCTGCCCTTTGCTGTTGAAGCCCAGAATCTCGAAGCTGATGCTGGACGTCCTTCCAGATTGGATCTCGTGAAGGTGACGGAAAAGGTTGAGTCGTGCTCTCCCCCGCCCATTGTCCAGCTCACCTTGGGTCAGGACTCCTAGTAGGGTTGACTTTCCAGAATCAACATTTCCTAGTACTGCGACTCGAAGGTCCAGGAACTGCAGAAATATAGGAAGTGTGATGTAGGATTTTTGTTCAGAATGTGCTTCAGAATAGTAGCCGGATATGCATTTGGTGAATATGGTTCGTGCACTCCACGTTGGGAATTCTTGTCTTGATTGAGGAAGTTACAAACTCTACTTTTGCCATATGGGCTTCTTAATTAGCATTTTCCCATACCACCCCCTTGGATTACTGCTTCACCCCTCCTATTAATGCATTAATATTTTCCCAAAATCCAATGACACAAGGTTTAAGTTACTTACTTGTAAATATTCTTCTCCAGTATGGGTCTGGCATGGATTCACATGCTCATGAATATTCCCAGTTGTCAGGCTGGGAATCCTTGTTAAAAGAAAAACCAGTTTCACTTTCACTTTATTTCTCCTCTAAACCAATCACTGTCCTCTGGGTCATACTGCCAGCCATCTAACGACAGTCCTCTCCCCCCTCCTATGGCAGTCATCTTCAGATTTGATAAGCACGTAAAGTGGCAGTATGTTCAATAAGAGGGGTCTGAGGAAGGGTTTGCATGTGAATCCAAACCAGACCGATGCTGGAGGACAATAGGTACAGGTAAGTGACTTAAACCTTCTCCAGCAGGGGGTCTGGCATGGATTCACATGCGCATGAAGAACGAATACATAGCAGTACAACATTACACAACCACGGGAGGTGGCAAGGCTAAACAGGAGCAATACATTCTTACCTCCGGAACAGTCTCACGTCAAGCAATCAGGTTGTGTAGCACTGCTTGGCCGACCCTGGACTCCTCCCTGGAATCCCAGTCAACCCAGTAGAACTTCGTGAAGCTGTGCGTGGACCTCCACATAGCAGCCCTGCGGATGTCCAAACAAGAACACTGCTATCGCAGCAATCGCTCTGGTGGAGTGGGCTCTCAGGCAGCCGTTGGTTTGCCAATCGATGAGTGTGTGATGCAGCTGGAGAGCCACCTTGAAATGGAAGCCTTAGATGAGGCCTTCCCATGGCTCACATGACCAAAGTTCTCAAACAGTTGAGGTCTTCCAAAAACTAATTTCAGAGCACAAGCAACGTCCAGCGAATGCAAGGCCCTTTCCGCCAGCGACAAAGGTTTTGGGGAAGAAGAAAAAAAAAGGTACCACCAACAGCTCGCTGAGATGGAACTCAGACGGAACCTTTGGCACGAAAGAGGGGTGCGTACTGTGAGAAACCCGACGGTGTCTCCCTGGATTGTCCCGGGGGATCCGTCATCCAGGTGGCCAGGACACGGCCATCGCTTTTGGATTCAGTTCCTGGGGGTGGAACAGTGAGGGAGGATCACCAGGATGGGGTGGGGGATGAATAATTTTGGGGAGTTGGACACCTACGGGCGAGATGCAGTATCCCCCTTCTTTTGACACCTTCTCCCCATCCTGCCACGTAGGATATTCAGAAACACTGCCCCTCCTCCCTTTTCTGCACAAACACTTTCACACAACTCAAAAGACCACCAAAGCCGTTTACCTGACGTGTCCCAATACCAGGCAAATTCAGGCAATTGACCAGAATCACAAACACTTGACAGCCCTTGCCCTTCCCCACAGGGATAAAAAGGTGGAGCATAGGACGAGCAAGGCAGACTGCACGACGTAAGAGCCAACTCAACACGGAAGTTCAAGAGAAGAAAATCGGCTCAGACTGATAGGGAGACAAGGAGAGAGTCGACCTTGCCATTTCCGACCAAGGCCCGTTGAACCTCCGCAGATGGAAGGATAAGTATGCGAACAATAGCCAACGTGTATTGCAACAGATGCTCCTGGTACGTGAGACCCTCCTCTGCAGATTACCAAGCCAGGGAGAGACGCTGGTCTCGGTGGTACAAACCTCGACTCCAAGACATCAGAAAGCCTAGCAGTTCATCACAGCCGGTGAGTCGAGGGGCGTGTCGATAAGAAACCGAAATGTGTTGAATGAAAAGCAGCCGAAGGATAAAACAACTTGGAAAGCAAAAAGATACTATTGAGAAAGAGGGAGAAAACCAGATTGAGGAGTCCAGCACCACGTGGGTGTTCATGGAGGAAACTGAGCGCTCACCAAACAGTAAAAAGACTACCGTAACCTGAAGGCCTTGGGTAGAGGCAAAAAACGGTCAAAGTGGTCATACAGCGGTCTCGTAAAATCCTCTGTACCGTAAAGTCTTTGAGCAAAACAGAACCGTGAAAGCTAAGGGAAGTGAATCCTGCACGTTTAAAATGAACACCTAAATTGTGGAAATTAGCATGCGTGATGCCGGGCGAGGGATGCTAATGAAAAGGGATGGAGTCTGAAAGGCCGTAAGTAATTATTGGTAAAAGTCGACAAGAGTGAACCCGGCAGAGGGAAGCAGACAGCCAAAGGTTGACGAGAGTGAACACGGCAGAGGTAAGCCGACAACCAGGTGCAAAGGCCAGTTAAAAAGACATTGAGATTTGTGAAAGCGAGGAACAATTGTAAAAACAAGGTGAAGGGAACAGTTTCCCTGGTTTTCTAGGATCTGAGCCTGGCCAAGGGAGATCCAGGGGTGGAAAGTTACCACCCAAAGTTTGATGTAAAAGGAATGGTCTTGTTAATTTGTTGAATGAGTCTGAAGGGTCAAGACCCAGAAGAGGGGGATCCAGGGGTGAAGCCATCACCCAAAGTGTTTGTAGAACAGAACTGTGTGTTTGTTGGGCGTATTAGGCCTGGAAGGCAAGAGATTTCATTATGGAGAGACTGAACAATAAGAACCTGAGCCGATACAGAACTGTTGGCTCATGCTGGAAAGGCTTGTGCGTGTGCTGTGCTCGAAAGTCCCACCTTATACCGTGCTAAAAACATGAGGGAAGGGAGACCCCCCCCAAGCAATCACATCCAGACTTATTATTTGTGAACACTTCTTTATTTTGATACCCTATCCCACACTTTGTATTTAGTTGTAAGGAATTGGCAAAAGGTTTTTCTTAGTATAGGCCCTTTTAATTTGACGCCACTAGGACTGCTTTATTTTTCATTTGATGGTCAACGCTTGCTCCCATCTTAGATTTCCGTTTAGTTTAGGCGTTTTTCCACCCTGCATTTATAGTTCAATAAACAACCTTGAACTGTGATCACTTGCGTTGCCTTTAATGTTGTCATCATTAATTCCTAATATAATGCAGCACCATTCGCGATTCATGGAAAGGTATGGCTGCATGCAGGATAGTGCCTCGATCTCACCTACCCTTCGGGCAGAGGTGATGGCCACAAGGAAAGCAGTTTTCCATGAGAGGAACTTGAGAGGCCTGATGCATAGGCCCTAAGGGAGCCTCCATGAGCCTTGTCAGAACCATGTTGAATTCCCACACCGGGGCAGGTGCCTTCACCGGCAGGAAAGATGGAAAAAGTCCTTTGAGAAACTCATTGACAAGTTGGTGGGACCAAAGTGAAGATCTTCCTGGTGACCTGGTGTAGCAGGAGATAGCCGCCAGATGTACCTTGATAGAGGAGTGCACCATTCTGGCTTTGGCCAAGGATAGCAAGTATGGAAGGACCTGCGGGCTGTGACCCTCAGAGCGGTAATCTTCCGAAACAAGCACCACGTAGTAAACCGCTACCACTTGGGACTGTAGCACTTCAAAGTCGACGCCCTGGCCTTGGCGAGGACCTCCCTGCACTCTGCAGGCAACTCATATCCTTCAAACTCCAAGGCTGCAGGAGCCAAGCCTTCATGCTCAGTGATCATGGGTTGTGATGAAGGATTGCACCTCCTTTTCTGGCGAGAAGGTCCGGAACCACTGGCAGATTGACCGGAGGTGATGCAGACAGGCTGAGAAGGACCAGACACCAAATCTGCCTCGGCCACGCCAGGGCGATGAGTATCATCTTGCATGGGCACTAGTGTTTGTTAGGAAGAATTCTCAGAAATGTGCCAATTCCCCTCTACCTTAGAGACCCCCAGCTCTTTTGCCGGACTCTAGGTCTATTTCATTTTTACCTGGAGAGAGCGAGACCCTTTTCCCACTCATGTATTTTAATGTGATTTTCACTCTGTTTTTGGTTTTTAGAGTCTGACAAACCCCATAGGCATCCTTTACATTGTAGCATACAGCACCTTCAGTGTAGTGCTACAGGGTAGTCTTACAGACCTCCCCAAGGTTTAAATACCTTTCTCTTGGAGAACTACTGTTTCCAAGAGCAATAAAGTGAAATTGACTTTAATTTGCTACTGTAAATTTCTAGACCCAGCACACACTATCTTACAATAGGGTGCTGGAGGGGTTACCTAGTATCCTCTTTGTCAAGCTTCTCATGTAACATTTTTATGTTACCCTTTCCTCGATGAATGGCTGGTGGCAGTGGTTTACTTCTAACTACCGTGGTGTGTCTTTACTGCAGCTGCGAACGCAGCCCGCGGTAAAGCACCCTTGGGTGCCATTTTTGTTAAAAAGGCTTCAGTGTCCTCTTTTCACCATTTCTTTGTGGAAAGGTCCTTCTTGAGATTTACTCTGCACACCCAACCAGGTTTGATCCCTTTGTTCATTTTGCCTTTGGCGGGATTCACGAGTGAAGCCCACCACTGGCTCCAGGGTGTTTGGTTTAGGCAGTAAGTGAGGGAGGTGCCCGGAACTCCCAGTGCCTAAGTCTCCTAGGAATGCATTCCTAGTTGATTGGCCAGCTGGCTGTCCAGCAAAGACAGCCACCCTGCTGGATGAACGACAACCAGGCTGGAATGAATGGGTGAAACTTGCTTAAAAAAGGTGTGCCTTTTTGGCTTGGAAGGCAGAGTCGACTACTGGACGAAGGAATCCAAAGAGAACTTGAAGAAAACATCTGCTGCACCCCCTGGACCGTTGGTTTGCCCGGTGAAGCCCTGTTGCTGTGCTGAAGCTCCAAATTCATATCAACCGAGAAGCCCCTGCAAAGATAACTTACCCCTTTGAGTTGGTGGGACCAATCAACTCCAAAGTAAGCCACCTGGACATTTCTCTCGAAGCTGATCGATATTCCACAGAGTTGCTTCTGGAGCCCCAGCAACAGGGAGAGGAACACCAGATTGTGTGCTTTGCTTTTAAGCTGGACCCGAGCTCCAGGAAGATCCGCTGGACTCCCAGGAAGCAGGACTGACCGAGCCTGATCCACCACAACAGAGGGCTGAACCCCAGATGAAAGTCCATCTCGACATCCAGGAACGGCAGTGGTTCCGTTTGTTGTAGACGCGACGAGCCGAAACACCGAATTGCCACTTGTTTGAATATAGCTGGTTGCTGTTGGTAACCATCCCATTGCAGTGCAGGAGTCCTCCCTCTTGTCCCCACGACCGAGGCTTAGGAACACCAGGATCTGCAGAGATGCACAGAAGAGAAGTCATCTGCTGCTTTTCTTCTAACTAAAGGTACTGTAAAGTCTAAGAGAACTTACCTCTTGTTGTAGATTTGTTTCTACTCTTCACAGGCTTAACAGCTTGTGGCCCTACATCGATTCTTCTTCACTAAAGACTTTGAAAACCTTGTGCAAAGACTTTTCTACTTACCTGCAAGAAGTGCTTCAGCTACATAGACTTTTGCCCATTGACTTTGGCCTAGCTTGTTTCCACTCAGCTCTCCTCGGACACCGGGGAGGGTTGGAAAGTATTTGTCTGCTTAAGAAGAATTGTGATCCTTTGTTTGTTCCGAGTAACCTTTTCTTTGCCACCTCTCCATGCTTTTCTAAATGCTAACAGTAGCATATCAATGTCCACAGTGTCCTCACAATTGATGTCACCTGAGGGTGTAGGAAGTGTGTGTGGCATCCCCAACGGGTCCTTTCTGATTTAGAAACTAAGGGCCTCATTACAGCTTTGGCGGTAGCCATGCCCTTAATAAGGCACCTTCCCCATTCCCATTTGAGCCCCTACAGGGCTCAATGGGAATGGGTGCAGGGAGCCAACAACGGACCGATTACGACCGGCCCGTTGTTAGCTCCCTGGTCCCCTCGCGGGACCCAGTAAGGACGCCTGGTAAAACCAGACGTCCACATCGGGTCCCGCAAGGGAATCTCGTAATGAGACGGAATGGGTTTAACGGGTCGACCACCATTAGCGGCCGCCATTACGCCAGAGTCATAATGAGGCCCCAAGAGTGTATTTGGAAAGGTATTTGTGTGTTGCTACAATATTGCTCCCTTCTAAAGAAGGCTTATATAATGTGACCGGTAAATACATTGAAAATTGTTTTATCAAGAAATCTTGAGTTTAAGTGATCATTTGGATAATGGTCACTGAATCTTTGTGTAACCACTCTACTGCTCACATTGATCACTCTTGAGATGAGCCTGGCTGCTCCACTGCGCTACCAACCTGTGTAGTTCAGACTTATACCTAAGGTTGGATCCTATTGCCAGGAGGCTGAGATTGTTGTATTGCTCCTTTTTCTTTTATCTTTTTAAGGTGAAGATTTTATTGATATGAATTTTGTAAATTGCTTGAAGTATTCTAGTTTTATTATTTTTTTTGTACGATTTTAAGTGTGTCAAGTCAAATGTTGGCTATTGCACAATACCCAACAGCGGGGAGTACAGCCATTACTGTACACCAGTAAAGACCCACCACTCTACAACCTACCATAACATAACCCACCTATGTTAGTCATCTAGTAAATAGGTGCAGTGTGTCAAATTTAGGCATTTCTCCCTTTACTGCTCGGTTTAAATTTCTATGCATTTTCCCACACTACTGCTCTCTCACAAATCTGGGTGCTTTTCCCACTGCTGCAGTGTCTCAAATGTAGGCATTTCTACCTTTACTGCTGTGCTTCAAATTTAGCCATTAGGACTGATTTTCTATACTCTGGCCGGGTGGACAGATGTTTAGTTTATTATTTGATAATGCGCTCCAAACCCAGGGGTAGCCGGGCGCAGCAGATACAAGAATACTTAAGCTTAGGTTACATGTATAGGAAACATACAGAACATGAACAGCAATACAACAGTACAGGGTATAGGAAGGACTTAGAGTAACAGGGCAGTAAGGAGGTAGTAACTCCCGCCTTAGTGCCTCAGTGCTGAGTGTGGGTCGTCATTAGTCCAAAGCCAACTTTTCACGTTGCGTCTGAATCTGGTGTAGGGTAGATTAGCTCTTAGTGCAGAGGGTAATGCGTTCCAGGCATGGGCAGCTTTAATAGGTTAGAAGCTCTAGTATGGTAAGTAGTTTTTCTGGTCAGTCTAGCCGCAATGTAGGGGGGTGCAGTGTTATTCAGGCCTTTGTAGGTGAGGGATAGTGTCTTGAAGACGACTATCACTAATTTTTAACCACTGGTAGTCTTTCCTGATGGTGTGCAGTCATAATGTCGACTGCAAAAAAGTCGGAAAAAAATGGTCGAAGAAAAAAAAAAATGTTTTTTTTATTTGTATATTTTTTGGGTTTGGGTAGTAAAAATAAACAGGGGGCTGGGAGGGGAACCCCCCCATTTAAAAAAAAAAATAAAAAAAATAATAAAAAACACGACTATTTTTTTTCCGACATTTTTGTATTCGACTTTTTTGAATTCGACATTATCACTATGAACCTTTCCTGATGTTAGAAATGTGGGCTCTACGGGGTATGTCTAAGGCTGCTCAGCGCATTATTCTGGAGTATTTGCAATTTGTTTACGACTGTTTTACTGGCGCCTGCGTAGAGGGCGTTACAATAGTCTAATTTAGACATTACTAGGGCATTGGCTAGTGTGATACAATTGGTTGTGGAAAGGTAGGGTCTACAGGATCTAATTCGTTTGCAGGTGTAAGCTGTGGATGAGGCAAGGGCATTAGCTTGTTTTTTAAAGGGATAAAGTGGAGTCGAGGTAGAATGTTTTAACCTCGGTTGCTACTTTAATTATGTTGCCGTCTATGTTGAAGGCACGGTTGTTAGGATTGAGTTTTTTGAGGTTGAGTCGGAACCCAGGATCAGTATCTCTGTTTTGTCGTCATTCAGGCAGAGGCCATGGGAGCCATCCATGCCTGAATGAGGAGGTAGATCTTGTTTACTAGAGCTGAGTCTTCTACAAAGTTGCCAGAAAGTGGTATGAGGATCTTTGTGTCATCTGCATAATTAGTATAGGTTACCCCCAGTCTGTCGAAGAGTGGCTTAGTGAAGATATTGTACATGGTGGGAGAGACATGAACCTTGTGGGACGCCCAGGTGATTTGAATTGGGTCCGCTGATGCTAAAGGGGAGAACATTCATCGTACGGTTGGCTTGTACCCAGTCTATAGCTTCACTTGAGAAGTGGGCGGCAGACGCTTAGTGGTTGCATAACACTGCATGGTCCACCAGTTCAAAGGCCGCTGATAGTTCAAGAAGTAGGAGCATAGCCGTTTTACCTTTATCCTTCAACTCGTCGATTTGTGCCTTAAGGTCAATGAGTGCCGTTTCGGTGCCATAAAGTGGTCTGAATCCGGATTGGCGAGATCCTAGTAGTTGGTGCATCACCAAATAGTTTTGGATCTGGAGGTAAGCTACTCTATGATTTTAAGGAGGAATGAAACCGGAGTGATGGGCCTATAGTTGGTAGGGATAGCTGGGTCAAGAGTGTTTTTTTTTAACGGGGTCAATACCCAGGATTCTTTGAGGTTAGCAGGTACCGTGCTTGTTCTGAAAGACGCGTTAATTAGTTTCGAAATGAAGGGTGCCAAGTCTCTTGCTGCGTCCTTAATAACTCGTGCTGGGCAACTGTCGCCTTGACAGTTAGAAGGCTCAAGTGATAAGATCACCTTTTTCAGTTTCAAAAATGGAGATTTTGGTGAATCTGAAGGGTTCGTGGCTACTTTGGGTAGCTGAGCTAGGTGCGTCAGTTAGGTGGGAGGTATGGGTTTTTGTCGGGCTCAGGGCGGCTTTTTTCTTAGCAATGAGTAATGTGGAGGGTGACAATTTTATTGGCTAAGGCATTTTGGATGCTAGTACACCAATGTTTGTCCTTGGGGACATTGTCCATAGGAGTAATAGGATTTATTTATTGAAGGCAAACGTATATTGTGACAGGGACAACTCTTGGGGGGGCTGCAGCCAAACCAGTTCAGGTAGCAGTGACAGGAGGTCTAGGCTACGTTTCTTCAGAGATGGAAAGCGTGTAAAGTTTCCACAATGAGTTAACACGATGGCAATCACAGATTACACTTAGTCAGAATGTATAAAAATACAGTTATTTATTGGCCAAACACACTATAAAAGAATGACTACTGGAAAGTTAGAGTTATCGCACCACACTAGATAATACATCTATACATTCACTTATCAGAGGGCATTATATATACACACAAACTCCTGCAAAGGAAAGGAAACTTAAGGTTATATTATGCACTTTAGGTCCTCAGAGAATGATCCCCAACTTAAAAGGCCAGCCCCAAGTTGTCTGGGGCCTTTTCCCCCCCCAATAGTTCTGGTATAGTTCCACAGAATCTGTAAAGCAGGAGAAAATCCAGGTAGGTAGGGTGTCTGGGGTCCAGTGAAGGGTTCCAATTGTCAGAGTCCAAGTTAAACTACCTAACAGAAGTAGCCCCGACTTTCAGAAGTCTAGCATCTTTCACTGCTGCAAGGACTCGTTTAAGAAGAATGCAGAAAAACTCGATGCAATACCCGTCTCAGTACCAGATTCATACCAGGTAAGCGATTTAGGACGGTGAGCATGGCGATTCAAACAAAGGGACTCAACTGCTGTGGTCAGAATTTCCCTCCCATCTCGGGCCCACATGATTCTAGGACGCCGTCATTTTGCAGAGGTGAGTCTTGTAGGGCAAGCTGAGGATCCCCAAAGTTCCACGTCAAAACTCGGAACAGTGACGTCGGCAGCACGGTAGCCCAAATTCGGAGCTGGTCAGACACAGGACGTCCCCGGACACTTCCGAAGGCTCTTTACAGTGTACCGAACAGAACTCCACTCTCAAGGTCGCAGGTCCTTCGCAGGACTTCTGAAGATCAATAGTAAGACAGGGCTTCTTCAGGACAGTAGCAGAGTTGGTAGCCAGGCCTCCTTCCGACAGATCTCTGGTTTCTTTGCAGGTCTCACATCTGGATAGAAGTCTTGGTTCCTTCAGGCTTCTGCTCCAGGATCTCTGAAGAGTAAGTGCAAGGGTCCCTACTTAACCCAAAAGCCAGGTAAGAGCAGCTGCCCTCACTAGCCAATGACAGATGTAGCCCCCACACATATACACCCTTCCAGGGGTCCAATCGGGACAACTGGTGGGAACACTCATGCATATGACTCGGATATACTGACACCAGTTTACATATTGGGACCAGACAGCCCCAACCCACAGCCTGCCATCAAACACACACACAGCCCTCCAGTAGCCCGCCAACAGCTACTGCTTTCCCGGACACTGGAAGTCCTTATAAGGATTTCCCTGGCCTCACAGACCAGGAAGAACGCTACAAGACAAGATGGCCAAAGCGAAAAACCATGTGGCTTGGCCATGTGCCATGTTTGGACACTAGCCACAGTTAGTAGCCAAACTTGGTAAACACGGTAAGGCTAAAACGAAAAGTCACAAAAAAATGGGGGGGGGGGGGGGAGTCACTGTTGCCACCAGCTTATCCTTTCAGCACACCCAGAGTAACCAAAAATCCTCGGAGTGTTAGTGTAGGACAAAACAAAAAGTGTAACCCATTGTACTGCAGTGTAAGCTGCACTATACAATGATAAAGGTTACCACAAATGATCCAAAAGTAGTACCATGTCTAAGGGAAACAATGTTTCCCCAATACTGACAGCCTGAAGGACACGTCAGTTTGCCCATAACAGATGAGCAAAAGCCAGTGCAATGAAGCTTAAGGCTTTGCAGTACTGCAAAAAGAGCAGTTCAGCATCAAAAATAAAATGTTTGGGGGTCCATAAAGATGGAAGGAAAGGTGCAGTAAGAGAAATCTTTCCTAACAGGCGTCTCTCCCACTACTGCAATGTTTCAAATCTAGTTGTTTCTCCCATGAGGTGCATCTTCCCTCCTGTGCTCTCTTAATCCTAGGTGAATTGTGCCTGCTGGGTCGTCTTGAAGCTGGATGCGCTACCACTGCTGTGATCTTTTAATTAAGTTGCATCCTCCTGGCTGGGATCTTCCCTCCTCGATTTATATTGGTAACCCTCCATTGCAGCCATTAGCCATTCTATTGCACAGCGGTTACAAGCAGACATCCTTTGAAACGTGCTAATTAGACTGCTTTGGATAGCATTTGTAGAACATGGGTGATATGTAGTCAGGCTATAAAAGTAGCCAGTCTATTGCAATCAGACATTCCCACTAGTCTAGTTTCTATGGTAGCCTGTCTGCCCCTCCAACAAAATGTTCCTCGTACCCAGTCTACTGCATTTGGTAGCCTAGTAGTGTAGGCTGCCCAGAGCCCAAAAATGTCTATGAGGCTAGTTGTCTTTTTCTCCGCCATTGAAGATCGGATGACAGCAACATCAAAGATAAGCTTTATCCGGGTTAAGGTATGTGTAAACGCACCACTTCAGTGGACATCCACCACAGGAATGACTATCCATCCACGCAATCACTCACTCTAGAAATGCAGCTACGACTATGTAAAATTCGGGCTAGCTGGTCACAACGGTTTCGCACAGAAACCCCAGACTTGCCTCAACACACCTGCCGTTAGAATACAGAGACAACCTATGACAAAATTCGGTCTAGCTGGACACAAATGAAAATCTCCTGTACTAGTAAGTTTGGGATATGGTCAATACAGTGCTTCAAAACTAAAATCGCAGCTAGAAGGGCTGCACCGTCAATGGCAGTCCTCAACAGCTCTTGTGCCCGAAGAGGGGAAAAGGGAATGTTAGAGATTCAACGTTTGCATTCGCCACTAGCCAATGGCGAGCAAGAAATGGCATGCATGTGAAGAATTCAGGGGCTGAGTGATTTCATGTCTGGCAACTTGAAAGTGTTACTCCTGATTGTAGTGTCTGTAGAGTCACTCCAGGCTTTGAGCACATGGAAAATATGAGGAGAAAGCACTTGCATGAAGATCCTCAAGCGCCCTCTGCCGGTTACCCACCCATCAGCGCACTGGAGCCCAAGCGCCTAGAGGCCATTTGGCTTCAACAACAGTACAGAAAAATGTTGCATTTGACTGTAAATCACCAGTTCATGGCATAAAAATATACAATCATGAAAAGAAACATTTACATATAATTCCACCACTAATCGTTTCTATCCCAACATAGAGGTGATTTTTGCTGCCATCAGTATCTAAACAAGGCTGAAGCAGTAGAAACGTATTGCAGGAACATCACTGCAGCCAGACAGCTGAGCTGGAAAATGGAGGACAAATCCACAATGTAACTGTGCTGTAGACTTGTAAAATAAAAATAAAAGCCAAACGTTTCCCAGCATCTCCTATGCAGAACACCCATTATGCACTGTAGTAGTGACACCCAGAGGGCATAACGACTGCAATTCGAGAAGTCAACAATGAGAGCAAATAAACATTGCACAGCTCAGCGTTTTCATCTCAACTAGAAAAGTTAAATAAGTCGAAAACGCAGCCTTCAAAAGCGTGTTTTTCCACCACGGCAGTCCAACGAGCTAGACTGCCACTGTACAGCGCGTCAAAGTCCTGTGACTTGTGTAGATTGGGCAGTGTGGAAAAGGGCGCCGTTTGAAAGTGAAGCCAATGGGAGATTAGCAGAGTAGACTGGAGGCCAAAAAGAAAGTAAAGAAATACCTGCTGGTTGTCAGGAACTTTCCGGACAAGAACCTCTGTTATTTTCCTTGGGATGTCACTGTCGTAATCTACCTCACGTTCCCGCAGAACTGTGATGTCAGCACCAACTCTGAAAGGAAGAGCGCAAGTTACCGTTGGCAGCAGATCAGGAGTAATGAATGACAGCTTTCTTATAACCCTCTGTTGAGGGATCTAGGACCACCGACCTTAAAAAGCTGCCAACACCCGACAGGAAGGGAACAAACAGCACGACAAAGCTCAACTCTCGGGTACGGGTAGCAGGCTAACGCAAAGATACAATTAGTCCACTTGCTTATTTCTAGAAAATACACTACACCAATATACTGAAACATATACATTTCTTATGTTACACTGCCCCGTCTCTATCAGGTCAAATAAGGTTTAAGCTACTTACCTGTAACTATTGTTCTCCAGCATGGGTCTGGCATGGGTGCACATGCTCCTGAATATTCCCAGTCATCAGGCTGGGAATCCCTGGTAAAAGAAAAAAGTTTCACTTTCACTTAAAAACTGTATTTCTCCTATACACCAATCACTGTTCTCTGGGTCATACTGCCCCCATCCAATGACAGTCCTCTCCCTAAGCTCCTCCTTTGGCAGCCATCTTCAGATTTGGTAAACACGTAAAGTGGCAGTATGACCAAGTAGAGCCGCAGAGGGGACAGAGGGAGGGTTCGCATTTGTGAATCCATGCCGGACCCATGCTGGAGGACAATAGATACAGTTAAGTAACTTAAACCTTCTCCAGCAGGGGGTCTGGCATGGATTCACATGCTCATGAATAACGAATACATAGCAGTACAACATTACACAACCACAGGAGGTGGCAAGGCTCAACAGAAGCAATACATTCTTACCTCCAGACCAGTCTCACCTCAAACGGACAGGTTGTGTAGCACTGCTTGGCCAACCCTGGACTCCTCTCTGGATTCCCGGTCGACGCAGTAGAACCTTGTGAAGGTGTGCGTGGACCGCCACATAGCAGCCCTGCAGATGTCAAGCAGAGGCACACCAAAGAGAAATGCCGTCTTCCTGTGAGGACTCATGGAATGGGCTCTCGGCCGGGCTGGCAGCAGCCTGCTCGCCAGTCGATGACAGTGCATGATGCAGCCGGACAGCCACCTGGAGGTGGAAGCCTTCAATAAGGCCTTTCCTTGAATTAGAGGTCCAAAGTTGGCAAACAAGTGAGAAGTATTCTGAAAATTCTTAGCACGTGTCACGTAGAACTTCAAGGCACTAGCAACATCAAGTTTATGCAAGGCCCTTTCTGCTGGCGATGAGGGATTTGGGAAGAAGACGGGTAACACCAAAGACTATCGAAGTGGAATTCCAAAGGCACCTTTGGCATGAAGGTGGGGTGTGTACGCAGTACCACCCTTGAGATGTGGACAGACAAGTAAGGCTGCATGCAAGACTGGGCCTGAATCTCCCCAACACTCCTGGCCGAGGTGATCGCCATGAGGAAAGCGGTCTTCCACGAGAGAAACTTTAACGGGACCGGATGCATAGGTTAGACAGGCGCTCCCATAAGCTTAGTTAGCACCACATTGAGCTCCCAAGCCGGGGGTAGGGTGGAGGGGGGGAATCCTTCACCGGAAGCAAAGTCCTGAAGAGTTCGTTGAGGAACACCTTGACAAGTCTGAGACGACAGCGAAGGTCTGCCTGGCGACCTGGATATGGCTGCGGATGCACCTTGATAGAGGCATAAGCCAGTCCCGCTTTGGCCAAGGAAAGCAAGTATGGCAGAAATTGAGGTGCCCTGACCAGCAGCGGGATAATCTTCCGTTCCTGCAAAGCACAGAGAAGCGTTTCCATGAATACCGTATCACTTCAAAGTTGACGAGGCTCTGGCCATAGCCATGGCCAGAATGTCCTTACATTAGTTAGAGCATAACCCCAAACTCTATGGTTGCAGGAGCCATGCCCTCAGGTTCAGGGACATAATGCAGAATCACCCCCCCACTTCCATGGCGAGAAGGTCCGGGGACAGTGGTAGCTTGATGAACGGGGCCACCAACAGACGCAGCAGGTCCGGGTACTAGTTTGTCTCAGCCACACTGGGGCGATGAGCATCATCCTGCAGTGGCCCTGTCTGAGTGATGATCACACGTAACAGGAGGGGAAACGCGTACTGGCACCGTCCATCCCCATGAGAACAAGAACGTATCCCCTATGCTTCTCAGTTGAGGGAACCTGCTGGCGAGCCTATGGCACTTGGTGTTCACAGCCATTGCAAAGATATCGACCTGGGGACGGCCCCATTAGCCGAAAGGAAGATCCACCTGGTCCTGGCGAAGCTCACACGCGTGGCAAGAACGCAGTTCCCTGCTGAGCAAGTCCACAATGGTGTTCTTGACTCGCGCCAGGTGAAACGAACGAGGAACATGCCTTGACGAATGGCCCATCACCACAAGTCCTGGACCTCTTTGGAGCGCGCCAGTGAGGACTCTTTCCCCACCCCTTCATTTTCTGATGCAGAACATGGTGGTGTTGCCTGAAGATTCTCAACCCCTTGCTCTTCAATGACGGCAGAAAAAAAAAAAAGACTTGAGGGCCCAGAATACGGCTCTAAGTTCCAGGAAGTTGATGTGGAGGTCCTATTATTCAGGTTGCAAGAGGCCTCTGGCATCAACTGTCCGGTGTTGGCCCCCGAACCCTCCAGAGAGGTGTCTGTGGTGACCGTCTCCTAGTAAGGAGGAACCTGAAACAGAGCTGCCTGGATGAGATGCTGCCGAACACCCCACCACTGTATCGAGTAACGGAGCTCCTCGTTGAGGGAGATCTTGTCCGTAAAGTTCCCAGATACTTGCATCCAGGAACTCATGAAGGTCTCATGCGCAGTCTGCAGAGGCAAACGAGGCTGATGCAGGAGGACAACATGCTCAGAAGCGACGTGGAGCGCACTGCTGTCTGGGCCGATGAAAAGCGCTGCACCTTGCCTTGTATGGTTCTCACCCTCTCGTCCGAAGGCAACGCCAAACACGTCACTGTTGAGTAGTGCACCTAGGAATAAAGCGTCCAGAGATGGCTTCAAGTAAGACTTTGGATAGTTTATGGAGAACCCAAACGCCATCAGCAGACGCACAGTATTCAACTTGCGCTCGCTTGCCAGAGATTCAGAGTGGAAACGCACCAGCCAGTCGTCCAGGTAGGGGTATACGTGGATGCCTTGCAGATGAAGATGTGCCTCCACCGGGGCCAGGCACTTAATACACTTGGTGCTGACTTCAGGCTGAAGGGCAGAGCCTTGAACTAGTAGGGCTGAACTTTAACTACGAATCGTAGGAACTTGCAGTGCTTCTTGTGAATGGGTATGTGGAAGTAGGCGTCCTCCAGGTCCAACATCGTCAGAAAATCGCCTTGTTCCAGATGGCCCAAAACATGTTGCAACGCGACCATTCAGAACTTGGGACTTCAAGTACTTGTTTAGATAACGTAGATCCAGAATCGGCCTCCAACCCCCTGTTTTCTTTCGAATCAAAGTTGAAGCTCGGCGCCTCTCACGGAGTTGTAGGCCCTGATGGAGGGATTCTTTGCTGGATTCCGGTGACCAGCGTGTAGGGTAGATAGAATGTCCAGAGACATCCCTACGTCTAGGGATGAACTGAGCCAGAGGAGTGGGATCTGGGCTGACGCGTCTCCTCTTCCGCACAGGGGACTGAGGTCCTCCTCCTCCAGATCCCCCTTCGTGATCTGAGCCGCATCAATCATGCGGATCATTCTCACTCGTCGGTACTCAAGTAGATCTGCTCCAGCCTATCCAAAGCAGCCTACTGGTCCACGTACCTGGGAGGTTCCACAGGTGGGACCGTTTCCCTCTCAGGAGGTTTGCCTGGCCAGGGTGGTTGCCTGGTCTTTCCCTGGCTCCTTCGCCGCCGTCTTCGCAGGCGCATCTCGCCTTGGTGGCAAGGACCCCCGTGGAGCAATAGCCACCTCTTTTCTGGACCCACTCTCTTTCAGAGCCGTCACTGACTTATTTGACAAAGTGCTTGAGGCTGCTTTCGTCAAGAGTGCAGTTGTCGACTCAGTTGACTTGGCATGGTGCAAAGTCTTAACTAGCTTCGACTAGTCCTCCCCCAACTGGTCGGTTTATCTGCAGACACAGAGTTTGGACTGGTTCAGTTACTTTTTCGAAGATGCTCCTTTCGTTGGCAAGCTCACTGTGGACGTTTGTGCCTTTTGTCCGAATAGGCACCTGCATCAACGGCAAAAACAGCGGAGCAGAGCTCAGCCTTCTCTTGGACTCCTGCGAGCGGGGCATCCTCAAAGAATCTCAACCTCCTCCCAGAGGGAGAACGCTCCTCGGACCGGTCGGTCCTGGATGAGGCTTGACCCTGCCAAGAGGCAGGGTCAGTGGCCTTGCTCGACTTGAACCATGCTGACAGTCTGCTGTAGCAGTCTTTTTTGGATTTCTCTCCATCGTGATCCGGATGCAGGCAGTATGTGGTGCAGATCCTCCACAAAAACGTTTCTTAATCCACACTTTGTGCAGAGCTTGAAGAGGCTTCGACTTTCCTTCTTCTCTTCAGTCATGCTGAAAGTCAGGCTGGGCCTTCTCGAAACTTCGACGATCCAACGTTGGATGAAAATCTCCACCGGTAGCGGAGCACCGCTGCCTGTCCTTCGTCCAAGACGATAAAGCAAAACCGTTGACTATTCTGGAAAAAGTTTGCAAAAAGGAAGTTTGCTAAGAGCAACTTGAGGACTCCCAAAACTGAAGCACGCAGTAAAAATCTGAAGATGGCCACCAGGGGTGGAGCCTAGGGAGAGGACTGCCATTGGATGGGGGCAGTATGACCCAGAGTACAGGGATTGGTTAAGCGGAGAAATAGTTTAAGTGAAAGTGAAACTTTCTTTTACCAAGGATTCGCAGCCCGACAACAGGGAATATTCATGAGCATGTGAATCCATGCCCGACCCCATGCTGGAGAATACCCAGCACTGAAGACGCGGACCTTTTACTAAAGCCAAGTACAAGAAACGTAGACCTCAAACGCTGGAGTAAACAAGCAAAAGGGAAACACGCTCTTAAGGCACACAGTTTTAAGCCAAACTGGAGTATCTGGTTCACAGTGGGGGGTGGGGGGGGTCTAGCTCATCCATGAGGGTGAAGACTTCTCGTCAGATATTGCCTTTACATAAAAGGAGCAGGGAACCACACAAGGCAGTCAGTAGTCGTAGAAAAGACATAAAAGAGTTACTTCTCTGCCATTCTGCGAAGTGTCTTCAGTGATGCCCGCATTTCCTCCTCAGGGAGCCCCACCAGTAGCCCGTTGTCCTCCACACCAATCTGATAGACTGCCTCACCCCGGCCTTCTTGCAGGCGCCACTTCATCTGCGTCACCAAGTGCTCGAAGCGGTACTGAGAGGGATTCACCAGTTTCAGCTGTAGGGGAGAGACATTAGAACGTCAGAGAAGCCACTAGTTCATTCTCCGACTAAAACACATTCTCATTACTGACCAGGTCTATTAAACAATTGCCATGTACCTACAACCCAAGTTGAAACAAACGTCTTACATTCGACCCATTGAACTGGACGCATGCCTACTAGTAAAGGACAACGTCATCAAAGCAGAACTCCCTGATCTGGAAAGTCAGGCAAATTCCACATGCTCTGCAAAGCTTTTTTTCTTTTTCTTTTTTTTTGTTTTTAAAGAAAGGGGAAAAGGATGGAAACGTTTGGTGAATGCGCCCATTGTGAAACAAATTATCATGGTGACTCGTTTGATCATGAATTTTGTCAATCTTGCTAGCGATAAATCGCATTCTTGAGAGCAACATTTTATTTCTGTAAAAACATTAAAACTTTTCTTTTCAGGGGCATAGGGGCTACAGCTCACTGGAGATGGATTCGGCTTAAGTTGCATTTCGAAATCTTTGATTCAGAAGCTTCTCCTCTGCAATAGTTATTTATGCCGACAGTCCCTAGATGGAGTAATTCTATTTTGGTTCATCAAATGGGGCAAGCCAGTGCAGTCAGAATCACCATCTGGAGAGCATAGACTCCATAGTGACCTGCTCAGAACACCTTCCCCAAGCACGCTCAACTCCTCCTGGTCCACCACCAAACCCTTGGCGGGTCTGGTCAGCTGTGCATGCAAGCATATTCGTCCCAATTATCTGGAGATGATGCAGTGTGTGTGGTGAGTGTGGGTGAATGTGAACTAGAACACCAGAGGCATAGCCAGGATTGTCCAACAAGTGGGACCTGGGGGTAATGTAGATGGGCGCACTGCAGTGACATGAACATCTGTAAATGCCTACACTGACTGCAGTGTGGGCATTTACAGATTGTGGGTCTGCCATGTCCGCTCACACCCTGCCCAGTCTACACCTCTGGAGAACGCAAGCGTCTTCCTTTACAACCAGAGCAATCGTGGGCAGCGAACTGTTCCATGTAATATTTCTGCACTGAAGGCCTCACAAAGATTGATTTAGGCCTTCAAAAGCAGAAACACTTTTAGGGGGGTTTCCCCCTTTAGCTGTGAAGGCCTCACACAGATTGATTTAGGCCTTCAAAAGCAGAAACACTTTTAGGGGGGGGGGGGTTTCCCTTTAGCTCCCCGGGAAGCCATTGCCCTGCCCTAACCAGCATTGTATTTAGAAATTGGGGTTTCACCCTCCCCCCCAGCACCTTCACCTTGAATGCATCCTCACTTCTCCGCTCAAGCATTCCACCTCAACCCCCCACCACAGACACAAATATGCAAACAGTCACATTTACCCACTCTCCAGCCCTCTCCCACCCTTCACAGTCACAAACAAACCCCACCCCACCTCACATAAACCAAACACCCTCTTCCGGCTGCGCCATGCCCGTCAGCACCTGCGCCCATTTCTGGGCATCTAGGGGCATAACAGGTTATTATAGACAGACCTCTGAGCAACTGAGCGGTCTTACTCAAATCGATTTATTTTTTAAACAGACATTTTCAGTCAGGATTGAGGAAAACACACTGGCAAGAGATTACATTGTGACCAGACAGCCCCAAGAACCCCTAAAAGGGTAGAGGGCAGCCAATAAAAGGAGATTGCACAGAACGGGGCTTTAATACAAAACCGAGATTGTACTAAGAGGAAATGCACGAGCATGGTGTGGCGAAAGGACTACTACGCTGCAGGAGTTCAGTGATGAGCAGCGGCTTCTAAAGTACTACTCAGCCACACACTACTACTCACTGCGCTGATCTCAAAAGTGACAGGCCCGACACAAATGGCAAACCCCTTTCTCCCCTTTACCGTAGCATCATATTATATCATGGGCCGAGGGCAGGAAACACTCTTCAAGGGGGGTGTGAGCCAGCAAGGAAGCATCCAAAACAAGAATACTCTGGTACGAAAATAAGAGGCATACACAAGGTTCTATAAAAATGCAAGGCTTTAATCAAACTAAAAGGGCAAGGATAAAGAAACGCGAACACCACCCCTCAGCCCCCACCACTCGGTAAAGAAATACACAGAATATGCACTCTTAGTTGAAAGGGGCAGCCTGGGTTAGAATACGGGGGTAAGCTGGTCAACTGCTTTTGCAGAAATATTCAAGTTTAAGTATATAGGTTTTTTAAAAAGTTAATGAGTGGGGCCTTAATTGTCACTGGGCTCATAGAAGACATCTACAGTGGTACTCTTCGATTGGCATGGTTTTATCTGAGACAACGGCGTTGATCAGCGCTTCTGGGCACTTTCTGGAGCATCAAATCAGGTTATAGGAGATTGTGCTGATGTGATGGGATTCAGCAACGCAGTGCAATTCAACAAACAGAAATGGTACTTGGCTCGAACAAGCTTAGGGACAGGCAGGTGATGTTTGGGTTGGCGTACCTGCCAAGCACAAGGTGGTTACAAGCTGTAGAGAGGGCCAGAGAGAGCCAAAGACTTCCTTTCTTCCTGGGGTGCTGTGAAACCCTTTCCAGGATCTCTGAGAAGGGAAGAGTAATTTTTGTCTGCCGAGTGGCAAACCTTGCAAGTGTCTAGGACAGCCTTCTTGGCTGGCAGAGTCCTGGGGACTGGTGTCCAAGCAGCAGGTACATGGTGTGTAGCAAAGCCCTGCACTGGGTCTCCCGAGGAAAGGCAGGTCAGTCTTCTGCCCTTCCCAGCAAGGAGTTTTGCCAGGGACATTTGAAGGTTTGCCACTTCAGAGTCTTGGGTACCACGGTCCAAGTAGCAGGCAGGCCGTTTCCAACAGCAGGACACTTCAAATATTCCACTTGGGAGTAGGGCGGTCCTCTCCCTTATTGGACATTTTTATCTTCACCCCAGAGGCAGAGGGCTTTAGGAAGACTTTACCCCAATAAAGTTCCAGTGAAGAAAGAGCGAGTGCGAGTCCTCCATTCTATAATCGTTTGACCACTGTGGATTGGTCAAAACTTCCATAAAGGGCCAATCACAGCTAGTGCAGGGGGGAGGTGGGGAGGCGTGGCGCCTAAACATTTCCAAGATGGCAAAATCCTTCCTCTGACAACAGATCTTCTCATATGCACACCTATACGCCAACCACTCCTGTCATCAAAGAGACTCCAGTCATTATGCCAATGGCACAATGCCCCACTGATGGCAGAGCTTCCCTTGAAGGGCATACCGCGAGGTATGCCCCGTTCCTCGGGGAAGTTGCCAAGCCTTCCCCGGCAGACAACAAAGGGAGTCTTCAGGACTGGGCCCAGCACCCTGGTGTGGGTGGACCTCAGGCAGAGACCGATATATAAAATGCTCCAGCAACGGGTTTGTTCCCAGACAATTCTTAGAACTCAATTTGTGTAAATACAACGCAAAAGAGGGTACTTATTGCATTTAATAAATAATTCTAGAAATTCATATGATTTACCAAGTCAATTTGGTAAATCAAATTTATCAAAATACAATCTGATAGCGCTATACAATCTAGTAGCATATGTTGTATAGTTTTCTATGTTTCCACTAACCGGACAATATCGACAAGAGTCAGAGCCTCATTATATCTCTTGTGTATTAAATTAAATTGAGCCGCATAATAAATGTTGCCATCGATTTGGTAGGCTACTTTTTCCAGGTATGGATCCAGAAGGCCCCGTTTCTTATGATCAAACCAGAACTATTCATACAGAGGGTATCCACGCAAGGTTTCAATTGCAGTAGCCCAATCACTTACACAAAAAACTTTTTTTTAACCCTGCATTGGTGCTCTATCAACAGTTCCGCACTGGTTGGCAAATGTAGCCACCTCGTTCCCCCCACCATGTACATAAGTGCAGCATTCAACTCTTCAAAGAAAGAACTTGGAGCAGGGTCAAGAATCTTTCTATAAAAACTCAATCTCCATCTAGCAATCGCCTGAAATGATCTTATGCCTAGTTCATGGCGGATGACGGCTGCCGGCACACCGTTTGCTAGCTTTAACACTCAGTGCCACAAGCTTTACAAAAAACTCAAGCATTGAGAACTCTGGCAACTCGATGCCATACATCACTTTCGGAACAACTTATTGCACATAGTAGTTAATCACAGGTTTCAAGGTAAATTTACCATACTTCCTGTAGATCTTACAAAGCTGTGTAGTTAACATATTAACTTTGTGCAACATGTGTTCCTGTGAACATTCTTTATTTCGGGTGGTGCTTATGGGAAAGCCTTGATACGCCAGCAATGATAGCCAAAGATACCAATTAAAATGCATCTTTTTGCGTACTGGATGGACGTTGAAAATTCTCGTCTTAGAGCAGTTTAATTTCAAATTATTATTTATGGCATAACATTCGAAAGCTTTAATCAACCGCTGAAGTCCCACAGGTGTCCAGGAGCAACAAAAAAAAAAAAAAACAAAAAAAAAAAAACATTGGCGTGGGACAGCCAGGTTAACCCCAAAGTATCAACGCTAGGGGGAGCCAATGCAGCTGCCTCCAGTACTTCCAGTATCTGCGACATATAGGTTAAAGAGGCAGGGAGCTAAGATGCAACCATGCCTCAATCCCCCCCCCCCCCATGTGTCTATCTTTCCTGGCCGGGAACCCTGATGGTCTAAGCGGCCCTGCATGCTGGCATTTATGATCATGTTTAGCAAGCCATCGGGAAGACCCCCCCCCCCCCCCGCACCCACCCCACACCTCCCCATCTAGCCAGCTTCGTCCACAACAAATTTCAGCTGTCCGTGTCAAAGGCATGCGGACAGATTGATGGTGGCAACATGGGTGTTTCATAATCCTTCTGCCCCCAAAAACTATTTTGCAAGCAGCGGATAAGGAAGGCATTGAGATTAGTGCCATTATTCGTAGCCCATCTCGATAGGTCCTTTAAGACCAATGCTGATAGGGCGGTAGTGTTTTTTGGGCTCCATTACTTAGTTTAAAGATGGGCACAATGTGAGCAGTCTCGCAACTCATGGGCAGCTGCCGCCGCCATAAGATCTGTCTAAATAAGTAATAAATAATATCAGCCCATAGTTCCATTTGTGAGCTCGTTTGGACCTGGTGCACGAGAAGAGCTGGCATTCTTAATGGCTTGGGATTATCACCCATATCAAAACCCACGTACCAAGAAGTCTCGACACGGAAAAGGAACCATCCAAGTCACCATCAGTGTCCCCATAGACCTCTCGAAAATAAGGCCGCCAAGTTTCCTACGCCATCGGATTGAATTGGAGGTCCATCTGGCACACTTCGATCTGATGAATTACATCCCAAAAACATTATTTCTCAACATTGCAAGCAACATTCTTCCCTCCCCCCCTTCCCCTGCCCCCCCCTCACGCTGATACAGGGAGAAGTTATAGTATCTTATCCAATTATGATAACGTTGCTTCATCCTTTTTACTAAAAAGAGTTCAAATTAAACTTTTTTAAATCTCTGGAATCTTTTTACGGAAGGCACATTTTTTTGCCATACACCTGTTCAGCATAAACGTGTTTATGAGCATTTTTGGACGAAGTTACCTTGTCCCCGTGTGACATGGGGTTGGATGTGCTCGACAACCCTAAATATGCAACTATGAAAATAGTCTTGATTAAAAGTATTCCATTTTAAATTCTCATCAGAATCAAAATCGTTTCGCAGAATAGAAGTACATTTTCACATATTTGTCTCCCACCACCTAATGCGAGAACTGGATACATTAACCAAATGGCCCACCTTTCTCAGCCAACGGGATGGAGATTTCAAAGGTACAGGAAAGCATACTATGATCACTCGGTATCAGGTAATAAAATCACGGCAAAAATGAAGTGGTTTGACCCGGTAAATGTGTACCTTGAATGGTATAATGGGTCTGGGGGTGTCCCCTGCATCCTTTACATGATTGTGACGGCACAACCACCTCATTTTAGCTGCGATATTTTGTATTCACAGCCATTTTTGCTGCGATTTTAAGACATGGAACCGATCACTCATCTGAACCAGGTGTCCCACTAAATACAAAAACTGATTAAAAGGGTAATGGGAAAGAAATCTGTAATCCAACACAGACGAGGAGACGCCCCTGTTCCAGGTGTAATTCATAGGAATGTCCCCCCCTCACTTTCCCATTCTCTGGATATAGGCCAATAGTCATGCAAAGCCAGCCCACCACATGCCACTGACTAATTTCTCACTACTAGGCTGCAAGTCATTACCAAGAAAAACGAACTCCCGGAGTACTACTGCGATAATCGCCTATAAGCAGGATTCCCCATGGCCGCCATCCACTCACATAACACACGTGTAAATGTACCTGGAAAACCTCCAAAGCCGACAGTACCTTGTGCCAGATAAATATTTACAAGATAGATTCAGTTACGGCACAGGACAAGAGGTCCACTAATACACATAAGACACCCTTTTAGGCATTGAACAAGTAGTCATGGGTCGTCCCTCCCCCAAAAGGACGACCCTGCTCCCCTTTTTCAGCCGGTAGGTCAAATACTGCGTGCCCATCAAGTAGAGGAGATTTCAATACCAAAGACTTTTGCGTATGAATAATTCCATGTTCTTCATTGGGAGAAGCCACAGGAGTTCCATGACACCAAGCTCAAGGTGGGTGTATCCTAGTGAGGATACAGAACCTTCCCTTGCTTATACTGTGGTCCAATTCAGCGCTCCAGTTGACCGATGGATCCCGGGTCTACAGCTTTGCCACTGTCCGCACAGTTATTTGTTGGGCCACTGTCTGCGCGTTCCTGTGCTCACGTGGCCTGAGGTCTGTGCTGTCCTGGGCAGTCAATGGTGGGAGGCGCTCCTCGGGTACTGCAGTGGCTTCCTGGAAGCCGTGCCGGCAGTCACCTTCCATCGCATGGCAGTGAGAGGAAAGCTCTATAGGCCCAACAGGAGCCTTGGATAGACTACCTTAAGCATCCATACAGGCGTCCTCTGGCCCCATCTGCCGCCAGTCCTGCCCCGGGCCTGGTGCCTCCCCCGGCCCGCACTGATCCTGGTGCCCCCCCCGGAGTCAATCTCATTCCCCCCGCTCCACTGACTACCGCGGGTGTCTCCCTCCGGGGCGGCCTTCAGGGAGAGCCGCTGTGATCTCGCTGACGCTGCACCGCCCAGGCCCTTCGACCTACCGGCTGCCTGTCCTGTCTTCCGCTCGGGGCCGCGGCTTCTCTGCCGCCTGTGTGTTGTGCCGGGAGGCACCCCCCCCCCATCTCTCTTCGCCCTCAACTACCCGTACCTGGGTCCAGGCTCACATTTTGCTCGCTGGGCGCCTCTGCCTTCAACCCTGGGATCTACTGCCCCCGAGATCTCCTCAAGTTTCTCCCCGCGCTTCTTTGGGCTGACCGGGCCCTTCTAGCCTGCACTGGTGACCACGGCTTCGTATCTGGGGAGACGGTGGGCTTCGCCGGGGCTGGTGGTCGTGTCGTCGCACTAACTGCGTGGCATGTTGATCGGCTCTGGGGGGGCTTGTGGGTCCCTCAGTCTGCTTTGTGTGCTACAGTACCTCTCTGATAACAGAAGGGACACATACCCGCCTCCTGCGGTAATGCGGTGTTGAGGAAAATCCCTGTGTGTTGGCTGCCCCACAAACTCCGCATCTATACTGATTCTCGCCCACGGCTTCACCTGCATCACTCCTTGTCTAGCGCCATACTCTGCGCCCTACCTCGGGCGACATAGAGCCTGGGCCTCCCCTTCTCCCCACTTGACTTACAACATCGCCAGGATGACCAAGGGAGGGGCGAGGAAACGGAGCTCTATCAACATGTTTGCTAAGGCTGCGCCGAGATCGTCAGGGGAGACCAGCGAACAGACCCCAGCCACACCTTCACCGGATGCAGTACCGGAATCTCAAAATATGATCGACTTCATTCGCGAGGGCTTCACCGCGCTGCACTCAAAACTGGATGACATGAATGGTACCATATCTTCTATTAAGGCCCATATCGAGCGGACTGACAGCCGTGTGTCAGAAGTCGAGACACGTGTCGGTTCCGCCGAGGATGCATTGGGAGCCCTGCGCTCCGAGGTCACCGCCCTCTCCAATCGAGTCCTTGAGGTAGAGAAGAAGAACGAGGACTTGGAATCTCGCTCAAGGCGTAACAACCTCCGCATCATCGGGGTTCCCGAGAACGAAGTGCACGAACCGATGGAGGACTTTGTCGAGCGCACACTGGTCTCACTCTTGGATTCTCCCAAGCTCTCCCCACACTTCGCTATTGAGCGGGCACACAGAGCCCTGACGGCTAAACCCAGACCTGGGGCTCCACCCCGGCCCATCATAGCCCGAGTACTGAATTTCCGGGACCGGGATGCCCTCCTCAGGGCGGCTAGACTCAAAGGGGAGCTACTACTGGATGGTGCCAGAATTCATCTCTATCCGGACTTCTCCACAGCTGTCCAACGCGAACGCAAGACTTTTCAAGCTGTGAAGCGCAGGCTGCAGATCCACTCAGTCAAATACGCCATGCTCTACCCTGCCAAGCTCCGCATAGAGCATGCCAACCAGGTGTTCTTTTTCACGATCCCGGAGGAGGCCTCCAAGTTCATTGACAAACATTTCCCTGGCTGAACTCTCCCCTTTCCTCACGAGTCTGCATTTATCCTTGTGTCCCGACGGGGAGAGACCGAGCAAGGTCGCCTTCCTGCATCGGGGTCACTTGATCCTCTACTTCGTAATTTACTTGTTGTGTTCATTCTTACAGATGTGTGCCTTATCATCACGTGCCAGAACCCTGTCCAAATCACGTGTTAAGATCCACTGTGGGCACACCTTATCTTATCTGATCTGCCGATGCCCCGACTACGGCGGCTAGTCCGGCCCTCAGGCCCCCAGGCGTTGATGCCTTTGGTTGAGGGGAGTTGGGATTGTCATCCCTCTATTTGGGGGGGGGGATGTGGGCGGGGTGGGACATGGTAGGGTTTTTGTTGTTAAAAAGTTGGCGCTGGCAGCGACGGCGAGCCGTGGGGGGGTGCTCAGGGCTTGGTGCGGCAAGACTATGAATTTGACCCATTGGGTACTGTCATTCGGTCTCCTTCGATCACCACCATATCTGTGACCAAGAGTGACTTAACCTTTATGAGCTGGAACGTGCGTGGGTTGGGAAATTACAAAAAAATGAGACAGCTCCAACTGCAGACCGAGTGTCATGGGTCCAAGATTTTGTTTCTGCAAGAGACACATGCCCGCGCGGAACAATGCATGCGGTTCGCCAAAACTTGGGGCCCTCATAGATATTTCACCGATTTCTCCACCCAAAGCCGGGGGGTCATGACCCTTATTCACAAAAGCCTCCAGTTCTCTCTTATTTCCTCACAAATAGACCCTCAAGGCAGATATGTTCTGCTCCATGCTACGCTTCAACACAGGGAGGTGGTTCTGATGAACATTTACGGCCCAAACCTAGACGACCCAGACTTTTATGTACACGTCACGTCCCTCCTCGAAGGCTTCCCCCTGGTTCCCATCCTTTGGGGAGGCGACTTCAACACGATTTTTGACGTGGCCCTGGACAGATCTGGCTCCAGGCCCCGTCTACTCTCTAGGGCAGCCTATGCTGCACTATCATCTCTGCCCCGTCTCTCCATGTTGGACGCATGGAGATTCTTTTACCCGGACTCCCGTGTATTCTCTTTTTACTCCTCGGTTCACGACTCCTATTCCCGCATTGACAGATGGGTGATCTCCAACGTACTGGTCAAGAGCGTTACACAACTAATGATCCTCCCCAGAACCCTATCTGACCACTCGCCAGTTACTGTAACCATTGGCTGGGGTCCCGATCCTGGCCGGCCACGTAGCTGGAGGCTGAAGTCCCTGTCCCTATTGGACCCGGAGTTCTGCTCAGAACTCGAGCGGTCGATTGAGGAGTTCTTCGAGACTAACACGGGCTCGGTAGCGACACAGGCCACTCTATGGGAGTCATTTAAGGCATATATCAGAGGGATCACGTTGTCCAAGGAGAATGGGGTCCTGAAGTCAATCCGAAGGGATCTCGCTGCTAGTGAATCCAGACTATCTACCCTGGAGGCCGCATGCTCACTTCACCCTACCTCGAGCGGCCTGGCTGACATAGGGTCGGAACTAGATACGTTCCGGTCCCTCGCGGATCGTGAACAAAGATTTTTGGATAATCCTAGCATGGCGAGGAGATATGGGGAGGGAGAGCGCCCTGGCCGATTTCTGGCACGTCTGATCCGCCTTGAGACGGAGTCCCCACACATAATCGGGCTCGAGAGACCTGATGGTTCCATGGCTGTCTCCTCGCAAGATATCAATAGGGAATTCTTTACATTTTATGAAACTCTATACTCCAACTCAGATGAGGTGCCGGTGACGGAGATTGACTCCTTTCTCAGAGCCCTCCCTCTCTCAGCCCTGTCCCCAGAAGCTGCGGCCTCCCTCGACTCCCCCCTCACACTTGAGGAGCTGTCGGACGCTATTGACTCCCTATCCTCGGGGCGTGCCCCCGGTTCGGACGGTATACCGGTCGAATTTTATAAGCAGTTTAAGGCACAGCTGCTTCCCCACTTGCTAGCTCTCTGGGAGGAGTCTGGAGTCCGGCGTGTTCCCCCCTTCACTCCGGGAGGCTACTATCACAGTACTACTCAAATCGGGCAAACCCCCCCTGCAATGTAGCTCATACCGTCCGCTTTCACTCATAAATTGTGATGTCAAGGTATATGCCAAGGCCCTGGCGCTCCGGCTGGCTCCCATCCTACCATCTATTATCCACCCAGATCAGGCGGGTTTCATCCCTGGTCGCTCCACCTCCCTGAACCTGAGGCGCCTATTCAATATAATTGACAGAATCAGCCCCGACACGCAGGCAGTAGCTGTCACCCTTGATATGCAAAAGGCGTTTGACTCTGTCTCATGGAGGTACCTTTGGCGGGTTCTCGACAGCTGCAAGTTCGGCCCCTCCTTTCTCTCCTGGGTCAGATTGCTTTACTCTTCCCCGGTGGCCAGGGTGCGCACTGACGATCACTGTTCTCCCCTCTTTGAGATCGCCAGGGGGACGAGACAGGGGTGTCCCTTCTCGCCCTTGATCTTCGCCATAGCAATAGAGCCCTTCGCTGACATGCTCCGCCAACTTCACGCTCACAGAGGCCTCCGCACGGCGGGCCAGGCGGATATAGTGTCCCTATATGCGGATGATGCCTTGTTGTTTGTGCGCTCTCCCTCCATCAACTTACCCCCAATACTTGAGGACATTGGTCGGTTCGGCCGAATCTCTGGCCTCAAAGTGAATTGTTCAAAATCCACTCTCTTCCCACTTACAGATTGCACTCTCCCCCCTCCTGATACCTTGGGCTTCACCTGGGCTCAGTCTACATTCACCTACCTGGGCATAGCGGTGACTCGCCAACGGGCGTTGTCCTTCCAGGAAAACTATCAGAAATATCTCACACACCTGACGGTTAAGGTCCGGGCATGGGACAGGCTCCCGATCTCCCTGGCGGGCAGGATAGGGCTGCTGAAGATGGTGGTGTTACCCCAGTTGCTTTACAGGTTCACTAACATACCCCTGTGGCCGGGGGAGGACTTTTCCCGGGACTTGACCCGCACTGTGAACTCCTTTCTGTGGCACTCAGGTGCGGTTCGCCTAAAACTCGATACCTTATCTACCCCCATTTCTAACGGGGGCTTCGGTGCCCCTAATTTTTTCAAATACTGGCTGGTATCACAGATCCAATACACATCTCACTGGTTCAATACAATAGACCCTCCTCCGCATGTTCGACTTGAAAAGCTCGCGGTTTGTGACCGTGATATCCGCTCCTTGGTGATACACCCCGCTTCCTCAGCATTGGACTCACAGAGTCCGGTCGCTTGCACTTCCCTTGCTCTGGCGAAGATGTGGAAATTAGTAAAAACTACATACGCCTTTCATGGCAACCTCCCTCTTTGGAATTTCCTCCCGGGGGTCCCGCAGGTCCCACCGGGCACGGTGCGCCGCTGGGCGGACGCAGGCTATGAGCTGCTGCGTGACGTGTTTGACCAGGGTATATTTGTTGAATGGCCCGATCTCCCGTTGCCCCTGAGGAGTGACCGGGGCGCATGGCTCCAATACGCATCCCTCCGCAGAACCCTCAAACGTAATTACCAAACATTCCCGGCGTCGCCCCCGGATGACCCGGCTATTGAAGAGCTCACCTCCTCCGGGCCTACAAGAGGCAAAATCTCTAGGCTGTACACGATGTTGCAGTCCAGATCTGTCCCTGATTTCGCTAGACTGAGGGGGTTATGGGAGGTGGACTTGGGTGTTGGGATCTCGGACGAACGCTGGGCACATCTATGCGAGCGCACACATCGAGTATCCTTTAACTCCCGTTTTAAACTCATTCAATTCAAAGTACTACATAGATTTCACTACACCCCGACCAGATTACACCGTATGTCCAGGGAATACCCTTCCAGTTGCCCTAGGTGCCATCATGACGACGCTGACTACATTCACATGATTCTGTCCTGCCCTCGCCTCTCGCAGTTTTGGGAGGCTGTTTGCTCGACAATGTCTGCGGTTCTCGACCATCCCATTGTCCCTTCTCCACTGGTGTGTCTCTTTCACGATCTCCCGGGTCTCTCCCGTGACTCCAAAAAATTAGCTGGCCTATGCCTCCTGCTTGCGGTACGCACTATCCTGCTCTGCTGGCTCCGTCCATTGCCCCCCACACACGCTCAATGGCTGAGGGCAGTTACTTGGGCCTCGGACTCTGAGGAAGCCTGGTCCCATATACAACCTGCCCACTCTAAACCTAGAAATGTATGGCTCAAGTTCCGCTCTTACATGTCCGATATGATTGCAACACCGGATGCTTCCCCCCCGCCCACTTCCCCCCACCAACCCGGGTCCTCTCCCCTGTAATGGTCTTCTGGTTCCCAATTCATTCTATGATTGTACCCACGGATTGGGATGTTATGTGTAATAACCCTTGTGCACCTACAATGTTTATATGGTATTCATGCTGTAAAGCCTCATGTTGCTCGCTTGTTTGTTGCTGCCACGCTGAATAATAAAAAGAAGTTTAAAAAAAAAAAAAAAAGAAACTATTTGTTCCATTCTCAGGCGGTTGTCGCAGCAAAGAGGAGAACTCACTGCGCATAGACCTCACTGGCGAGGGAGAAAGACATCTTCGCAGTTTGATTCACAGTCTTCAAATATAGGGGTAGTGTTCGTACTAGACCGAGGATTATGTATTTGAACAGTGTGTTATAATTGCTCCAGCTCAACAGGAGTCTTGTTCAACAACCGTGGCACAATTCCTTCCAACCACGGAAGGAGCAGAGGTTCTACCACCCACTGGAGGAACAAAGTTTGTAACCTTAACTATACAAGTACTGGGGCCTGGATCTTAAACTTCCGCTTTTTTGGCGGTTCAGCCAGAGAAATGAACCCGCCCTCATCAGGGGAGCGTGGGAGAGGAAGTGCACACGCAAGCTCCATCAGGGCATTCATGGTATTTTGCAGAATGGGCTCAGGACGTTTATGCAAGTCATACATTCTTTACCACCTTAAGCTTATTTAATTGACCAAGTTTACGTGCCAGAAACTTGCCTCTCCCAGCACTCAGTTCACACAGCGCTCCGTGCCCAGCTGCCACAGGTGTTGCTCTGCAAGGCAACGCGCCCCACTGCTGCAAACCAAGACATTTCCAAACGCTGCGCTCAGCACTCCGCTCAGCAACCCAACTTGGAGGAGTTACAGGAAACCAGTAGATAAGGAAACGGCTGACAGTTTTGGCAAGGCATAACCATTTCTGCATAGTTCACTAAATCAAACAGGATATATATTTGTATATTTACATATTACCAAAGGGCCTAGGTTTTGGAATACACAGTTAGAAATTGAAGCCTGTTTTACCTTCAAAAGCATTCCCAGTGTATTCCAAAAAAGCCAATGCAAAATTCAGAATAACTTTCTAGACCTGCCATCAGCATTCCTGGGACGGTTAAGAAAGAACCTTGCAATCTGACTGCTAGCTCATTAGAGGCAGGTTCTTAAGCGTAGTCCCACTGATGTCAATATAAATGTAGTCCACACCACGCTCGCCCTCACCCTAGAACACTGGATCAATAAGGTGAGCCGAGTCAACTGACGGCTGCACGATTTAGAAACGGATCCTTTAAACAGCGGCCCACATGTGAAACCGTTACTCGGCGCGTACATTTCCTTCTGTGCATAACTGTATGTTAAGTACCGTTTGCCCCAAAGCTTGGAGAACATGGGAAACGGTGTCCTTAAAGCAACCTAATGAAGATGGCTTGCACGGCAGTTTAAAAACAAAAGGGAGACATTCTCTGCACCGGTGGCCAAAGGGACTGACCAGGGCACCCCAAATGAAGTGAGTGAGGCAGCACCTGCCAGCCCTACCCTAAAAAGTAAAATGGTCTAGGAACCAGGAAAACAAAAACGTTGCGATTTTACCATTCTAAAAATACTGAAAACAATAAATAATGATAAATAACAGGTGTCATTTTCAGTGCGTCACTATGCATACACTGGAGTGGGAAATTACATTGTTGAAATAATAAATGATGCTGCCATCCACACAGAAGAAACCTGAATCTTGAATACAAACACAGTTCTTAAGGAATAAAAAGCTAAAATATTAAATTTACCAAACCTCACGTTGCAAATGTGTAAATATCTGTCCAAATGTTGGATCATTTAGAAGTAACATTTTTTCCCCCCACCATTTCCAAGTGGAAACACACCTAACCAAAAACCATGTTCTGTAAAATCGATCAAAACTGCCGAATAAATGAACATCCAAAGTGGCGTGATGAAATCCAAGTTCCCAAAAGTAAACCAGCGATCCAAACAGTGTCCACATAAAAAATTCCCCAAAACGAAGAAACCAAGAATACAAACAAATCCGAAAACATGAACAAATCCAGTTAACAAAAAGCAAACTGAAAATAAATTCAACAATCCAAACATGAATTACCCAAAAAATATTTCGGGAAAAGGCCAAGTAAAAAACCCATTCGAAAAAGTAAAACCACAAAGGCAATGCTTTCACCTGGACTCGTTGGTGGAAACACTGAAGAATGAAAATGGCGCGCAAAACCAACTCTCGCGGACAAAAAGGGAGATCCATTGGATGGCTTGAACAGCTGCATCCAGTGGTGGTGATCCTGAATTACAAGACATTTAAATAAAAAAATAGTATGAACTTTATAGGACATTTTATATGTATTTTAATGGATTATATATGATGTGGAATATACACGGAAGGGGGGGGGGAATTTACCCCTTTCATTTGTTACCGATTTTCGGGAATATATGGTTTGACTGAAATGGAACAGTGGCGAGACATTTTAAGGCAGCAGCTAAAAGCAGGTCGGTCTGCTCCAGTGGAAACAAGAAAGAAAACATTAGCTAGGCAACCATAACCATGAAAGTCTCGTCACATTAATATCATGGAATACGAGAGGGTTCCAACACCTATTTGATGACTTCCCAGTAGACCTGACCGAAAACTTCTTAATTTGCCTACAAGAGACATGGCTCCGGATTCCACCTGTAAAAGACGGGTACCTGACATTAATCAATCCAGCGGAGAAAAATGTCCAGGGTCGCCCCTACTCGGGTCTAATCACCATGGTGAAAAACGGCACCACTTGGGAAGTATATGGAAATGAAAATCCTAACCGCTTCGTGCAGGCAACCCTAATTCAAAAATCAAACGGTAAATTGATGAAAATTCAGGACCTGTCAGGACCTGTTAGTAATTAACTTGTACTGGAATCCAGCGAAGATTACAACTGAAGTTATCTATTAAAAACATAATTGATAAAAACCAAAAGAAACACCACAAACTATCAATTATCATATGCGGTGACATGAACCTAACATGGTTCAACGACGAGATGAAGCTCAGATCATCAACAAAGGAAACACAGAATACCACTGCAAGAAGAGTTTGATGGGCCAATGAAATGGACGCTAGGGACTGCGACATGGTCAACCGACAAGTAACTGGGGATACGCCAAAAAAGTTCACCTGGCGAAACTTTGGCCATGAAAAGATCCTTGACTACATCTGCCAAATAACTTATGGAATAAGATCCAGAAGTTACGAATTGTCCAGACAGAACGAAGTGATCACAATGTCCTAGAAATATCATGGCCGTTAAGCCATAAACCGATGGTAGCGACCTGTATAAACAAGCAGTGGAAGTAAATAAAGGGCGAAATCGGCTACGCCTAAAAGAGAAACAAATAACCGGTCTAACAGAGGAATATCTATCTTTATCCAACAAAAACACTGAATCTGATACACTATGTTGCCCTATTGCCCTATGAAACAATGTGCGATCTAAGGAACGTAAACAGGAAAACACAGACATGAATGGAGCCGTCTCGTAAAAGATCAGAAGAAACTGCTTGACGAAGACAAGAGAGATCAAACGAAATCTAGGAGAGAACGTTGCAACATATATTAAACAAAGGCGACAAAAATACCGAAATTGGCATAAATCATTTTCTGCATGAGAGATCAAGAACGCGGAGAGTTGATGCTAGCCTTAATTAAATCCAATAACGAGAGATCTGGTGCATTTTAAACAATGATAATGCCAAGCAAACTGACATGCTAGCAAACAGAGTTTCAGAAGGAGCCTGGCAAAACCATTTTGAAGGTGTGTTCGAGCAAACTCACTCCGGGCTAACAAAAGAATGGAACACAGAGATAAAGCGATGGGATGTATCGGAAACCGCCGACGAAATACAAAAAGCAATCTCGAAGTTAAAATATTCTAGGGCCACAGGGCCTGATGGCATTACTAACGTGATGTTAAAAGCACATAAAAATGAATGGTCAATCTTCATAGCCTTGCTGTTCGACAAAATCTCCAAACAAAAATCACTACCAGAATCCTGGACTGAGGCGATTGTTGTGCCAGTCTTCAAGAAGGGCGATCGGGCCAATCCCGCCAGCTATAGGCCGATCGCCCTTCTCGATACAATCGGAAAGGTAATGGCGACCTTCCTCCAACAAAAAGTAACAAAGGGGGCAAATAAAGGAATTTACGATTGTCGGCAGACAGGCTTTACGAAGGGCGTAGGAACGGAAATCAACTTGACAATGAATTTGTTGAAATTGGATGCTTTAATGAAATCGCTCAAATGTAGTCCTCGCTTTGTGGACATGCAACAGGCCTTCAATACATTAAATCGAGAACTACTATGGAGGAAACTTAGAAACTGGGGTTGCCCAGAAAACATTTTACAGCCAATAATGGCCTTCCATTCCAAAACATCGATTCGTGTATGGGTAAATGGAAATGGAGAGCTAACTGATGCGATTGAAACAAATAAAGGGGTAAAACAAGGATGTCCCTTCGCTGCAGTCTTGTTTAAGCTATTCATCGCCGACATCCCGGATTACCCAACTAACTTAAAACGCTTCTCTCCAAAAATAAATGGCCCTCAAGTCTGGTGTGTAACCTACGCCGATGATCTGGTTTTGACCAATAAAACTCAAATAGGGCTACTGCGTCTTTTATCAGGATTATAAAAATACATTGCGAAAAGGACCTGAAAATCAATGAAAAAGACCAAAATCATGAAGTCTGGCCCAGCAAAAGGAAAACTAAATCGAGACTTCAAATGGAAGATCAATAATGAGGAAATCGAAGCAGTGGCTGAAGTACGCTATTTGGGAATCCCGATAAACAGGTCCATTCGAGAAAGAAACTGGTTATTACATCTGTTGCAACGAATGAAAACATTCTCCCTACAAGGTGCGCAAATTCACTCCCCGTTTGGGAAGTTCAGCCTAATTCCTGTCCGGCAGTTTTATGTGCAAAAAGTAGTTCCAGAAATCATATTTGGAGCAGAAACTGGCTGGAACTTCGATCACAAAATTTGGGCTCAACTGGAAGGAATTTTCTGGCGGCGAATAGATTACCCAAATATATATCAATCATTATAATTCGGCATGAACTTGCACTTGAAGAATTATATGGCTCTGACGTCTGGAAATCCCTTGTGATCCTACGCAAAATGTCAGTTGCCAATCCAGAACCTGCATATAAGATATTAGCGCGAAGCGACAAACATGGATACACTGGACTACTAATGACCTGGACGCAAAAGTTGGTTGCAGTTCTGAATGCGACCGACACTGAGATGGCAACGCTGTTAGATCAGCCTCAAATTGCAAAGAAGAAAATAAAAAAAAATGGTTCTGGATTCAAAACTTGGCCAAATATAAAAATATCTCAACAGCACTGGATTTTGGACCTGTAATGAACCAGCTAGACAAATTGCCACAATATCTGCAGAAATATCTGCAGAAATTTCAATTTCTAAGATTGCGCTTAAATGCCTTAAAAACAAAACAGATGTTAGTTGGCACGACATATAGAAACATCAGATGACAATAGTTGCAGATTCTGTACTGCTGATACAGAATCACTTAAACACTTAACAGAAAATATGTGGATCAAGAAGATGAAATCTGGAATAGACTTATTTCGGGAGAAAAGACAAGATGGACTCAGGCTCTGGCCAAAATTATCGATTCGATTTTTGACCAGATAAATACCCTTAAGTTTGAGGGGGCCTTGATACGGAACATTGATCCTCAGGAATAATGCCCACTAGGCTTCGGGATAAGGTCGCCGAACTCGAACGTCAGGCCGGGCCAGCCTTTCGAGGGAGGTATTTTATTTCATTTTATCACAAGTAGATAGGAATAAGAAGATTTTGACAAAACTCAGTTTTCACTGAGTAAAGCTCAAAAAAAAAAAAAAAAAAAAAAAACACTGCACAGCGCTAAGGAACCAAAGGTCAATTCACCTAAAACATTTTGCGCCAGTTGGTGGTAATATGGATGAATGGTGGCTTAGGATTCTAGGTGGAAGCTCAGTACACTTAACATGCTCTGTAATAAATTTCCTGGATAACATTTTGGAACACCAAACAAATGAATAGTAATAAGAACCAAATACCTGGATACTGACACTTGAGTACTGAGTAGAATCAATTAAATCCAATTTAAATATGGGTTGTGAATTGAAATGGAAGATGTTTGTTTGCTCTTCTAAAGATGTGTGAAGAAAACTTCTGATAAAAGTTTGATTTAAACTAAAAATTACAATAAATTAAAAAAAAAAAAGAAAATCGACTCGTCTGAACCTATTGAAGGGTTGCACTTAACCAACCCACGATTCCTCATTTATGCGGAAAGTCGGAAACCCATCAGATGGGCTTCGAAGTAGTAGTTGAACAGAACCAATCCCTGACCCTGTTAGAAGAGCCTAACCCTGGGGATACTGTCACGGGGTCAGTGGCTGCTTTGGTGCAAGGGGGGCAACAGGGCCCCTGCCAAATAGGGTATGCGGCCTAGCAAGGCATATGCCAGAGTCAATCCTGCCCCAGAGGTGGTGTGAGGAAGTTTGGAAGTCCCCACTCCTTGAACATGCCTTGTATGTTGGTCTTTTTACCACTACGAACCACTGAAATGCATTGCTGTCTCGTTTATGGCCAAAGTCCTGTTTCATTTCAGGACTACAAGATCCAGAAGGCTGTGCGGTAGCAGAAAAATACAATGGACTCGAGGAGAAGCTACAAATGAAGATGCAGCAGCACTGGCAACCACGAGAGCCAGGCAAAAGCAAAGAAAATGCAACTCGCTGAGGACCAGCATTAACAGAAAGTCGAACGATCAGTGCTTACCGAATCGCAGGGACTGCCCAAAAGGCGACTCACGGAAAGGGGGCGGGGCTATCAGGGTTTCTTCAACCTGTGCAGAGCAATGACGCCAGCACCCAGGGAAAGAAAAGCAGATCTGAACACACAGCCAATGGGAGGCAAGAACCCAAGTCCCGCACAAAGTGCTGAGGAGTTTATTGTGGTGGTGGTGGTGGTGGTGTTTGTAGGTGCCGATAAGCGTGGTACCAGAGAGAGAGAGTGAGGGTGTGAGTAAGCGTGGCAGAAGAGGGGGGAGTGAGGGGGCGGAGGAGAGGTAAGTTGACAGGTGGTAAGAGAAGGCTGGAGACAGGAGGCGGTAGCCTGTGGGAGAGAGGGGGAGAAAGGGTAGAGATGCAGTGGAGGTTGGAGACGGTGGGATTATTTGGTGGACGAGAAAGGGCAAAGTGAGTCAAAGAGCGCAATAAGATCAGACGAACAGACTGAGAGAAGATGGGAGCAAGAAAGACACCTAGGAAGACCAGGAGGTAAAACTAAGCATGCCAAGATCAGTGAGAGGAGCAGGAGGGTATGAAAGGAGAGCATGTCAAACCCAGTCTTCAACCATACGGACACAAACCTGGGGAAGGGCAGGATACCCTTAGAAAGTCCCTCATGGAGTGAGATAGAAAGGGTCTCAGCCTTTAGGCCCTCACCAAAAACAGATTAGAAAGTAGGGGTTACAGATCTCCAATCTTGGCTACCACCCTGGGTTAGGGTAGAGGGACCAGCCAGGGAAACCCAAACGATTGGTACATCGGACACCAATCACAACAAGGACTGCCCTTTTTCTACATATGTTACATGCTAAGGAGTGTAGGAGCCCCTCTATTGAGAACGAACATGAACATGGGTCTAATACACCGATCTACAGAATTTCTTCCCCTCAGGAGGGTCTACAACCACGTTTTAGCTCACTGCACCCTTCAGAGGAGAAATACCCATTTGCACATCAGTCTTTGTCCCACCCACAAGGGCAGTCCAGCACCGAAATGCCAGGCAAATCTCCTCTGAACAAGAGCACCATCAGCAACCAGAGACACGTGTTTCGGCCAAGTCTGGTCTCAACAGTGAGTTGAAGTTGAGCCTCTGTAAGACACAGTGAGCAAGGGGTCCATGTCTGGATTACCATGGGTTACTTCGGGTAAAACCCCAAGTTTTACAAAGTTACAAAAAGGAGTGGGGATGGGACAAAGACTGATATGCAAATGGCTATTTCTCCTCTGAAGGGTGCAGTGAGCTAAAACGTGGTTCTAGACCCTCCTGAGTGGAAACAATTCCATAGAACAAGGAATTTGACCCATGTTCATTCTCAGTAGAGGGGCTCCCACAACTCCTTTGCAACTTCATATGGTAATTGTATAGTCAGAGGATTGATAAGCGATTTGTAAAATGCAGGTGTGCATTTATAGTCCATTACGACGGTAGGTAGGATGCAAGTGGCTAGGTCCCCAACAGCAGCCCGTAATTATCAGAAGAGGGGATGGTGCTATTAATAAAAACCCTTGAAACATCGTTTGAAGTCGTGATATCATGGAGGCTATCTTTGATAATACATATAAAAGGCCTTCCCAAATCAGAGTAAGGTCCGAAATTGTCTGGAGCAGTCAGAGAGAACAGGAAAGGAGAAGCTGTTCATGCCAGCAGGCTAACCAATGCAGGTTGCAAAAGGGGGGCCCCGAGAATGCAGAAAGTCCCGAGATTGGGAAGAAGAGTGATCCGTGCACAGAATGGTGGGACTATCAGGGCTGCCTGTGTTGGAGAGTGGGGCACTAGATCCAGGGCTAGAGGTAAGATTTTGGATGAGGAGCATCTTGCTCCGTTTTTGCAGTGGAGTCAATTTACTTTGGAGTAAACAGTCATCGACATTCTAAAAAGCCTCATTTGCTAATCAATTTCTCTTTGCACCCAGTGATTCATGCAACTAAAACAACGAATTTTTTACCTTAAAGTGCCTCTTCAGATCAGCAAGTTATATCAGTAGCGGCCCGTCCTGTGGCACTGCTTTGTTGGTACCCCAGATCTACACACAAGATCACAATATTTACTTGGAGCTGTGTGGGTGGATGTACGAGGGGCAGTTATGAGGGATTTTCAGAACTACCACTGATGTAAGGGTTTGAGAGGTCAACCTAGTGGATAAGCAAGGGTTTTTCACAATTGGTCTACACAAGCTCTGGGTAGCGTAGGCTGAGCAGCAAGACACAGTAAATCAGAGGTTTGGTACACACACACCCCCAAAGCCCCCTCCCAAAGGGTGAGGACTACACATAGTTCTAAGAAATCAAGCAAAGCAATTGTAGAACCGTTAAGTAGATTGACGACTGGCAGAGGGGACAACGTGTCCGATTAGAAGGCAGTTACCACAACACGAGCAGTCCTCCTCTACTACGGTGAAGTGCCCGGACAGGGGGTTAGGAAGTCACAAAAGTCCCCCGTACAAGACTGTGCCAAAGCAAACAATGTAAGCTAAGAGCACGCTTTGGGAAAAATAAGATTTCAGAAAGGAAGCAGTTCACTCCCAATTCTATGTCAAGACCGGAGGCTCCCATTATGCTTCTCTTTCTTTTTATTAAATTATTAAAGGAAGCTCAGCAGCAAGAAATATTTCTTCAGAATGCTGAAAAATATATATGTAACAAGTAAACAAGACAGGAAAAACACTCTAAAATCTTGAGAGTTGGAAAAAACACACGAAACTCCATTTCCCAGGAGGACAGGGAAAAGTTCAACATAAGGTCACCAACATGTGACTTGAAACGTCCAATGACAAGGTAAGTCTCTGCATAAACAGTCCTGGAAATGATGCCACTTCCTCTTTCTTTGCTGCTCACAGCAAGAGATAAGTACATCATTTTCTAGATCTGTTTATCATATTTAGTATATATATATATGAAGTGATGTTTTATTTTCTTTATAATTGTTTCATGATTTGCGCAACGTTCGTCACGCGCGGTAATATGAAGTAATTTCTCATTTCGTTGCCGAGCGCACTTCGTGTGTGTCTGTTTTCTCTCCGACGCCGACCGCTTCCGGCCGGCGCCGGAGAGTACTTCACTTTCGCAGCCTTCGTTCGGCTGTTTATTTATACTGATCTTGTTTTATTGCGGGTGTAACTCCCGCGGCTCTGTTCCGCTTCGCTTCCGAAGCGGCTTGTGTCCTCGGGACTCGGAGGAAACAGCAAAGTCCTCCGAGTAACCGCGGTGCCTCGAACGGCCACCAGAGGGAGCGCCTGCCGTCGCAGGTCCGCTCCTCAGTTTTCTGGCGCTGGTGATCGCTTCCGTTATTATTTCACGGCGGATTAGCGATCGCGAGTGCCGGGAGCTACTCTTAGCATTTCTTCACTTAACTCATTAAAAAAAAAAAAAAAAAAAAAAAAAAAAAAAAAAAGGAATTTGCAGACACAGCGGATCGCTGTTTCGTGCCCTTCTGGTTAGGGCTTTCACAACTTTCCTCATCTTAATAAGTGGGCATTGAGAGAAGGCGGTCTGCCCACACACACTTTTTTTTTTTTTTTTTTTTTTTAAATATAAGTGTGTGTGGGCAGACCGCCTTCTCTCAATGCCCACTTATTAAGATGAGGAAAGTTGTGAAAGCCCTAACCAGAAGGGCACGAAACAGCGATCCGCTGTGTCTGCAAATTCCTCTTTTTTTTTTTTTTTTTTAAATATAAAAGGGTAGGGTAAATAGAAAGGTGCTCATAATATGGCAGCACAATACTTCCCTCAGGAGGGCCAGGATTGGTCTGGTCAGGAGGAAGAGGTTTATGATATTGATGAAGTGGCTAAAGCCTAAAGAAGGTGCTGGGTTCCACTGTGGAGACCAGCATAAAAAAAAAGCGGTGACACAAATGCTTATGCCTATTCAGCAGCGCCTGGATGACATGGAGGAGCATTTGCATGACAAATCCCTACCAAAGAAAAAGACCCAAAAAAGAAAGCACCTTTCAGAAGGGGGATGTACACCGGCTCGCCTGAGTAAGAACTCTACGACCCCCCCGAGCCAGACAGAACCAGCCACTGCTGCCTTATCAGACGCCTTCTCCAGGCTTAAGAAAGCCTTTTTGGACAGGAAGGGGCTCCCTTCCACAGATGAACCCTCCTATCCGGAGGAAGAATTCAGGGATATCACATCTTTAAGCCCAGAAGAATATCAACAGGGCCTGGATCAAGAGGAGCTCGACTTTCACAGTCAGTCTCCAGCTTCCTCTGAAGAAGATGCGCACTCGATTGGGTCGCGACCCTCTACCTCAGGGATTGTGGCAGCCCCCATCCCTAAGAAGTCAAGCACAGATTCCCTTTCCTCTAAAGGGATGTTTGTGCCGGAGGATCTGATACACCCCAGATCTTCGCATTGGGAGTCATCTTCCAGGACAACAGATTATATCAAGAACAGGCTTCCTAAGCCTTTGGACAAGAGGTCCGAGCAAAGCTTAGGGCGGAATGTCCACGCCCCGAAATCCCAGCTAAAGTGGCCCTGACACCGGAGTTAGACTCCAGAATGATTACTTTCCTAGGAAAGAATATTAAAGATCCACGAAAAGGTATAGATCGGGCCTGGAGGTCGTGCCAAGACCGGGTGCTGGACATTACAGGCCATCTAGCCAAGATAATGGATCTAGCCGAAGCGGCTATTAGCACAGGAGAACACATCGATCCTGTGATACTTTCAAGTTGGGCTCAAAGAGCCATTTGTTTGCTGGGCAATGCCAACTGTACCATTTCAGCGGAGCGCCGCAAAGGTATCTTGCACAAAATAGACGCTAAACTATGCGAATTAGCAGATACGGAATTTGGAGCAACTGCCCAAGGCCTACTTTTTGGAGACTCCTTCATGAAGGAAATGTCCAAATTCGTAGGCACCTTTACTGCGCTGGACAAAGCCCAAGCATCCATTAAAAGAGTGTTTTCTTCAAGAATTTTTGCCAGGGCCGGACGAGGCAGAGGTCGCTCTTCCGGCCGATATTCCTTCGATAGAAGACCTCAACAATCTAGAGAACATCACGCCTGGCAAGATCGCTCAGAGACCTTCTTCCCTTCGAGAGGGAGAAGCAGAGGTCGCGGCTGGAGGAGAGCCGCCCGGTACCCAGCTCAACAACAACAAACCACAGGTCAGTCTACCCTTCACAGCGCCTGCGCCCCATATGCCTATAGGAGGGAGACTAGCTCATTTTGCGCATGCTTGGGATTGCTTATCCGGGGACGCATGGGTCAGGGTTACAGTACGCGGCATGCGCCTAGAATTCTTCGCGCATCCTTTCCAAACAAATCGTCCTGCTCTCATTCCAATGTCCAAGGAAGACCATGTCGCTTTGGACAAAGAAATTCGCAGCTTAGCAAGGAAGCAAGCGATTCGCCCCTGCACGAGCCAAGGCGGGTTTTTCAGTCCTATATTTCTGGTACGCAGGAAAGAGAAAGTGCGTCCAGTAATAAACCTGAAGACCCTCAACGATTTTATCGTCTACCGCCATTTCAAAATGGAGGGTATTCACATGCTGAGAGATCTTCTGAGACCCGACGACTGGCTAACGCGCCTAGATCTGAAAGACGCGTACCTAGCAGTTCCCATACACCAGGACCACACGAGTTATCTCAGATTCTCTTGGAATCTTCACAGCTGGGAGTTCACGAGCTTGCCCTTCGGCCTCTCTTCCGCTCCTTGGGTTTTCTCCAAACTCCTCTGGCCAGTAGTAGCACATCTCAGGGAACAGGGTGTTCGCCTAATCATATACTTGGACGATATGATCCTCTTGGCTCAGTCTCAAGCTCTAGCGGAGCAACAGACCAAACTAGCCATAGACCTACTCCACAGTCTCGGTTTTCTCATAAATTGGGAAAAATCAATCCTTCTCCCTTCCAGAAATTTAGAATTTCTAGGGTTCGTCGTAGACACCGAGTTAACTCAACTTCGTCTTCCCACAGCCAAGATTCATTCTACCAAACGAGAGATCCGCAGGCTCCTTCAGAGGGAGGAGTTCTCTCTTCGGGACTTAGCGAGAGTGATAGGACTTCTCTCCTCCTCCATTCAAGCGATCTTTCCCGGACCTTTACATTACCAGGAATTACAGAGACTCAAGGGGCAACACCTAAGACGCAGTCTCTCCTACTCACAGCGGCTAACTCTGTCGCCGGAAGCAAGGACAGAGCTCAACTGGTGGCTTACTCACATGGAAGCCTGGAACGGCCGAGCAATATTCGGTTCCGCACCAGACCTCGTGATAGAGTCAGATGCCAGCCGTTCCGGCTGGGGAGCGAGATGCGGTTCAGTAGCCACAGGAGGAACGTGGTCTCCTTCGGAACTCGAGATGCACATAAACTGCCTAGAGCTCTTAGCGGGTTCCTTCGCAGTACGCTCATTCGCCAAAGACAGAGTGAGTTGTTGTAGCTTATTAAAAATGGACAACGTCTCGGCAGTGAGATACATCAATCATCTGGGAGGCACCAGATCTCGACCCCTAGCGGAATTAGCCAAAGGTTTTTGGCATTTCTGTCTGCAACACCAGATTTCAGTCACAGCGGAATACCTACCAGGTCTCACGAATGTAGTAGCAGACTGGTACTCCCGGAACACGACCGATTACAGCGATTGGAGACTCGACAGAGAAGTCTTCCTCAAAATTCAACGAATTTCGGGTCCCATGTCCAAGGACCTGTTTGCCTCGCGCCTGAACGCTCAACTTCCAGTGTTCTTCAGCTGGAACCCCGATCCAGCAGCGACGGCGACAGATGCTTTCCTCCAACCTTGGTCAGAAGGGGTTCATTATGCCTTTCCCCCCTTCAACATGATTGCGAGGACCCTGGCGAAGGCACGTCAGGAGCAATCAGAATTGGTTCTGATAACACCGGTCTGGACCTCTCAGACCTGGTATCCAGTTCTTCTGGAACTTTCTTTGGATTTTCCAATCCTTCTACCCCGATTTCCAGATCTCCTACTAGATCCGGCGGGCAGTCGCCACCCCCTACTCCTCCACGGCTCTCTGTCGTTAGCAGCCTGGAGGATTTCAGGGCAAGGTGGAGAGTACCAGGCATGTCCTTCAAAGCAGTTAGCCTCATCGAAGAGAGTTGGGCCCCTGCCACTCTCAAAAAATATTCTAACTCTTGGAACGCCTGGAGAACTGGTGCCAACTGAAAGGCTTACATCCAGTTTCGGCACCTGTAGAGGAGATCCTCAATTTCCTCGCATCCTTAGTGGAAAGAGGTTTAGCATATAGGTCAGTTAACGCGTACCGTTCTGCAATTTCAGCAGGCCACGACCCTATAGAAGGAGTTCCGGCAGGGGAACATCATCTAGTCTGCAGACTACTCAAGGGCATCAGGCTTACAATACCTCCTCCGTCCCACTACAACAAGCTTTGGGACGTTAACATAGTGCTCAACCTGTTTCTTTCCTGGCCAGATAACAAGGAATTATCCCGCACTGCCCTGTCCGGCAAACTAGTTACGCTGCTCTGTCTCGTCTCCTGCAGGAGAGTTTCCGATGTAAGGCCCTAGACATAGCAGGCAGAACCTTCTCTCCAGATGGCATTGTATTCCACATACATAGAAGGACCAAATGCAACTCTAGAGTGATCTCTTATCCTGCCTTCAAGGATCAACCCAAGCTCTGCTTAGTCAGATGTCGAAAGGCTTACGAGGAGGTTACGGCACCTCTCAGGTACTCGCCAGACGGGCAACTATTGATAGCCTTACGTAAACCACATAAAGCAGTTTCCTCCCCAACTTTAGCGCGCTGGGTGCGATGGACCCTAACCCAAGCAGGGATTGATACCTTGCATTTTGGAGCGCACTCCGTCAGAGGAGCCATGGCCTCCAAGGCTTTTCAGGTTGGGATTCGCCTGGATGACATCATGAGAATGGTAGACTGGGCAAGTGAATCGATATTCAAGGATTTTTATCTGAAACCAGTAGAGCAGCCAGCGGCCATTGTGGTAGGTAAGCTTTAAACTAGCATAATGGGAGCCTCCGGTCTTGACATAGAATAAAGATTTACCATAATGTCTTACTGGAAAGTCTTAATTCTATTAAAGACACGGAGGCGAGCATTATCCCACCCAGCGAGAAATTTAAATATGTTTACGGATTGTTGTATATGAATATATTGCAAATGATGGTTTATTTTTAAACAGTACTGTCGATTGAGTAACAATGTATTTCTCTCCCACCCCTATACGGGAACTAGGGTTGTAATATAAATGAACTGACTGTGTTTTCGTTTTATCTTCCTGACAGGGTCAGCAGACAAATCAGCCTGATACAGGACACCAGTACTACGCCACATGATGACTTTGGCTTAGGGCTATCTTGGACACGTTCGCAGCTTCGAAAGAGGAAGTGGCATCATTTCCAGGACTGTTTATGCAGAGACTTACCTTGTCATTGGACGTTTCAAGTCACATGTTGGTGACCTTATGTTGAACTTTTCCCTGTCCTCCTGGGAAATGGAGTTTCGTGTGTTTTTTCCAACTCTCAAGATTTTAGAGTGTTTTTCCTGTCTTGTTTACTTGTTACATATATATTTTTCAGCATTCTGAAGAAATATTTCTTGCTGCTGAGCTTCCTTTAATAATTTAATAAAAAGAAAGAAGCATAATGCTCGCCTCCGTGTCTTTAATAGAATTAAGACTTTCCAGTAAGGCATTATGGAAAATCTTTATTCCTACACACTAGGGGTGAGCACTCCCACTGCACAGGGCCAGGTAAAGCAAGCATCACGCCAATGCAATTCCTAGGGAAGGAAGGCATCCCTGATGGTCTTCCCAGGTCAATGGAGAAGGGGATCCCCGGTGGTTGGCTCTGACAATGCTGATCAGCGGCAGTACGACAGGCTGTGGCATAGTCTTCTCTCTTCAAAGTCTTGCATGCAATGAACAACCTCCAAAATGGCTCCAGGCCCTCTTCTCTTATCCAAACCCCTGCCAACCAATGGAAAGGATCTGCGACATTCAAACAGATATTGGCTGTCCAATCATGGTCCAGTAAATCAGTCCAGTAGCAGACAGCCCTGGCAGAAATGTGGATTGGGACCAGACAGTTCCCAACCCGTTTCAACCAATGACAGTCACACAAAGCGCAGACTGGTAATCCAATGCTGGATCCAGTCAAGGTGCATGCCCTTTAATGGCGATGTCTGGCCTGAGAGCAGGAAGCTAATAAAAAAAAGATGGCCAAAGGACAGGCACACAAGGCCGTTTTGATTATAGGATACTGACATTTGCAAAACACTGCTCATTGCCACCAGACTGTCCCTAAAAACATCAAAAAGGAATACAGACGTCAGTGAAAGAAAAAAAAAGGGGGGTCAGTGTCCTCGTAAAAAGACACTAAAGGCCAGGATACCAAAACAGAGCTGTGCAAAAGATTCCACTGACATCATAAAAGAATAATGAAGTGAGCCCAACAGGCAAGCTCCTTTCTTACTTATTGGAAATAAAAGCCCGTTTTGCCTTTTTTTAATGCATTGGTTTATTAAAACCTTATACAAAAATAAACAATTTTAAAAAACGAGTTTCTCAAACTTTACATTCATATTGCTTGGAAAAAATTGGTCTTTCCAAGATTTGTTCATTCAGTAATAGTTCACACCTCAAAATAGTTTTTATTTAATTATTTACACATTAGATCAGATATTAGCCATTTTGGACACTTTACTGCGGCTATCATAAGAGCAGTATTTTTCCAGCTAAATTGTAGTTTCCAGAATTATTCCGTGGTGAACCAATCTTCCTCATAAACGAATCTTACGTATCTTTCATGTCTCAGGGTTTGTAAAGCTGGACATTTTACCCTAATAAAATAAGGGGGCCTCAATGTCATGCTTTCCAGCGCAAAATCTACAGGTGTTCTCTTCCACAATCTTCCTGATAGATTCCATTTCCCTAGTCGCGATAAGATGCATCTTATGCCCTATAATTCCCTTGGAACACTGAGGCACAGCAAAGGATGGCGTGGCTAGCAGAGAACTGGGGACTGAGGGCAATGAGGGGTAGACCACGGAGATGAAGACTGGACAGCGACAGATGCCAAAGAGCAAATAGGAAGGTTCAAGGGGCATTTGCTGAGCTACAGCCCACCTCTGCTGAGCCCGGCACGCGAGGAGTGCTAGTAAATGCTTCCAACCAAGCGAGAGCAAGAAAACGGCAAGCCAAGGATAAAGTAACAGTCCGGGTCCAGACGCAAAAGTACATTGGAATCCAAGCCTTTATAGTGAATCAAACAAAAAGATATTGCATGTTGAGGGATTGATTCTTAAGTACAATAGCAAACAGACATGTGTTACAAAAGTGTTGCAAATTGAGTCACAAATGTCTCAGAGAACAGGCCTTTCTTCTGAGAAAATACTGGGCCACATAGGAAATAAAGGATAAAAACGAAAAAAAAGGCTACAGACACAGTAAGAAATATTCGAACTAATAACACCACAGGTCGGATAGAGAGAAGCCCATATCCGAAATCTGGAGAGCCTGGTGGAGTCTAGAATTAAGCTAGGGGACGAAGCAACCATCAATCCTCCAACTCGGTCTGAAAACGAACCCAAGTAAAAATAGGGCTCCATTAAACCGGGGAAAGCATTTTTGTCGTAAAGTCTGTCATAGGTGCCAACCAGAGGGAATATAGAATCGGGGATCCCCTATCTTGACCCGTAGGGACCATCTAAGACAAGCGCCATCTTCCCGGGAAACACAACATTTTCAAAATGTAGTGCCATAGCCGCGGTGCTCCCTCAGATGAGCGCATGTGGATCCTTGTTCATCAATGCCACACTGCATTACTGCAGCAGAGTTGGAGCAGTGCCGCAAAGGACTGAAAGCATCCAGTTAACCCTTACAACTACCTGTGCCCATCACCATCTCAGCTGTAGAACACCTGCCACCAGTGGAAGCCAAGCCCACAGAGGTAGCACAGATCACAACAAAATCTGTACCCCTTGTAATGACGCAGGATCTCAACACATACAATATACAGAGATAAAAAAGCAGATCGCTCAGAAACAGGCTTACAGAATGTTTGTAAATACCTAAAATTCCTCAAAAGATTTGGAAATCGGGAAATACGACATACAATTTTATTAAGAGCTTTAGATGGCAGCAGAGGCGTAGCCACGATTGTCCAAGAAGAGGGGCTTGAAGCTAATGTGGTTCTCCCCCCCCCCCCACAGAGACACTGACCTCTGTAAATAAGACAAACCGCTCAGTCAGGCTGACGTAATGGCCGAAACACACCCGTGCATGTGTCGCAGATAAAATATGAGCTAGCAATCTATGCACACACTTTATTCGCTGCCATCCTGAATTAGGGAATCATAGTAGGCAGCCATGGTTACAACACACAAATGTGTAACGAGACAGTAAAGAAACACAAAGTGGCGGCCCAGAACAATGGGACATGCTCTGGCATGCCCTTGCAACATGCTCAGACGCCCTGGCAACACCCCCAGTGGGACAATACTGCAACCACAACCTAGTCCTACCATATAAAGAGATTATTGCTCCTGCATAGATTTGAGTGGTGCCCTTCCCTTCTAGGCAGTGACATAAATCTGGAGTATTCGTCCCATCTACCTAAGGGGGAGCAACCGCCTTAGAGGCTAGGTAGGCGAGCCCGCTCCACAAGACCCCTCCCTAGGGACCTGGGCAAGTGGGACCTCCCTGGGAGTAACTCCCTGTTAGGGGACAAGGGCTGCCATTCCTGAAGGAAACTCCCCATGTAGGACACTTTATCTGCATACATAATATTGCCTTGCACCCAAAACACGGTCCTTCCGTTTGGTTGTATAATGTGGAAAATAAAGGATATATCTCTTTAAGAAGAAATGGCTATGAAAAAGGGAGAATGCCCAAACTAAGGAATGA